>NC_090444.1:1090893898-1091200077 GCF_031143425.1 Pleurodeles waltl | reverse complement strand
TGAGGGGTTATAGATCCACTTCCCTGTTTAGACAGCATGGTAGGACTGTTTTTGTGTTTCACACTTTTAGTCACATGCCTGCTCCCTATTGTTTTTTTATCATCCTCGTTATTGCTATGTACATGCTCTTATCTAAGATGTAGATATTTTAATAAATGCTTATTGAAATATATCTTTCCTCTGTTTCCTTTGCCTGAGTGAGATCTTGGCACTTGAGAGAAAGGGTTGAGATCTGATGTACCACCATTCCCTGGGAGTCTATCGTGCCAGGAGCCTGGTTGCCACAATCATCTCGGTTAGAGATGGGGCACTGCTAGTTAGCCAGAAACCCTGGAATAGGCGGACAGGCATCACCTGGTGTTGAACTGTACTCAGTATTCACAACCCAGGCGATCCTATCACCCAAATCCATTAGCCTCATTACCCCAATGAGAACCTACGCGACAACATCACCTTATCATTCTCAACCCTCCCTCTGCATCCATTTGCATGGTGAGGCCTTGCAATGGGTATAGCAGTGTTCAAGCTACAGCACCACACATGTCGATATGCCGCTGTCCCAGTCTCACATGTTTCACTTACACCCATGCAGTACTGTAACCTTGCACCACCCCAGGTTTGGCAATGCCAGGACACTATTCTCTTGCTACCATTGATAGCTTGTCATGTTGATGTATGTGTATGTGTGCTACATTGCAGAGCACACATGAACCTAGCTGAGTTAAATTTCATCTTCTGTCTGGGCGGGTAGGTGCAGCGTCCTATACACCTATCATCTCCCTCTCAATGCAGCCAATTTGCACCATGATCCATTAGATGCAGCATGGTGGCAATGCAGCTAATTTGACACAGGCACAGGGGTGGAACCAGGGATGGCCAGCATGGGTATAATATTTTAGTTATGTACATCATTAGGTCTGTGACAGTGCCTGATGGTAAATGAATTTATGGACATGGCCAGTTAACTGGAGTTGAACGTAGGTCAGGGCCTGAAGCTAGTTTGATGGTGATTCTGCAGGTAGTCATGCTGGTCCCTCATTTTAATTGTGGCAGTCCTATGACCACCTGACTGCCATTGTCTATGTGACCACCCCCAACAGTGCAGGTGGTAGTGGCAGTTGTTGTCAATGGAGAATGCCCCATGGGCCAATGGCCTATCACTGGCACATTTCCAGCATCTCACAGACTGGCAAGGCACCTGTCTTGTAACACAAGACCAGTATAACATTCAACGCTACACTCCAGGTCTGTTCCCGCATTTCCAGACTTTTCCATGCACCATCCCCACCCGTCAATGTGGAATTATACACCTTATAGAGTCATACCCTATGTGTGGTATGTGTTTGTTCATTTCCCCATTCCTATGTATCTCACATGGTTGTGTCAGAGTAGTAGTGGGCTCAGCCTGTAACTGTTGTGACCTAGTTTGCTATCTGTGGTACATATTTTCTGTAATGGCATATTTCTGTTCAGCATGAAGATGTGTGCTTCCATACTAAACCAGTTTAGTTGGTCTGGGTGGTGGCATGTTTCTAGTGATACAGGACCACCCTGCTATTCCCCCAGCACCTGCTCAGATTATTGTTACCTGCAACTAGGGAACATCCTCACTCGATGATGGAGTGGTGGCTGCTTTATGTGGATGTGCTGTCAATGTGTTGGGTGGTGGTGCTACAGGCACATGTCTGGTACAGTTGCACTGAATTGTGTGCTGTGAGATGCAGCACACATGTGTTTGGGCAAGAAGGCAAAAACAGTTGCAAGGTGTTACTGCAAGGGATACCACCATGACGTGACCCAAGGTATGGCACTGACTGACTAGCTGGTCTCTGAAGTCCTGGTCATGTTGGTAGGGTTAATGTGACTATATGCAATGGATGTTGTGATGACACAACCAGAGGCACAGTCATTATACATTATACATGGCATCCATCCCATGTGCTGCATATGTACATGTAAGTATTTAGGCTTGGTGATTGACATGTGTCCGGGTTGGGTATGTGTTATGGTGCATGGCACTACCAAGGCGTAGGTACAGGTGTAGCTTATGTCAGCATGATGCAACTTCCTAAATGTGCAATGTGTCCCTCCGCGCTCCTTTGACATACATTGTGTGAGTCCTATGTGTCTCACCCTTCTAACACTTGACATATGACATTAATTTCCCCATGCAACTTACCCTGCATTAGTGGTGTTTCCTGGTAGTCTGCGCTGTCCGGTCCTGCGATTCCAGTGACCAGTTCCTCCGGGATGACAGCTGCAACCATCTCCTCCATCTCGTCCAAGTCCTCTTGTGGTGCTGTACTCCCACCTCCAGTTTGCAGTGCTGCCTTTCTGTTCCTTGCCATTTTTTCCTTTGTCCTTCGCTTACAATCATGCCACCATTTCTTGCACTCTGTTACGGTTCTCCTGACCTCCGCCACACTGTTAATCTTGTCTACTATCTGCAGCCAAATTGCCTCTCTCCTGCCAATTGTCAATTTGGAGGTCTCAACGAGTTGATGTTGATTCTCCGTCCCCTCTCCCACTAGTATCTCATGCTCCTCTGCAATGAAACAACACTTTCTGTATTTCTTCTCCCTCCCCTGGGTCTAGTATGTGTCCTCCTGGCTTGTTCCTGGTTGACTGGGGTCCCCCAGGGGTCTCCCCTGGCTTTCTGAGTCCATTTTGCCTCTCCTTTGCACAGTTTTCTCAATAAGCGTTTGTAGTTGACACTAACGTGGGTAAAAATGGTGCATTTTCGTTTTGCGAGATGTTTACATGTCATAAAATGAGTTAGAGTCATTTTTCTGGCATTAACATCATTTTGCCTTACGACAAGGCGCAATGGTTAACGTAAAAAAAAATTACTGTAACCTATTTTTTGCGTCATAGTATAAATATGACGCCCGGGTGGCATTAAAAAATGGCGCTAGTCAGCGCTAAACATATTGATGCAAAACTGCATTAGCGCAGTTTTGCGTCAAAAAGTGTGAATCTGGGCCCCTGTGCCTTAAGTCTCTTGGCTAATGTGTTTTCCCATGAAAGGAACTGCTTCAACTGTAGACTACATCAATTTAAAATACAAACCTTCAGCATCAACTTTTTCTTTTCCAGATGCCACAATGTGATTATCAATTATACATTGTCTTTTATACATATAGTCCCATATTTAAGGTTGTTTGGAGCAGGGCAGCACAGCAAGTAACCTTGCTGCACTGCCCTGCATTAAAGGGAAAGGGCAGGAATGTACTGTATCTTTGACATATGGCACATTCCTGACCTTTTCCTCTGTCCTTGAGTTATTTTGGCAGTCTAGCACCAATGCAGTGTGCTACAGAATGTCTAGCAAAGTGTCAGAATGTCTAGCACATACAATTCAAATAGGATGAGTGGTACAAAAGGTCTGAACACTGTAGAAAGAACACCCCATGATCTTCTCCTCTTTCGTGGCTCATGATTTAGTCCTTGACAGAAGAGTACAGCACAGGGAATGATGAATAAAGGAGACACCACAGGATGAATTTGCCACACAATGAAGAGACATAGGAAAAACGGGGACTAAAAAGCTGCATAATAAAATATCCATTGAACATAAGTCTATAAATAAACTCTCTAGTGAATATTAATTTGGTTGATCATTGTTTGTGACCTTTGTGATTTGATATGAACATATAGATTTTGACCCACAAGGGAAAATATTTCTTCATCTCTGCACTCACATTCCCTAATCATTAAGTTTTTGCAAGGCAGCCTTGTCTTTTAAAAGGGACAGGTGCTGCCCCTTCCAACGTTGCATATCATCATTCGCAAAAGGGAGGATAGCCCCAGTGTTATTTTCATCTCTGAGAATCTGACCAACCCAACTTGGGGGCCTTTCTCTGATAAATTGTTTGAAATGGCAGTTGGGATCACACATCATTGATACATGTCATTGTGACTCCCAATTAGAAGATTCTCTGTCCATGCCTCTTCCTAACTGTAAAAACCATTATGATTCATAAAACCCTTTTTTTGGAAGTTGGAACAACATTTGCAAATCACAACAGGAGTGTTTGTAACTAGTAAAAAGCACTTTTTCTGTTTCACACCCTGTGATTTGTGACCCACAGGGTTTCTAAATGAAAAACGACCTTGTGCATCAGTCACTCAAACTGATGATTAGGAGACAGATGTATGAAGCTCTTTTACCATTCCCAAACAGCCCATCCGGCCATTTGCAACCGGTAAAAGGCTGTTTGCCATGTACAATCCCTATTTTGTTAGTCGGTAACCTATCACCAACTTGCAAAATAGGGTTTACGAGTCATTATTAGGAAGGGGAGTGCCAAGGGCATTCCTTCCTAATAGCAAGTCACACTGGTATGTAGGAAGGAATGTTTTATGACCAGGAATGCGGTCGCAAAACATTCACATTTGCCACAAACTTCAAGTTGGTGGTAAGCCATTCGCAAATGGGAGTGCAAACATTTTTTAAGAGCAGACAGTGGTCCCATGGACCACTACCTAATCATAAACATTTTAAAGACAACTTTTCAGTTTTCTTTTTGTAATGCATTCCATTCTCCCTAAAGAAAAGGAATGCATTTAAAAAAAAATAAAGATTGCTTTATTTAAAAGCAATCACAGGCATGGTGGTCCGATGAGCCCAGCTGGCCACAATCCCTGTGATTTTAACGTTTCCTGATGGGTCGCAAATTGCACCCTGCCTCATTAATTAACGAGATTGGTCAATTTGCAATCCGTTAGGAAACGCTAAAGATAACTCGTGGAATGTCATACATTCAAATAACGATTACCTAACTGCAGTTCACATAGAATTGCTGTTAGGTAATTGCTATTTAAAACAATGATACATGCAGCCCACAGCCCAGAAATCGAGTTATCATTGGAGTTGCAAAGTCTGGTCCCTAATTATTTCTTCCTTTTTAACACTATTTATCCTGGCTTACCTACTCTAATTAATTTAGCACCTACCAAAATGTGTCACTACCGATCTATAGTTACCATCTGAGGCCCTTAATTATACACTTCCCACACAGTTATTTTTAACCTTGATACACAGTATTTTGAATCATGACAAGTACTTTCCGAGAAAAGAAATGTTTTTGAAAGTTTGATTTTTGTAGCACATAAATGTGAATTGTGAAACATGTGTAATTTTATAAAAATATGTGTGCTGTAAAAAAAAAAAATATCCTAAATACAGCACAACAAACATCCTACTACTCTGTGTTTTGATACTTCACTTGAAAAAAACCGGTTCTTGTCTGTGTATATGGTCATGTAATGCAGAAAAAAACATGGGGCAAAGAGACTTTTGTAGCCTGTTTTTTCATAGAAATTTCTATTAGGAAATGATTGCAATTTTTTTACCTAAAGGTTGCCTGGCAATCAGGAAACTTTACACAAGGACTCGTGACTTGCATGGATTGCACAATTTTGTACCCAAATTAACTTGTATACATCAAACAGCATCTAACACATAGGGCCAGCTTTAGGGCGGTGCGAACCGTGAGGCCGCACTGGGCACTAACTTCAGCGGGGCGCACTGTGTTGAGCAATAATTTAGGATTTTACAACACCTACTCAAGGGTTAATTGTGCGTTCAGCTTTCAGGCAGCAATAAAAAAGATAACTCGTGATTAATGTTAATGCTAGAGAGAGAAATTGAAGTTTTGCCAAGTGACAGTTTTGATTCCACATAAAGTAGCACAGAGGGTTAATATGCCTGTTTCAAAGAGCAGATCTGTATTTTATGTGGATATCTGAGTGGATTAGTAAAGCTAGCCTTTATCTGTGCTTTAAAACAAATTGAATGTATGTGGGAGAGTGGCTATGGAGTGATGGGGGAAGTGTTGGCAGGTGGTGGTGAAGGAATCCGGGCATGAGGTCATGGGGTGCCAAAAAGATTGTCACTCCAGGTGTCACCTGTGCTAAAGCCAGCCTTGCTAACAGAACAATAATACCTCTTATTTTATGGCTGTTTAAGACCAGCATTTCATGCCAGCTGTAATGTCTCCTGGGTTTCCACACTTCTGTCAATAAAAGCATTATTCTGCATGTGCAATCAAGCTCTGTTTTAAGGACATGTGAAATGTCTGCAGGTTTTGCCATGATAGTCACCCAGGCATCTTGAGGATCACGTTTAGCTTTAGATATGTTTTTTAAATTAATACCTTTCGACAATGTCGTTGGTTTGACTTGCGTGGATCTTACAACTTTTTTACCTCAAAGCAGATAAACCTCACATTATGGCTAAAAAGCATGATGTTCCCTACATTTTCTGACAACGGAAAATGTCTTACTACCCTTCGTTACTAGTCTAAATCCACATTGTATCCAAAAGGCATACGGGGATATATAATTTGTATGTTGCTGAGGCCAAAATCATGACTATGTTAAGTAACTTTTTGGGTGTAGGCTAGGGATATCAAATCCTAAATATCAACAGGACAGGATATTGTTACAGCAATAGTGAGGGACTATATATCGTAAGGTGAGATTCTACACATTTTCTATGCCTAACTCTACATATATGTACCTCATGATATGTTCCTATATATCTTCATTGTAGGTAGATGTGGAGCTAAGAATAGTAAAACCTTACTTCCCTCTGTGCAATTACCTTTCAATATTTAGTATCTCAATAGTGTAATGATATTCTGTTATGCCAATTCAAAGTTTGAAGCCTATTTTTCATAGAAATCTGTCATGCCAGTGAATGGATGCAATTTCTAGTGACAGAGTCATCCTCACCAAGAAAAAACACACTAAACTCTTTTAAAAAAAAACACAACAGAAGCACAGGGATTCTGGAAAAAATTATGTGAATAAATGCTACCATGCCACATTGTTATCTGTAATGGAAAATATTTCCAGAAGTAATTACTTCCTGTGGTTAACAAAATGGAGGCAGCTGGCTACATAGTTCCACATATTCACAAGGTTTCAGAATAGACTACTCAGAAAACCTTTTCCAATGCTCTTCCCCAAAAGAAATTAAATTATCATAGAAGAGGAGGCAGGTACTATGTCACAAAAAGAGCCATCCTAAAAGTAGCCCTAGAAATCAAATTGTTTGTAAGCAGTCTGTCCTTAGTGGAGAAGAAAGACAAAGCATTGAGACCTGTAATAAATATAAGGATTTTGAACACATTCCTAGTCTACAGACACTTCAAGATGGAGGGTATCCATCTTCTAAGACACATGTTTTTGAAGGAAGGTTGGCTTGTGAACTGAGGATGCTTATTTTATGATTCCAATGGCCAGGGAACATCAACCTCACCGCCAATTCACTTGAAAGGGTCACCTCTACCAATTCTGACCACTGCCCTTTGATCTTTCTTCGACACCTTGGTGTTTCACCAAAGTGCTGAGGGCAGTTGCATCCTTTCTCAGAGAGAGAGAGAGAGGCATTTGGATGTTCATTTATCTGAAGTTGATTCAAAATGAAATAAGGTCTTGTGTCAAAGAGACATTTGAGCAATTCATGTTTGGAAGTAACACGGATGATGATGATGATGACACCGTCCCGCTAACTATTTCAGCTTAATCTAGTGAAGGAGATAAACAAAAGTGAAAAACTAAACACCTTGAAATTAATGAAGAAAAGGCTAAAGCCTATAAAAACAAGTAGGTCTAAGCACCTTGCATCGAATGGAGGTCTGAAGCACCTCAAAAAGAGATGAAAATCCAAGCACCTTAAAGAGATTGGGCACTCTACGCTACACAAGATTGAATGATGTTTCCTATGACATCCAAGATCATAATATTTTTGATACAGAGTCTTCTAATGAGAACAACCTAGATTAATACATTTTAGATTTGGATAATGATAATCTTGATGACGATGATTTCCTCATGGAGGAAAATGTCCTCTCCCTTTCTAAAAATGTAATTAGAGGTCCATTGGGTGAGGAGGTGTTTTCCTCTACCAATATCAAACATCAAAGGTGAACGATTTTCTCAGGAACAGGTGGCAAAGTTCATCAAGAGATGGATACAGAATCCTCTCAAGAAATGACTGAGAAACATCTTGAGAGCTGAATGCTCTCGACCAGTTGATAGAGGACAACACCTGCCTTACACCAAAACTCTATCCCGAACTAGTTACTTTTCTTTGTTGATTGGGAAGAGATCCAAGAAGAGGTCTTGAGAGATCTCTCAAAACTTGTCAAGACCATCTCCTGGATATAATATGTCCTCTAGGAAGGATAATTGACATGTTAGAGAATGCACATGTCAATGAGACACCTTTGGATTTAGATCTATTAAGGGAATGGAGCCAAAGGGTGATACGTTTTGCTTGACAATGTCAACACTTTACTAAAGATATGAAGAGATAGGGTTTCCTCCTACAAATTAGCCCTTAGCTTGGAGATCTCGCAGAATGTGACAACTAAACTTACCAGCCCTGCATGAGCCATAGTTTTTAGTTCTAGATGCAACACTCTCTCTTGCCCTAGCTGCTCCGATGTGGCCATCATAGGTGCTCGGTTTTCACTGCTCAGGAAAAAATGGTTGCCTTTCCCTCCAACTCCTCCAAATGCTGCCACATATTCTTCACCTGAATGAGAGAGGCCAGCAACTATTTTGCCATCTTCCATTACCAAAGTGCCTGGGGGAACCTGAAAGAACAAATGAAAGGCCCCTTCAAAATATACATCGGACAATTTAAAAAAGGCACATATCTTGCTGTGTTAGGAAGACATGGCTTACAGAAATGTACATGTTTGCTCCATTGGCACCAAAACAGTTTTGGCTCCCACTACCCAAGTCATCATTTCCCCGATAAACTGGCAGAACCAATGCCAAGGATTTAACTTGCTTGTCCACTAAAAAAATAAAGATATACAATAATCTAAAGGACAAGTGGTGCTGTAAGATCTGCAAAATGTTTGCAAAATTGCGTTTCGGATATTCTGTTTTTAATACTCTACACCATTAAACTGTCTTTTCTTTGTTGGAGTCCTATTTTTTAGGTGGGTCTACAGGAAACCACGTCCACAAGACGTGAAGGAGAGGAGTTAGTCTGCTTCTTCTGTGTGCAGCCCGCTCACAAAGGGAGTCACAGTCAAAGGAAGGATAGGTGATGCACCTTTGGAAGATGCGCACCTGTTTAGGATACTATTAAAAAAAAGCTGCATCTACAAGACACAAAGAAAGGATTTGCCCATCTCTCCCTTACCTGGACCGTTCCCAAAAGGGGTCACGTTCGCACTCAGGAAAAGGGAGATGCATCCTTACTGGTAATGAAATATTAATTAGATAATAATATAAAAAAACTGGAACTCAGAAACACCCCAAAATGTTAAAGTATAAACAGTGTTATGAACGAAATTAAGAGATATACTTATCTGTGAGGTAGCATCATTTAAAAAAGGCAGTAGACTGTACCCATGGACTTGATATGTGTACTGTGTGTTCTGTTATGGAATGTTTTAATTATAATGTTATCTTCTTTAACGTGCTGGCAGGAGTTGCATTAAAATAATTTATGTATGATGGTAGCATCCTGTCCTTTAATGAAATTCTGGAAAAAAGGATTTGCATAAATGCTACCACTCCATATTGTTATTTAAAATAGTAAATATTGCAAGAGTTAATTACTTAATGTGGTTAACAAAATGGAGACAGCTGGCTACATATTCCACATATTCACCTGCTAAAAATTGACAATTGCAATAAAATTTACTGTTCTAGAGTAAAAGAAAATAGTGCCAGCCTGTTAGACCTGGCATCCGTGGTGGGGTCTCCCCAAACTTGCTGAAGTGCTTTGCCCTTTCCCTAAAGCATGTCACCATTGGCTTATCCACCATTGGCATATTTAATTTACGTATAAGTCCCTGATAAAGTGAACTATATGTGCCCCTGGCCTGTAAACTAAATGCTACTGGCGGGCCTGTACACTGATTGTGGCTCCCACTTCAGTAGCCCCTTAAACATGACTCAGGCCTGCCATTTCAGAGCCGGTATCTCCGGTTTTAAACTGCCATGCTGACCAGGCAAGTCATCTTGCCAGGCCCAAACCTTTCTTTTTAAAACATATACAGCACCCAGAGGTATTCCTTAGAAATCCTCAAGGGCAGGGTGCAGTGTATTTAAAAACATGGACATGTACTTTTGAGCTTCACATGTCGAAGTAGTGAAAAGCTCTCAAATTAGCTCTCTCATAATTTCAATTTGGGATTGCCTTATTACATTTGAACAGTGCAGTTTCCAATTGGGATGAGATGGGACCCCCAAATTTGGTATCTCTGGAATCACAATTTAAAATCACAACTTTTGGTGAAGTTGGTTTTTAAATTGTAATTCTGAAAATGCCATTTTCAGAAAGTTGGCTTTTTCTGCCTGACTCTGAATACACATCTGGGTGAGTGACAACTGGGCTCTTGTGCACAATCTCCAGACAGCCACACACAAAGGGACCTTAGGTGTGACTGATTGGCCATCTGTGGTTTGATGGCCCATCCTGGGCTGGATGGGAGGGATGAGCTGACACTTACACCTGAATAAGCTGGGTCCTGAGCGCTCACAAAGGGCTGCATAACCTCGGGAGTGCGTCTAGAGCCAGGGCAGTAAGGGCAGGGACTTTGTGCACTTCAAATGTCTCTCTTTGAAGTCTACACAACTTCAAAGGCACAACTGAGTACAAAGCTGGACTTCTGACCGTAGGAAAGTGCCCCTTTGTGTATGGTCACCCCCACATTCTGCCACAGTGCTAAGGGTTAGTGCACTGGAGCCTGTTAACCAGGCCCCACTGCTCGTAATCTCTCCAAAAAATGATTTGTATACTTGGTTATTCTCTTATTAGCAAATAATTTACCCCCTTTTAAGTCCCTAGTAAGTGGTACCTGAAGTACACAAGGAGTAGGTGGTAAAGGGGTCCCCAGGGCTGCAGCATGAGTTTGTGCCACCCTTGGTGACCTATCCAAACTATTGATAGCAGGCCTGCCATTGCAGACTGCAGGGCCAGTGCAAACTGCTCGATCTTGACTGTGACCTCACCTTGTGAGGCACTGCCTTCCATAAATGTCCGAAACCCCTAAGGAAGGACTCTGCAGCATAGGAGGCAGGGTGCTTTACATTAAACATGTAGGCATGTAACAGAATTTTAAATATCTATATAGTGTATTTTTCATTAAAGTACACTATAAGTGACAGCCAGTCCGTAGGATAAAGTTGGATTTGCACCTTGGCAGAACCGGGTTGCTAGCTCCATTATGGTACCACCTAGTTTGGTGTCAGACAATGTACCGAACTGGCAGCTTATAGGTTACCCTTCTGTTTGCCTCAACTTCTTTGCACGCTGGCTGGTCAGCCAGCGCTTTCCCAAGACTGCTGCCACCAAGACAAGATTCTGACCTCCTGCCAGGTAGTGTGAACACTCCCAGGAATGAGGAACAAAGGCTGAGGCAGAAAGAGGTCACACCTCCCGCTTCCAGCTGGCCTAGTAAATTGGCACTTTAGGGTGGTGAGCTTCATAGGCTTCACCACTCGTGATATCCATTTGTTCTGTCCCAGAGGAGGACACAGCCCTCTGCCTGACCGAGGCACACTTGCTCCTGATCAGGTGAGAAATTAGTTATGTAGGACTGTGCATGTGAGAAGAGGCCACTTTTTGACATGGTTAGCCCCCACTTTTTGCCTGATGTATGTTGTAGTCTAGAAATTGTAGTGACCAGGGCCCTTGCTAACCAAGTTCCCTGGGCCAGAGCTCTTTCCCTAAAACTGTTAGGATGCATTGGCACAATTGGAGATGTCTTTAGCTGCCATCATAAGTCCCACATAAATGGCACTTAGGTGCCCAGGGCAGGAGGTACTAAGGGTAGGCCCATGAGGGCAGCAGCACTGATTGTGCCACCCTCTAGGGTCATGCATTCGAGTGCACCCAGCACTGCCAATGCAGGCTGAATGCCCTTATGAAAACCTAAAATGCAAACTCAACATGGCACACTGCCTGTGTGCCCTGCCCACTAGCTACTGCATACAATATGAGTAAGTCTCCCCTATTGCAGGCCTTCCAGCCCTAAGGCAGGGTGCACCATACTGTATGTGAGTGCATAGATGCATGAACATTATGCCCCCCCTCCAAGTCCTTGCCAAACCTTGGGCATTTGTGAGTAGACAGAGCAGCCATTTTAATACATGTGCTGGACACTGGTCAACACATGTTTCACAGCTACATGATGGCTACTCTGAGCCCTGGGTTGCATGGTATGAAACAGCTCAGATTGATAAATCCAAACTGGTGCCAATGTTGGATTTATTACTAAATGTACCCAGGGGTCAACTTAGAGGACAATCCTGCAAAAGCTAACTACCCTGGCATGGTTAGTGACTGGTTCTAACCAGCCTGCCACCACCAGACAGCCAATCTACAACCTTGGGGTGAGAGATTCTTTTCTCTGGGTTGCAGACAAAACCCTCCCTGGGTGGATGTGCTAACACCCTCTCCCTCAGGAGTGTGACTGCCCTGGCTGCGAGCTTCAAAGGGCTTGCTGCCTTTAAAACTTGACCCCTAGGCCTACTGCTAGCAGCAGATGGCTTCCACCATTGCAAACCCCCATTTCTGGTGGGAGCAACAGTGGAAAAATACACAAAGGGTGGGAGGAGTGGCACCCACTTGGCATGCACCACTCCTAAGGTGTTTCCGGCAAGCTGGGCACTCAATTCCATTTTCCTCCATTTTGGATGGAAGGAAAACAGTCAATCAGGTATAGGGAAGAGACACCACCCCACAGGAATTGATCACTTAGTGGGTGTAGCCACCCTAAGGTAGATGACCCAATGATCACTACCAGGTTCCCCCTAAGATGCCCACTAAGTACATTATTTAGTGGGCATCCCTAGACCAATAAATCAGATTCAGGGAACAAAAGAAGACCAGCACCAAGATGATCCAAAGTATGAGAACTGTGGACCTGCTCCACCAAAGAAAATGTGCCAAACCCTGCCTGCTGCACCCAGAACCCGACAATCGCCACTGAGGAGCTTCTGGACAACTGGACAACTCTACAAAATTCCCAGAGGATGTCCGGGCTTCACAAGTCACCAGATAATTCCCTCCAGAGTGGAGGAACCACTCTAAAACTACAAGAAACCAACAGGCCAGTGAGGGTCACTTCACTGACCAGCTGCTAACTCCCAAACCAGACATGCCAGCTGTCCCAAATTAAACACCAAAGTCTGCGAGGACAAAGCCTGCAAGTGTGCCAAGCTTGGTAGCATTGCACCCTCCAGTGACCAAACCATGCCAAAACCCTGGGTATTTCTCAGCCAACTTTGGATATCCAGAAAAATAGCCTCTCTGGGGCTCCAAAAGGACCAGGAGGAAGCCCCAGTCAAGGGACTTCAGGAATAACCTTTAACTCCCACCAGAGTGTCCCCGTTGTCCTGCAAACGACCCTTGAACCAACTTACCTCCTGCTCCTGAGGGCATCCTTGCACACAGCTTCTGGTTCACTGATTCGTTGTGCACCCGGCCGCCCTGTACCTTGCACCGAAGAGCCTGCTGTGCCCTAAGGGTCCCCCACCCCGTGCAACCCAGACACTCCAAGGGGACTCCAAGGATCCATCTTTAAACTTACCTGTGCAATGCTTTTCCAAGTGGTCCCCCGCAGTGGCTCAGCATCAGCTCCAGAAACCTCCTCCCACAGCCCCCCCCAGAACCAGAAGACGCCCAAACTTCTCCAGCTGGGACAGTGTGCCCACCAATGACCTCAATCAACCTGAAAAAGAAGAACTTGGTAAACTAACTGTGCGATTTCATATGTATTTTTAAAGTCGATCCTCTATTGAATCCTATGATGCGTAATTAGCATTAAAAAGACAATTTTTGTATTATACCTCAAGAAATCATATCTTGAAAAGTACTTACACAATTCCGATGATCTTCATCTCAAAATGTATATAAAAGCTTGAAGAAGTTTTTTTATAAATTGGTCTTGAGTTATTCCTTTGAGGGTGTGAGTGCAAGATTGATGATGTGAGTACAACAAACGCTTTGCACTTCTCTAAGACTGGTTTAACTGCTCGACCAAGCTACCACAGAAATTAGAGCATAGTGGTCTAATTTTTACCCCTGTAAACCAATGTGTGGTTGCCTTTGTCTCCCTGCACAGTGTGCCTAGCTCTGCATACTACATAGAGAGCCAGCCTCCTGCAGTGCACACCACCAGTAGGCTGACCAGACCTCTAGAATGAGCCGCCTGGTCTGTGCACTAAAGTCTGACTTCTGCCATCTTAGGAATGCCAGAATAGAGGGTTCTGGGTAGGTAAAAGGGATCTGTTCCACCAGATGTGGTCACCTTAGGGGCAGATTAGTTACAGGAGCTAGTTGCCCATTGGCCACTAGCCTCCACACACCTATAAATCCAGGATTTAAGGGCAACCCCTGACACCAGAACCTCAGATCTGCCAGCTGACATAAAAGAAAGACCACTAGGATCTGTGTGTCACTGGCAACCAGACTTTGGGGGTCATTCTGACCCTGGCGGTCATTGACCGCCAGGGTCAACGACCACGAGAGCACCTCCAACAGGCTGGCGGTGCTCTCAAGGGCATTCTGTCTGCGGCGTTTTGGCCGCGGTCAGAAAGGGAAAACCGGCGGTCTCCCGCCGGTTTTCCGCTGCCCTCAGGAATCCTCCATGGCGGCGCAGCTTGCTGCCATGGGGATTCCGACACCCCATACCGCCATCCTGTTCCTGGCGGTTCGCCCGCCAGGAACAGGATGGCGGTATGGGGTGTCATGGGGCCCCCGTAAGAGGGCCCCACAAAGAATTTCAGTGTCTGCTTAGCAGACACTGAAATTCGCGACGGGTGCAACTGCACCCGTCGCACCTTCCCACTCCGCCGGCTCCATTCGGAGCTGGCTTCCTCGTGGGAAGGGGTTTCCCGCTGGGCTGGCGGGCGGCCTTCTGGCGGTCGCCCGCCAGCCCAGCGTGAAACACAGAATCACCTCGGCGGTATTCGGACCGCGGAGCGGTGTTCTGGAGGGGGAACTCTGGCGGGCGGCCTCCGCCGCCCGCCAGAGTTAGAATGACCCCCTTTGATCTCTGCAACAAAGCAAAACAGGTATACTCTGTCCCTGAGGCAACAGACTGGTAACTGCATGAATGACCCTTGCACTTGGCTCAAGCTCAGCAATCTCAACCAGAGGGACCCCGTGGATGTCAATAGCACCCTCAGTTTCCCCTAGACTAGTGGCACTAGTCCCCTGCAAATTGCAACTAAAAATGTTTGCAGGATCTGACGATTCAGGCCTTCCGTGGGATCACCAAAATCCAGGTAGTCCTGGATCTTCTGGGAGTTGTAGTCTCACCTGCCCCTACGTTTTAGGCTGCTACATCACTTTTCCAGACCTCTTGAAGTTCCCAAAGCTTTTCTTCGACCTTATTGCTGCCAAGGCTTATAGGGTGCCAGTCTGATAACTGACCCCCGCCCTCTACGCTGTAACTGCAGGGCACACTTTGCAGTCTGCAACTGACATTGGCAACCCAGCCCTGCTGAGTTATTGCATCTTTTTCTCGGCAACGTTGTATAAGCGGTAAAAAGCAGCACCAGCATGAGTCCCCCTCACTAACACAGACAGCCAGGACAACTCTATACCCAGATGCCATGCGACAGGTGAAACTGAACTGATTGTAGTGGTCTGGTCCTAGGACCTGCACCACCTGAACCATCCAAGGGTTCCACGTAACGTGACCCCAAAGTGGCCATTTGTCACTAGTGGTTTTTCTCCATTGACTGCAACATTAAGTTTAAGTACCATTTTTGTAGTGATTTAATTTTGCTTCTGAAATCTGTAACTCATGGTGTACTTGTGTTTTAGTGTTGAAATTAAGATAGAAAGAAGCTTTATTTTTATGAATTCGTGTCTGATTTCTTTAGAGTCATGTCAATTACTTATCATCCTTGTTGGTGTTCTGAAACGCTTAACACATGTTCCTCTAGTAAAGCCTGACTGCTCTTCGCATACTACTGGGACTATGCTAAATATTTATTAGTGTGAATCCAAGGACCATCTTTGGGAGAGTATTTCATAGTGAGGATTAACCCCCACACCACATAATACTCCACTTTCCTACACTAACCCTACCAAATCAGTATACGTCTGGACCTGAGGACATTCTGCCAGGAAGAGAGACTGCTGTGCTGCTGAAGGGATGGTCATTCTGCTAGAACTCTGCTGGAATTTGCTGGATTCCTGATTTGCTGTGTCTGCTCTGTTGCATGCTGCCCTCTTTGCCTGGGAGTGAGAAGGACTGGACTTGTATCTCTACATCCCTAGAATAAAAGTAACCACAAGAGCTTTCTGGCTTGCCTCCTGCTCTGAAGTCTCAGGGACATCAGACTTCACGTACCCGTGCTACAGCCTATGGACTATGCCAACTGTGAGCCCTGTCCTGCCAAGTGGTGCCAATCCAGTCCTGGCTCCTTGGAAATTGGTTCTGCAGCTGGTCCAGCAAAACTCATGCATAACCATCACTGCGCCGATGGGAACCATTGCATCTCTCTTCAACGCCAACACATCACCGCTACAGCTGAGGACGAGGACTTACCAGTGATGACTGCGCAGCCCAGAATAGACGCACTCCCCTCAGCACCGACTCATCGCCGGCTGGGAAGCTTGACAATACGCTTTACCTTCATCACCTTGGTTTCTCTGACGATGCATCCCCGACTGCATAAATTGCAACAGAAACATCGCCTGCGCATTGCCTTCTTTGCCTCTCACACCAGAATTCTGCCATTGACGCATCCTGCACCCAAAAGCTACTTTTTCAGTGGGACAAGATTGGTCCCTGTATCTGACCCGTGCTCCATCGCTGTCGGCTTAACTTTTCATATTTCACCATGTTTAGGGCCACCAGATAGCCAGGGTTGCCACTTTATGCTTCTATTCACTATATTTGCAGATATTCTTTAACCCCTTCGTTGCCAGGCCTTTTCCCCCTCGGGTACCAGGCCTCTTTTGGCTATTTGAGGCAGTTTGCGCTTAGGCCCTCATAACTTTTTGTCCACATAAGATACCCATGCCAAATCTGCATCTTTCTTTTCCAACATCCTAAGGATTCTAGAGGTACCAAGAGTTTGTGGGTTTCTCTGGAGAAGATGAAGAAATTAGCCAAAATACAGCAAAAATTTTGTTTTATTGAGAAAAATGGGAAAAAGGGTTGAAGAAGAAGGCTTGTGTTTTTTTCCCTGAAAATGGCATCAACAAAGGGTGTTTGCTGCTAGAATCACCATAATCTCAGCTTTCAGGAACAAGAAGACTTAAATCAGAAAACCAAATTTTTTAACACAGTTTTGGCATTTTACTGGGACATAACCCATTTTTTCTATTGTTGGTGTTTTTAGCCTTCTTCCAGCTAGTGACAGAAATGGGTGTAAAACCAGTGCTGGATCCCGGACAGCTAAACCTTTCTAAAAAGTAGATGAAATTCTGAATTCAGAAATGGGTCATTTGTGTAGATCCTTCAAGGTTTTCCTACAGAAATTAATAGGTGAAAATAAAAAAAATAGTAATTGAGCTTTAAAAAACTGCTGTTTTTCTCTATATCTTTTTTCTGCGATGTCAGATTTTCAAACTCAATATACCGTTATGTCTGCTGGCTGTGGGAATGTATAGAGCTTGCAGGTTCATCAAGAACCCTAGGTACCCAGAGCCAATAAAGGAGCTGCACCTTGCAATGGGTTTTCATTGTATAGCAGGTATACAGCAATTCACTTTGTGAAATATAAAGAGTGAAAACTAGGTATCAAGAAAACTTTTGTATTTCCAAAATGGGCACAAGATGAGGTGTTGAGAAGCAGTGTTTATTTGCACATCTCTGAATTCCGGGGTCCCCATACTAGCATGGGAATTACAGGGCATTTCTCAAATCGACGTCTTTTTTACACACTGTTTTACATTTGGAGGGAAAAAATGTAGAGAACGACAAGGGGCAATAACACTTGTTCTGCTATTCTGTGTTCCCCCACGTTTCCCGATAGAAATAGTACATCACTTGTGTGAGTAGGCCTAATGCCCGCGACAGGAAACGCAACATGGACACATCATATTTTTACATTGAAATCTGACGTGTTTTTTGGAAAGTGACTAGCTGTGGATTTTGATCTCTAGCTGAGCCGGCACCTAGGAAAACCTACCAAAACTGTGCATTTTTCAAAACTAGACACCTAGGGGAATCCAGGATGGGATGACTTGTGGGGCTCTCACAAGGTACTTTTACACAGAATCCTTTGCAAACCTCAAAATGTGGCAAAAAAAACCCTTTTTCCTCAAATTTCGATGACAGAAAGTTCTGGAATCTGAGAGGAGCCACAAATTTCCTTCCACCTAGCATTCCCCCAAGTCTCCTGATAAAAATGGTACCTCACTAGTGTGGGTAGGCCTAGTGCCCGCAACAGGGAATGCCCCAAAACGCAACATAGGGCACATCACATTTTCCCAAAGAACCTGTCCTGTTCTTTGCAAAGTGCCTAGCTGTGGATTTTGGCCTCTAGCTCATCCGGCACCTAGAAAAACCTAAGAGGTCGCTCCTCATCTGTAAAACATTTTAAAAAGTAAAAACCCCTGGTGCCTAGTGGTTTCTGCCCCTCGTGGGGGCTGGTCTGCAATATTAAAAATAGGTTGATCTTCCCCCAAGGAAGGCAGAAATGGCATAAAATAAATTCCCCCCCCCTGGGGAGCGACCCTTGCCAAAGGGGTCACTCCCCTTGCATGAAATTGTCGCAAAAAACAAAATCCCTGGTGTCTAGTGCTTTCTGCCCCCTTGGGGGCAGATTGGCCTATGAAAAAGAGGCCTATCTTCCCCCAAGGGGGGCAGAAATGGCCTTAAATAAAATGTCCCCCCAGGTGAGTGTCCCTTGCCTAAGGGGTCGCTCCACATCTGAAAAAAAAATGTAAAAAAAAAGCCCTGGTGCCTAGTGGTTTCTGCCCCCCTTGAGGGCAGATCGGTCGAAATAAAATAGACCGATATACCCCAAAGGCAGCAGAAATGATCTAAAATAAACGCATCCTCCCCAGGGGGGTGACCCTTGCCTAAGGGGTCGCTCCCCTTGCGTGAATTTGACTTTAAAAATAAAATCCCTGGTGTCTATTGGTTTCTTCCCCCCTTGGGGGCAGATTGGCCTAATGAATATAGGCTGATCTGCCCCCGAGTTGGTAGAAATGGCCTAAAGACAATTAGCACCCCCCCCCAGGGAGCAGCCCTTGCCTAAGGGGTTGCTCCCCTCCTGTAAAACAAAGTAAACAAACAACAAAAATAATAATCCCTGGTGTCTAGAGCTTTCTGTCCCCTCGGGGCAGCTCAGCCTAATAACAATAGGCCGATCTGCCCCCAGGGGGGCAGAAATGGCCTAATAAACAATTGCCCCCCAAGGGAGCAACCCTGGCTCGAGTGGTCGCTCCCCTTCTTCATTTTTGTATTTAAAAAAAAACCTCCATGGTGTCTGCCCCCCCCAGGGGCCTTTTGTCCTAATTAAAATAGGCCAATCTGTCCCCAGGGAGGCACAAAAGGCCTAGTAATATATTCCCCCCCTGGGGAGCAGCTCTCACCAAAGGGGCCACTCCCCTCATACATAAATAGTGCTAAAAAATATCCCTGGCGTCTAGTGGACGTTTCTGCAGCCCGATCGCTTCAGGATCAGGCTACAGAAATGCTCATGTCTCTGTGCTGCCCCCAGCCCAAGGAACGGAAGAGAAAAGCAAAGCAATTGTCTCCGATCACGCTGGAAGCTGAGCTTCCATCGCGGTGGGGCGGCCTCTGATGAGGTTATTGCACGATTGCGCACTGATGTCATCAGACATCACAGGGGGTTGGGGGGTGGAAGGGGAAGCAATTCCCCTTCCATCGCTGCCCATGGGAGGGGGGTGCCAGGCCATCACGGGGAGCACTAGCACTAGCACTTCCCCCAAGTGCCAATAGCGGGACATAACCGTTATGTCCTGGGCACCCAAGGGTTAAAAATTCACATCACAACTTCTACCTCATGGATTTTTATTGTTGTGGTCTTTTGTTCAATAAATTAAGCTCTTTTTTTCTAATCTGACATGGATTCTTTTTGTGTGGTGTTTCACTGCTTTTCTGTTTTAAGTGTTGCAGAAATACCTTAAGCATTGCCTTCTAAGTTAAACCTGCCTGCTCTGTGCCAAACTACCAGAGGGTGAGCACAGGTACATTGATGGTGT
Organism: Pleurodeles waltl; assembly: GCF_031143425.1. Taxonomy (NCBI): domain Eukaryota; kingdom Metazoa; phylum Chordata; class Amphibia; order Caudata; family Salamandridae; genus Pleurodeles; species Pleurodeles waltl. The sequence goes on along the minus strand of NC_090444.1, from coordinate 1,091,179,898 downwards.
GCTACTGACTTATCCTGACTAGGATTGTAGTTCCTGCTTGGAAAAGGGTGCAAACCTCTGTCAAACAGAAATCCAATTTCTAACGCAACCCAAAACTTGATTTGAGTGTCCTCTGGAAGGAATAACTCTCCCGTACAACAAAATACTCCTGACCATTTCCTACATTGGATGGTCATTTCTCTGCAGTTGGTGCTGTTGGCAGTAATGTAATTACTACTTATAGTAATGGATTTACTGCTGTAAGTAGAGTGGCAGTCCAGAATTTTTTTGGCTCATGATATTTCTTCCTTCTTTAGTGTCAGCATTATACACCAAGTACCACTAGTGTTGTGCCTACCACCCTTTCCGTCTTGATATCATAGTGCGATGCTTTGCTGAGCTATAATTGTACTACCTAGACATCAATTGACCTCAATATAGGTATACTGAAACCTTATAAGTTATGTGCCCTATATTTAAGATAAAAGGGATGGTTTAGAATTTGGTGGATCACGCAAACTGTCATAAACTAGTAAATATCTACTCCACCAAAGTGGCAGTTCACCAGTTTCATTTAGAGGTGGACAAGCTAGATGGTTTCCAGTAACTGAGCTTCTGCTGTTTCTGTCACTACAAACCATGGCAATCACAGGCAGGGAAATAAAACAATCACCCTGATACAGGCAGAAAACCCTCTGAGTGTTACCGGATATTGTGTTTTCTGCTTAAGTTGATTTTTTTAAATTGAATATTTATTATAATCACTAAGATAGACAAGAAGAATAGAAGGCAAGTCCTTTTAGTCCAGCACCCTAAGGTCTACTTAAGACATAAGAATAAAGTTCGGAAAGAAACACCTTGTGACCCCAAGTAATAAAAAATCTGTTATTAAAAGACAGAAGTGAAAAGTTAATTTTGATAAAGCAAAATATCCCATAAAAGAAAAATGTTATCACTATTTTACCTTGCTCCTGATATTAAGTACATCTTAGTCAAAGACTAAGAGGAGAAAGGGACTAAATCAAAACTCCACATTCTAAACTATATATACCACTAATAGTACATAAAGTGCCAAATATAAAACAACCTCATATTTTGTCTAGAGTAATTCTGCACGACTCCAACTGTGCACAATGAGTATTGTTCAAATTCCCATAATAAAAAGGTTCACTTTTTTCAATAACAATCTACACTTTGGATGCTGCAACATATGTATCTAAAAGGGCAAACAAAAATAAATATGAGTCCAAGTCAACATTGCAATAGGTATTGAAGGTCACAGCATATCCAACTTCAGCAAATGTTTAATAGCATATATCAAGACAATATCCGACCTATCAGTACCATAAAACATTATTTAATCCAGGACATCTCATTAGCCCAAATCACAATATGTCCCTTATAAATCCATACTATCCTCTACAACAGAGATGAAAGGAAAACTTTATATCCTCCATATTACAATTATCATCTATCCACCTCATTTCAGTAATTTAACAGGCCTCAGATATCCTCTACAAATACAATATACATCCCTTGTATGTCAGAAATACAAAACCCCTATATTGTCACAAGACATGAGCTACAGCTCTGTATGGGGTTATCATATCTCTGTTATCTATGCCATATGCAAAGACCAACTTAGCTTCCACATCGTATAGTTTGACATATTAGAAAAGTGAGTTTTGTACCGTATATAGTCGCACATATCATATAAAGATACCTATTACTAAAGAAAATACAATAACAACCTTTACAGAGGTTATCTTACCTGTATCCCCGACAATATGAGAAAGACCCAAAGCAACATCCACAGCACATGCCAACAAACCTGAAACACCTGCAGCAGCCCCAATTTGAAGGACGAGATACCCAATTAGAACAAGGCTTTCTAAACAGTGGAGCAGAAAAAAACATAGGCGGTCTAACAATGAATCGGTCTCCATGTTGGGAAAACTATGTACATGAAGTCTTATAAGCACCAACTATACATTATCCTCTTGCAGGCATATGCCAAAGATACCTATATATTATAAAAGATAAGCTGTGATCCATTGTCAAAATTATCTTACCCATGATTTCACAGCAATATGAAAATTACCCAACGACGTCTAAAGCCAATTTAAACCAGGCTCCCGGCATAAACAGCATATTTTAACAAGCTAAGCACACACCGCATCAACCCCTTATTTAGTAGAAGGGATGCCCACATTACAACAAAGTTTTCTAGAAGGTAGACCTAGAAGAAAGGCGAAAAATTGCCCGACATTAAATCAGTCACCATATTGAAATGAAAGCATATGTATATGAGACCTTATACATATTCATTATATATAGTCCTCCTGCATGTATTCACTGCAAGACGAGTCCTATATATGGAAAAGGCATAGAATGTGAACCATTTAAGAGATTCTCAGCATCCACAACGTGTGTTAACAAATTTAGCACACATCGCGTCAACCCCTTGTTTGGTAAACAAAATGCCCAGAATTAAACACAACTTGCTAGAAAGTATACCAGGAAGTAAAACAAAGATGGCTCGGCATTCAATGGGTCACCATATTGGAGTAGAAGAAAAAGTATATGAGTCTTTAAAATATTACTTAAATATTATCCTCATGGTCAAATAGCATCGCTGCGAAATGACTGTGGCCCTCATTATGACGCTGGTGGTAAATCCCGCTTACCGCTGAGCTGACGGCCGCCAACTTACCACTGTGCTGGCGAATATCCGTTCACCATATTATGACACACACACACACCAATCAGACAGAATACAGCCTCATACACAAATCTGCCACACCAAGGGTCAGTGATAAACTGGCAGCCCTAAAACCCCCACCGTTACGCCAACAAAACAATGGCCAACACATTATGACCCACAAATCACCATGGCGGACATTAAACGGTGGTAAACCATTGGCGGTAAATACTGCCGCACTCAGAATGGACACCCACAAACAAAACAACACCACATTGGACAACACTAAAGACACACACCTGACACTCATGCACACACCACACCCACCCACACCACTATAAAATACACACCCATCTTACCCACAACCCCTTACTTCCAACAATTGGCACCAGTACACTGAGAATGAGAGCACAGAGACAACTAGACGCACAAACCACATACACCCATTCACTCCTCATGCACTCCACATCACACACACCACCACATTACCCAACACACCCTCACCAACATACATCACACAACACCCATGGTACCACAAAGGCACCCCTGTTTAACTGAGGAGGAGTTAAGGGTCATAGTGGAGGAAATCGTCAGGGTAGACCCACAGCTGTTTGGAGCACAGGTGCAGTAAATATCTTTAGCAAGAAGATGGAGCTATGGCGGAGAATCGTGGACAGGGTCAACGCCGTGGGACAGCATTCAAGAACAAGGGACGGCATCAAGAACAGCTGGAATGACCTACGGGGAAGGCATGTTCCATAGCAGCAAGACACCAGCTCGCCATACAGAGGACTTGGGGTGGACCCCACCTCCTCCCCCACAACTCACAGCATGGGAGGATCTCTTACTGGCAATACTGCATCCTGAGGGACTCGCCGGATTTGGCGGAGGACTGGACACTGGTAAGTCAACGTTCAACAGTTATCACTCCCCATACCTGCATGCCATCCCACACCCTCGTCCTCACTCCCATCACTCCACCACATCCCACACATTCCACCAACACATCTCACGAATCCCAATGCCAGGCACTGCATGCTGTACCAATGCATGAACACCCCTCCCAGCCCTGGGTGGACAGTCATCACTAAAGCAAGTACAGGATAGGGAAACTAATATAATCACAATACACCAACATACACAAGCAAAAGCTGGCAGGGCAACACCAACCATAGAGGGGAAGCTACAGAAGTACAAATGTCATGCACTTGAAGCATAATACAACATTACATCCCCACAGGTACCCCAGCCAATGCCACTGGAGAGGAGGTGCCACCACTATCCAGTCCCACAACAGAAGAGGCCCACAGTGATGACGGCAACTCTGGACTTCATTGCCAAAATGTAAATAAAATGTGCCAGATATTTGCCTCCAGTAACTGGTTCATTGGCTTCAAGTGGCTCAGAGAAATCGAGAAGGGAAGACGACTTAATCAGCTACAGCAAACACAAACCCACAAAGTAAAACTGCAAAAGTGGTACTGTGAAGGGTAATAACTGTAGTGAAGTAAATCTGGGGAATATGGCAATCAGGAACCAGACAAATGGAGGCTGGGTGGTTCAGTAATCATGCAGAGTGGACCTGCTGGAGTTTGAAGTTAAGAGTTCAGAGATAGTTCAGTGTTGAAAGTACTGGCCTATTCAATAATAGGAAAGTATTGGCAGAGCAGCACTCTAGTGGTGATTGGCACCGGAACACTCACTCAGCTCTTGCTTTCTTTTGGTGTCTTTTAGATGGTTTGCGCGTTTGACTCAGGCTCCATTCTCTATTTTGCTCTATGGCTCCCTTGATATGGGAATATCTTGGTACGTGGTCTGCTGCTTTGCTTGAAGGCCCACTACAGGACCATTATGATTATGCTACTAAGGGCCCCATTTAGAGTTTGGCACATGGGTTACTCCATCACAAATGTGACAGATATCCCATTCACCATATTACAAATACATTATATTCAATGGCACTTGTAATGCAGCAGTAGGGATATCTGTCATGTTTGTGACGAAGTACCCCAACTGCTGAACTTTAAATCAGGAGCTAAGTTCCTTCAATAGATGACCCCCCTCCCACTTCAGACTCCACAAGAGACTCTTTACCCAAGGCTATTTCTGGGCTCTCCATCTTCTCTTACTCACTCTGGTCTGGGCATGAGTCTGTTAGATGACTGCAAACCACAGCTGCGTTCTCACCTGAGCTGTCCACTAACTACTCTCTACCAACTCTGCTGCAAGCTCACCATCCCTCTCAGCTTCCCAACAGGTGGTTGAACAAAGTTAACTAGAGCAGCAAAAAAGGCATGCCAGTGAAATAATTGGCACTGCAGAAACGGAGTGGGGGTGTCACGAGGAGACTGGCATTGTCCTATTCCACATAGCACCGTTTGATCACTGAACAAGCAGTGATAATTCCTTTATCCGTGACATGATCCACATGAAGGTGCAAGGACAAAACAGCCTTGCTGGATGTGCTGTATAGTGGTGTGCAAACCTTTACTATACAAGTGACTACTGGCCTTCACATAGATTGTAGAATTTCCCGATTTCACTTGATCTTCACCGGGTTTAGATTTTCTCTACTAAGTGTTAGTTAGGATCTGAACCCGAAACGTCTTACATCTCACAACTACAATGAAACTGTGTGATGTCGGTGAGTTGTGATCATTTTGTACACAACTTCAAATCTTGTTTAACCTTTGCTCGTTGGTCACTCAAAAAACACAAAGAAAACGAAATTTCATATTACACTCGGGTATAGAATAATTACAACAGGGATTATGCTATACTAAAACCCTACAGAAATAATCCCAATTGTCACGAACAAGCCTATAGGAATAGAACGTTGTGACCTCTTATCTGTTTGTTGTTTTTTAATGCACTACTTGAAGGTCATAAGAAAAAAGCGTGCGTTTTCAGACGCTCAGGTGCTATCACACTGAACAACATTGTGACAACATTGAGCCATGCTGATACCATGGACGTCATTTTGGGGTCACCAGGGGTCGCTGCAACCCCCTGCCTTGCCCTTTGCGACACTTGGCACTGCCTTTGCGACCCCTGGCATCAGAGATGGCAAATTCAGTGCCAGGAACACAGTGACAGCTCGTCCTTATGGACTTCAGTTGGGGTCCACTCTGTTTGTTTTCTGTTAATTTGTATTGCCATAACAGTAAGTAATAGTATATAAATTATAATTAGGGTACTAAAAATGGGGTACAATTAGCTGGAAGTAATCGCTTTCCTGGCAGCTAAGGTAAGTAAAAATGCTGTTACATATATGCTGTGTGCGTGTTTGCTGGTGACTGTGTTTATGGGAGAGAGTGTGTGTAAATGTGAATGTGTGTGTATGTCACTTCCGCTACCCCTGGTATTTTGGTGAATTGATGTCCATGGCTGATACTTTTGTTAAGTAGTACTGTACAAGTAATGCTCACTTCAACAAACTAGTCACCACATTATAAATGGATAGTCTGCCTCTCACTGGAACCAAAGCAACAATGATAACCTACATTATTGTTTTGCTTTCTGTTTGAGTTTCTTTACCTATTTACTTCAAGTAAGGCCATTGAAAATCAAACTAAAGTGCTCATTTGTTAACTCATATGATTGTATGAAATGGCCCTTTTGAGGCTCAGAGGTGTTTCTTGAACATTTGCACTATATAGGACAATTTCAAGGTTAGGGAATGCATTGTAAAAATGTCCCAGTGGATAACTATTCAAACGTACCTCTGAGATTATGACATCAAATATGAGAATTTAGTACACAGGGGTGTATGTCAAATGTATAAACCACCGTAGACAGTTATTGCACTTCATGCCTGAAGTGAACTGCATTGTGGCAATGCAAGTTTTGTAATTGGCAACTTTGAACCACGCACTCATTTTCTTAGGATATAAAATTGACCTTTTAGATGCTTGCATATTTCCTTTAGTCATTCCGTATCTGTAGGTTTCTTGTTTACCTCTGCAGAACTGTAGTTTAAATACTTTGAAGAAATGTTATTCTCTATCAAAAAAGGCGATGAGTTTGTTGACTTTTAAATTATTTAAAAATTAAATAACTTAAGTGCTTAAAGTTGTTGAGCATCTTCCAGCAAATCATTTGTGAAAACGTTTTCTACTTGTAATATTCATTTCATTTCTCTGTCACGTTATATCTGGGGACAGAGAGTGTTTTGCTCGTTATGACAGGTGGCTAGCCTTGCCTCAGGGATCTCTTCAGTGCTAGATTGCATGATGTGAATTTCGTTCGTTGTCCTTGACTGTGCTGCTGTGCCCTTGTTTCTGCTTTACTTTCCATCTCATGAACATTGCAGCTTCTTCCTAATACCAACAGTCTGATCGGATATGCTGAAAACCACAGATGCGCCCAACAGTGTGAGGGAACTAATGAACACCTATTTTGTAATTATCAGAAAACTACAAATTAGTGGTTTGTAGGCTCTTGAAATTAGACATTAGACATCGGACTTTCCAGGCCCAGGAAGACCTAATTCTGACAAGAGATCAGCTCATCCCCTAAGAACGATGATTGAGGACAGGACACCAAAGATGGGCCAAGTTGTCATCTGTAGGTTGAAAATTACTTGTATTACATAAAATATGCTTAAGTAGTTGCCTGCATAACAACTGTGTGCAAAGTATAACCCCATGTACAAAAGTAATTTTCAAAATCAAAATAAGCTTTATTTCGGCAACTAGTACCATAAAAGTACAGAACATTGAAATAAAAAATACCACATTTCATCTGCATAAAAGACTCTAGCACCATACGCATAGAACTAAAATAAAAGTTATAGATCAGTTTAAAGCGTAATAGTTTTTTCAAAGGTCAACGCCAAATACAGTACTAGAGAAATAGCAGCGAAGACTTTCCCAAATAATTTACATAATCAATTACAAAATCTCACAGTTCAGGCCACAGATTCAACATAATCAGTGCACAGCTTCTCTTTCCCAAGTGCAATAAAAGCAGTGATTTCTTTCCACAAGGGATATGGTTATCATATAACCACAAGCTGCATCGTCACCCTTTTTAAAATTTAACAGAAGGTCGTGATTTCATGAAAAAAAGTCACAGGAACTCAAACAATACCCCACTCCTAGACCCCTCTGTATAAAAACACATAAAAACACAATGGTATTATGAATACACGCACCAATTAACAATTCATGTCACGGGCATGGGCTAAACCACGTTCATCATGGTAAGAGCAGCCTACAATTAAATGAAGTTATACATACATGGCAGTTATAAGATAAAAGTTTTACTCTGTTGTTCCACATGGCTCCAAGAAATTTAGCTACAGCAGTAACCAAGACATGGTGGGTGTCTGATCTAAGAATTCGAAGAGCTATAACATTCTTGCAGATGCCCAGCAGTCTACAGGCAGGAGCAAGTCACTTCCTGTGAGGAATTGCATAAGCAGGACAGACAAATAATATGTGGGGCAGGTTTTCAATGGGGGCATTACAAGCAGGGCAAACAGTATTCTCATCGGATGACCAACTGCTAGTGAATGATATTAATAGTGGGGTTTCTACACTAAACTGAAAGTACAGCTTCCTGTCCTTAGGGGTCCAAATTATATCCCAAAATGCATATCTGTGTGCATCTTTCAAATCAACAAAAGCATCAGACAGCTGGGAATGAATTGCTGCACCCAACTCCTCAGAATCAATCATCCTCCATTACTTATTTGTAAAGTCAAACTTTGAAGGAAAGGCAGCAGCATCTGGGCAATCCCAAAGCTCGCTCCATAAAATATGCTTAGGTAGTTGTCTGCATGACAAGTGTGTGCAAACTATATCCCTGTGTACAAAATATATTTGATATAGCTTCTTAATGTGTTTTCCACGCAATTCCTTAAGGCCATTGATGAACATTGCTAGTGCAGCACATATGGTTGCAGCAGGCATCCACTGTTCCTGCACAATATGTTCTGCCTAAACCAGTCTGTCATGGATGAAAACTCTACAAATATTTATGAGAAGGAAAACAAAAATTATGGAAAGCACAAAATCTTAATTCATGCAAGATGATGCCTGCATAAAACAAGTAGTAAGTTTAAGAGCAACTTATAACTATTCACTACACATGTGCAGTCACAAGGTTCACATGCCTGACCTGGCTTTTCCACTCTCATCTATGTATATTTGCTGTTCAAAGACGAGTACTACGGAACATGGAGATGAGACTACCACAAGCCTCAAAAGTAAGTATTGATGCTGGAAAATGGGCCATTTGAGAAAATGGACAACATTTTCTTCAGGTCTAAAATGCAGTTTAAATGTACATGGATCTTTGCCTATATCCATTGGCTAGCAGGAATACAACACAAGAAAACCCCTTACCCAACTTCAGTTTCGAGCGTACCTAACTCTCTTTGTTGGCACTGCAAATCTCTGCTCTGCCAATGTTCAGGTGATTCATGACTGGTGAGGTGGTACAAATTTCAGGACCTTAAGATGTTTTGGGCAGATTAAAGGGGTCATTACAACCCTGGCGGATGGTGTTAAAGCGGTGGTAAGACCGCCAACAGGCTGGCGGTCTTTTTTTGAGTATTATGACCATGGCGGTTACCGCCATGGTCATCCGCTGCTTCTCCGTTCCGCCCGCCAGGGCCGAAACGACCGCTGGGCTGGAGACCTGGGTCTCCAGCCCGGCAGCCGTCACAATACCGGCGCCGGTATTTTGACCCGGCTTACCGCCGCGGATTTCCAACGGTAGGAACCACCATGAAATCCATGGCGCTAAGCACGATCAGTGCCAGGGAATTCCTTCCCTGGCACTGATAGGGGTCTCCCCAGCCCCCCACCCTGACTCCCTCCCCTACACCCTCACCACCCCTGCCACAGCCCAAAGGTGGCAGGGCCCCCCTCCCCACCCCGACCACCAACATCACATCACCCATACCCACACGACACTCACGCAGGCACCACCAACACACATACACGCACACACACCGACATACATGCCAACATCCACACACACAGTCAGACACGCACACCCACATTCAAACATACACGCACACATCCATACAGACATACCTACAGACATACACGCACTCATTCCCAAAACACGCAACACCCCCACAAGCATACACGCACTCACAACCCCCCTCTACATACACACACGCACACCCCCATGCACCCACACAACACCCAACACCCCCCCACCCCCGTCCCCTCACGGATGATCGACTTACATGGTCCGACAATCCTCCGGGAGGGGGCGGGAGCCATGGGGGCTGCTCCGCAGACACCAAACCGCCAACAGAACACCGCTGCGCCGAATCACAGGACGTGATTCGATGGGCGGTGTTCTGTTGGCGTGGCGATGGAGGTGGAGCAACCTCAACTTCCCCGCCGCCTGCCAGTATGCTGTTGGCAGCTCTCCGTCAGAAAAATGACGGAGAGCAGCCAACAGTCATAATATGCCGAGCGGCAAACCGCCACTACTGGCGGTCTTCCGCACGGCGGTCCCTCGGCGGTCTTGTTAAAAGAACGCCGAGGTTGTAATGACCCTCTAAATGCCTAAATTAGACTGACAGGTACTTCAGGAATGGTGGCTAATCATCCTTGCATAAGTCTACCTTTCTTTCCATAGACTCTGTTATTTTATCCAGATACAGGATTTTCCATGTGCAATGCCTCCAGTCATCAATCTCTTGCAGTCATGATGGTCTGTCTCACCACACGAAATACAAATGCAGTGTGTGTTCCTCTTGTAGGTTGTAATGGGCAAGATTGCACATTCGAAAGCCTTAGTAGTATGTGCATGTAGTCTGTGGATTGTGATATGGAGTCTCACATTGAGCGCATCTTTCACTTCAATCCAGAATCACTATAGTTTAGGACAATATTAAGGTAGTACTGCCAGTGTACCATTGCCCCTACTACCTTGCAGGAAAAATTGTGATTGCATGTTGCCATTTTCCCCTATTTTGACTGTGGTTTCATACCAGGATTGAGTTATGTTGGTCATGATCATTTTCCATGTTAGACTTCTTGCTGGGACATAGGCTTAAGTATAAACAACTTCCAATTATTTCTTCATAAATGCATGTCTTAGTTTAGTTCCCCATTTTTTATGTCTGTGTTTGTAGGGATTTGTAGATTTCAAACACTACTTTTCAATTGACCTCTTTGTAACTAAGCCACCTCTTGATCTGAAATGTGCAAGTGCAACAACCTGACTTTGGTGTAACAAAAAGACACCAAAGAATAAAAAACACTACCCGCAGTACCTATGTCAGTCAGCCGTGCAGCCAAGATGTTATTACTGATGGTGTCAAAGGCTACAAAGAGGCCAAGTAACACTAAAGCACTCTGTTAGAAATGGGGTCTTTGGTTGACAGTCAGGTTACCCCCTGTTCAAGCAAGGACCCTCACTCTAGTTAGGATAAAAGAGAATCACCCTCAGCTAACCCCTGCTTACCCCCTTGGTAGCTTGGCAGAGCAGTAGGCTTAACCTCAGAGTGCTGGGCGTAAAGTATTTGTACCAACACACACAGTAACTTAATGAAAACACTACAAAATGACACAACACCAGTTTAGAAAAATAGGAAATATTTATCTAGACAAAACAAGACCAAAACGACAAAAATCCAACATACACAAGTCAAGTTATGATTTTTTAAAGATTTAAAATAAAAAGAGTCTTTAGGTAGTTGTAACAACACACTAGCGCTGCTAGCGTGTAAATGTACCTGGTTTGCGTCAAAAATAACCCCGCACGGGCGGTGTGCGTCGAAAATAACCCTGCACGGTTATATGCGTCGAAAACAGCTCGGCACGGCGAGGCGCGTCGAAAAAGCCAGCCACGCGACGGTCCGAAAGTCCCGCGGCGCTGGTTGCGATCTCTCAGCCTTCGCCAGCGATGCTGCGCGTCGTTTCTCCTGCTCCGGGCGTCGATTCTCCGGTCGCGTTTCCTGCGGCGTCGTTTCTCAGCTGCGGAGCCGGCGTCGCGTCGTTTTCTCAGCCGCGATCGGATTCGCGTCGATCTTTTCTCCGCACGGCACTCGGTGCGTGTATTTTTGTCCTTAGGCTGCCAGCCTCTCCTTTCAGGGTCCCAGGAACTGGAAGGGCACCACAGAGCAGAGTAGGGGTCTCTCCAGAGACTCCAGGTGCTGGCAGGAAGAAGTCTTTGCTATCCCTGAGACTTCAACAACAGGAGGCAAGCTCTACATCAAGCCCTTGGAGATTTCTTCTTCAAGATGGAAGGCACACAAAGTCCAGTCTTTGCCCTCTTACTCTGGCAGAAGCAGCACTGCAGGAAAGCTCCACAAAGCACAGTCACAGGCAGGGCAGCACGTTTTCCTCAGCTATCAGCTCTTCTCCAGGCAGAGGTTCCTCTTGGTTCCAGAAGTGTTTCTGAAGTTTGTAAGTTTGGGTGCCCTTCTTATACCCATTTTAGTCTTTGAAGTCACCTTTCTTCAAAGGGGACTCACACCTTCTTGTGAAATCCTGCCTTGCCCAGGCAAGGCCTCAGACACACACCAGGGGGCTGGAGACAGCATTGTCAGAGGCAGGCACAGTCCTTTCAGATGAGAGTGACCACTCCACCCCTCCCTCCTAGCAGAGATGGCTAATCAGGAAATGCAGATCACACCCCAGCTCCCTTTGTGTCACTGTCTGGTGTGAGGTGAAAAACAACCCAACTGTCAAACTGACCCAGACAGGGAATCCACAAACCAGGCAGAGTCACAGAATGGTTTAAGCAAGAAAATGCTCACTTTCTAAAAGTGGCATTTCCAAACGCACAATCTTAAAATCAACTTTACTAAAAGATGTATTTTTAAATTGTGAGTTCAGGGATCCCAAACTCCACATGTCCATCTACTCTCTAGGGGAATCTACACTTTAATCATATTTAAAGGTAGCCCCCATATTATCCTATGAGAGAGAGACAGACCTTGCAACAGTGAAAACGAAATTGGCAGTATTTCACTGTCAGGACATATAAACCACATTACTATATGTCCTACCTTACCCATACACTGCACCCTGCCCTTGGGGCTACCTAGGGCCTACCTTAGGGGTGCCTTACATGTAAGGAAAGGGAAGGTTTAGGCCTGGCAAGTGGGTACACTTGCCAAGTCGAATTTACAGTGTAAAAATACACATACAGACACTGCAGGGGCAGGTCTGAGACATGATTACAGAGCTACTTATGTGGGTGGCACAACCAGTGCTGCAGGCCCACTAGTAGCATTTGATTTACAGGCCCTGGCACCTCTAGTGCACATTACTAGGGACTTACTAGTAATTCAAATATGCCAATCATGGATGAACCACTTACATACAATTTAAACAGGAGCACTTGCACTTTAGCACTGGCTAGCAGTGGTAAAGTGCCCAGAGTAACAAAAACAGCAAAATCAGAGTCCAGCACACATCAACAACCCGGGGAACAGAGGCAAAAAGTTAAGGGAGACCACGCCAAGGATGAAAAGTCTAACACGTGTCCCCCCCAGCTAAAAGTGGGGAGCAACTACCCAACCTCATGGGAGTTCTCATCACTAAGGCGGAAGAACCTGGACAGACCATCAGCATTGGCGTGCTCTGTACCGGGTCGATGTTCCACCGTAAAGTCCATCCCCTGTAGGGAAATGGACCACCTCAACAGTTTTGGGTTCTCACCCCTCATCTGCATTAACCATCTGAGGGGTCTGTGGTCGGTCTGAACTCGGAAGTGAGTCCCAAACAAGTAGGGTCTTAGCTTCTTCAGTGCCCAGACCACAGCAAACGCTTCACGTTCTATGGCACTCCACCTGCGTTCCCTGGGTAGTAACCTCCTGCTAATGAAGGCTACGGGTTGATCTAGGCCCTCTTCATTCAGCTGTGAGAGTACTGCTCCAATACCATGCTCTGAGGCGTCTGTCTGTACAACAAACTCCGTGGAGTAGTCAGGTGCCTTCAGCACAGGTGCTGTGCACATGGCAGCCTTCAGGGCATCAAAAGCGTTCTGGCAAGCCTCTGTCCAGATCACTTTCTTGGGTTGCTTCTTAGAAGTCAACTCAGTTAAGGGGGTAACAATGGTACCATATCCCTTAACGAACCTCCGATAGTATCCTGTGAGACCTAAAAAGGCTCTCACTTCAGTCTGGGTCTTGGGAGGCTCCCAAGCCAGAATCGTGTCAATCTTAGGCTGTAGGGGTGCCACCTGGCCACTCCCCACCTGGTGTCCTAAGTACACAACAGAACCCTGCCCTATTTGGCACTTGCTCGCCTTAATAGTGAGGCCTGCCTTCTGCAGGGCCTCTAACACTCTCCAGAGGTGTTGCAGGTGTTCCTCCCATGTGGAACTAAACACAGCAATGTCATCCAGGTAGGCGGCACTGAACTCATCCAGTCCTGCCAACACCTGGTTGACCAACCTCTGAAAGGTGGCAGGGGCATTCTTCATCCCAAAGGGCATCACATTGAAGTGGAAGTGCCCATCGGGGGTAGAGAATGCTGACCTCTCCTTTGCCCCTTCAGTTAAGGCAATCTGCCAGTACCCAGATGTTAAATCGAACGTACTGAGGTACTTGGCAGCTCCTAACCGATCAATGAGCTCATCAGCTCGGGGGATGGGGTGTGCGTCAGTCTTGCTGACCGCATTGAGACCCCGGTAGTCCACACAGAACCTAAGTTCTGGAGTGGCACCAGGAGCAGCAGCCTTTGGGACCAAGACCACTGGGCTGGCCCAAGGACTGCTGGAGTGCTCAATAACCCTGAGGGCTAACATTTTGGAGACTTCCTCCTTAATGCAAGCCCTCACCCTGTCAGTCACCCTGTAAACCTTATGTTTAACAGGTGTACTGTCCCCAGTGTCCACATCATGTGTGCACAGGTGTGTGACTCCTGGGATCAGGGAAAACAGCGAGGCGAACTGTCCCAGCACGTGGCGACAGTCCCTCTGCTGTTCCTCAGTCAGGGAGGGGGAGAGGATCACTCCCTCCACAGACCCATCTTTCTCTCCTGCAGACAGGAGGTCAGGAAGAGGCTCACTCTCTTCCTCCACCCCGTCATCTGTCGCTAGGAGCATGGATAGCTCAGTTCGCTCAAAGTGTGGTTTGAGGCGGTTGACATGTAGGACCCTCAAGGGGTTCCTGGGGGATTGCAAGTCTACCAGATAGGTGACCTCGCTCTTTCTTTCCACCACCTCAAAAGGCCCAGTCCACTTATCTTGGAGAGCCCTAGGCTCCACTGGTGCCATGACCCACACTTTTTGTCCAGGCTGAAACTCAACCAGAGTGGCATTCTGGTCGTACCACCGTTTCACATCCTCCTGGCTTGCTTCCAGGTTCTCCTGAGCGAGACTCCTGAAGCGGGCAGTCTGGTTTCTTAGCGCCAGCATGTAGCTAAATACATCCTGGGGTGGTTTACTAGGAGCTTTCTCCAAAGCCTCCTTCACCAGACTGAGCGGTCCCCTCACAGGGTGGCCATAGATGAGCTCAAAGGGGCTAAAGCCAAGTCCCTTTTGAGGCACCTCCGTGTAAGCGAACAGAAGGCATGGCAAGAGGACGTCCCACTTACGCCTCAAGGGCTCTGACAGGCCCTGAATCATGCCTTTCAAGGTGCGGTTGAATCTCTCAACCAGACCATTACTTTGGGGGTGGTAAGGGGTGGTGAACTTGTAGGTTACCCCACACACCTTCCACAGAGACTTCATATAAGTGGATATGAAGTTTGTACCCCTATCAGATACTACCTCCTTGGGGAACCCCATGCGGGTAAAAACCCCCATCAAGGCACGTCCCACCACGGGGGCGGTGACCGTCCTTAGAGGAATAGCTTCTGGGTACCGTGTGGCATGGTCCACCAAGACCAGGATGAACCTGTTGCCCATGGCTGTCTTGGGATCCAGAGGCCCCACAATGTCAATTCCTACCCTTTCAAAGGGAGTACTGACTACCGGTAAAGGTTGGAGGGGAGCTTTGCATTTCCCCCCACTCTTGCCACTTGCCTGACAAGTCTGACAAGATCTACAATAAGCAGCTGACTGCTTGTTCATCAAGGGCCAGTAAAAGTGGGAGACAAGCCTCTTATAGGTCTTGTCCTGCCCTAGATGTCCTGCCAAAGGCACATCATGAGCCAAACCCAGTAGGAAGGTCCTGAAGCCCTGGGGTACCACCAGCATACGAGCTGACCCCGGCTCAGGAACCTTAGGCTCACTATACAGGAGGCCATCCTCCCAATAAATCAGGTGAGTACCTGGCGCCCCGCCAGCCGCCTGGGCTGCAGCCTGCTGCCGCAGTCCCTCAAGAGTAGGGCACTCCTTCTGCGCTGTGCAGAATACTTCCCTGGTGGGTCCCCCTTCCTGCTGCCACTGCGACAGCTCAGGGACCTCCCCCAGTTCAGCCACCTGTTCCCCTGTAGGCTCCGGTGCATCACCCTCAGGCTCTGCCTCCTCCCGGACCGTGGGAACTTTTGGGGCGGGTCTCCCGCGCCCCCTGCCTTTCCTCTTCTTGGCGGTCCCCTGGGCCACTGTTTCAGGCTCCAGGGGCTCTTGACTACCCTGATTGGCTGCCATAGACCGGGTGGATACGCATACCCACCCAGGCAGACCCAACATCTCCAAGTGAGACCTGTGTTCCACCTCCTTCCAAGGGGAATCTTCCAGGTCGTTGCCTAGCAAACAATCAACAGGCATGGTTGGACTCACAGCTACTTTCCAGGAACCTGAGACCCCCCCCATTCAAAGGGAACCTGCGCCACTCTGCAGAGGCGCTCAGAGTTGTCTACTGCAACTACTTGGTGAAGTACCCGGGGATCAATCTGCTCTTCAGACACCAGGTGACTCCTCACTGTAGTCACACTGGCTCCTGTGTCTCTCAGAGCCTCCACCCTCTGTCCATTGATGGTCACCCATTGCCTGTACTTTTTAGTGTTATCAGGCACTAGGTTTCTCTGGACCATCTCACTGTCCCCTAGTGAGACAAGGGTCATTTCTGCTGGTTCCCACCCACCTGAAACCAACTCCTCCCCAAGCGCTACACTGGCCAAACCCTGGGACGGTGCACCAGTGGGTGCCGGTGTACTTTTGGGGCATTTGGGGTCCCCCCTCACATGACCCACCTGGTCACATGAATAGCACTTACGTAGGGGACCACCTGCCATTGGCTTCCCTTTGGAGAACCATGGCTTCTTTTCACTGGGGGGTTGGGAATCCTTACCCTGGGAATCAGTTTGGGGCCCTTTAGAGAACTCATCCTGTTTGCCCTTACCCCCCCCTTTCTTCTGAGAGGGACCCTGCCCACCCTTGGCGTGGTCTCCCCCATACCTCTTTTGGACCCTGGTGCTCTCCCAGCGGTCCGCTTCCTGTGCAAGCTTCCTGGGGTCAGTCAGCTTGCTGTCAATGAGGTGCTGGCGCAGCTCTGGAAAACATAAACTGTACAAGTGCTCCCAAGCAATTAAATTGTAAAGCCCCTCATACGTGTTTACCTTACTGCCCTTCACCCAACCATCCAGTGACCTGCAACAAGAATCAACACATTCCAACCATGTTTGGGATTCCTTTCTCTTGTAGGATCTAAACTTCTCCTTGTACTGCTCAGGGGTGAGACCATACCTGGTAAGTAAGGCCTCCTTCATGGCAGGGTAGGTGAGACTCTGAGCATCCCCTAAGGCCGTCAGTGTGTCCCTCCCCTCTGCCTCAAAATGCTTCCACAGGGCTGCCCCCCAATGAGCTTCAGGGACCAGGTTCATGTGGAGAGCTGACTCATAACCCTTGAACCACAAGTAGATATCATCCTCCCTCTTATAATCCCTCACAAGGTCTTTTGGGATGTGTACCCTTCTCTCAGGCTGCACTGTAGAATTGCTGCCACCATCCCTACTGGACTGACTCCTCTGATCAATCTCTTTTAAACTGAGCTCATGAGCCATGTTTATCTTCCTTTCCTCAAGGGCCAGCTTTCTCTGTTCTACCTCTAGACTGAGCTTTTTCAGCTCCAACTGGTACTCCCTCTCTGCCTGTCTGTCCTGTAACTCTCCAGGTGTCAGACTCTTGGAGGACACACTGCTACCTGCCCTGGAGATTCTCCCCTGAGACATAGCAGGCCCACCCACTACATCAGTGTGAGTGACTTGCAACTCCTCTTCCCCCTCTGGCTCCTCATCTGTGTGCCCCTCAGCTGCTTTGGCTGTCACCCAGGCCCTCAGCGCCTTTTGCAGCTCATCCTTCTTGGATGAGCTCTTAATGGGACAGCCAACATTACTACAAAACTGCTTCAACTGAGCCACTTTGTAGCTCTCCAATTTCTCCAAGTCAAAAGCAGCTTCAGCTAGGGCATCTCCAGACTGAGACATGATGAGAGGTTAAAAAAATATGCACAGTTCCAAAAACAGAAAAGCAAGTTCTCAAATGAAGTTCCAGAAAAGTCAATCACGGGATCAGGGAAAAAAAGAAACTGAATGCAGAGAAAAACAGTCCAAGTAGAAAAAAACAAAAATCACAAGACTAGTAGTATGTGGTCACGTAGTGGTCTGAGATCAAAACAGTAGTGTACACTTAATTACTGTATGTCAAGTACAAATACAAGTCCAAATCCCGACCGCTGGTCACCAATGTTAGAAATGGGGTCTTTGGTTGACAGTCAGGTTACCCCCTGTTCAAGCAAGGACCCTCACTCTAGTTAGGATAAAAGAGAATCACCCTCAGCTAACCCCTGCTTACCCCCTTGGTAGCTTGGCAGAGCAGTAGGCTTAACCTCAGAGTGCTGGGCGTAAAGTATTTGTACCAACACACACAGTAACTTAATGAAAACACTACAAAATGACACAACACCAGTTTAGAAAAATAGGAAATATTTATCTAGACAAAACAAGACCAAAACGACAAAAATCCAACATACACAAGTCAAGTTATGATTTTTTAAAGGTTTAAAATAAAAAGAGTCTTTAGGTAGTTGTAACAACACACTAGCGCTGCTAGCGTGTAAATGTACCTGGTTTGCGTAAAAAATAACCCCGCACGGGCGGTGTGCGTCGAAAATAACCCTGCACGGTTATATGCGTCGAAAACAGCTCGGCACGGCGAGGCGCGTCGAAAAAGCCAGCCACGCGACGGTCCGAAAGTCCCGCGGCGCTGGTTGCGATCTCTCAGCCTTCGTCAGCGATGCTGCGCGTCGTTTCTCCTGCTCCGGGCGTCGATTCTCCGGTCGCGTTTCCTGCGGCGTCGTTTCTCAGCTGCGGAGCCGGCGTCGCGTCGTTTTCTCAGCCGCGATCGGATTCGCGTCGATCTTTTCTCCGCACGGCACTCGGTGCGTGTATTTTTGTCCTTAGGCTGCCAGCCTCTCCTTTCAGGGTCCCAGGAACTGGAAGGGCACCACAGAGCAGAGTAGGGGTCTCTCCAGAGACTCCAGGTGCTGGC
Source organism: Pleurodeles waltl (assembly GCF_031143425.1). NCBI lineage: Eukaryota > Metazoa > Chordata > Amphibia > Caudata > Salamandridae > Pleurodeles > Pleurodeles waltl. Next base: position 1,091,160,859 of record NC_090444.1, on the reverse strand, counting down.
AGGAAGAAGTCTTTGCTATCCCTGAGACTTCAACAACAGGAGGCAAGCTCTACATCAAGCCCTTGGAGATTTCTTCTTCAAGATGGAAGGCACACAAAGTCCAGTCTTTGCCCTCTTACTCTGGCAGAAGCAGCACTGCAGGAAAGCTCCACAAAGCACAGTCACAGGCAGGGCAGCACGTTTTCCTCAGCTAGCAGCTCTTCTCCAGGCAGAGGTTCCTCTTGGTTCCAGAAGTGTTTCTGAAGTTTGTAAGTTTGGGTGCCCTTCTTATACCCATTTTAGTCTTTGAAGTCACCTTTCTTCAAAGGGGACTCACACCTTCTTGTGAAATCCTGCCTTGCCCAGGCAAGCCCTCAGACACACACCAGGGGGCTGGAGACAGCATTGTCAGAGGCAGGCACAGTCCTTTCAGATGAGAGTGACCACTCCACCCCTCCCTCCTAGCAGAGATGGCTAATCAGGAAATGCAGATCACACCCCAGCTCCCTTTGTGTCACTGTCTGGTGTGAGGTGAAAAACAACCCAACTGTCAAACTAACCCAGACAGGGAATCCACAAACCAGGCAGAGTCACAGAATGGTTTAAGCAAGAAAATGCTCACTTTCTAAAAGTGGCATTTCCAAACGCACAATCTTAAAATCAACTTTACTAAAAGATGTATTTTTAAATTGTGAGTTCAGGGATCCCAAACTCCACATGTCCATCTACTCTCTAGGGGAATCTACACTTTAATCATATTTAAAGGTAGCCCCCATATTATCCTATGAGAGAGAGACAGACCTTGCAACAGTGAAAACGAAATTGGCAGTATTTCACTGTCAGGACATATAAACCACATTACTATATGTCCTACCTTACCCATACACTGCACCCTGCCCTTGGGGCTACCTAGGGCCTACCTTAGGGGTGCCTTACATGTAAGGAAAGGGAAGGTTTAGGCCTGGCAAGTGGGTACACTTGCCAAGTCGAATTTACAGTGTAAAAATACACATACAGACACTGCAGGGGCAGGTCTGAGACATGATTACAGAGCTACTTATGTGGGTGGCACAACCAGTGCTGCAGGCCCACTAGTAGCATTTGATTTACAGGCCCTGGCACCTCTAGTGCACATTACTAGGGACTTACTAGTAATTCAAATATGCCAATCATGGATGAACCACTTACATACAATTTAAACAGGAGCACTTGCACTTTAGCACTGGCTAGCAGTGGTAAAGTGCCCAGAGTAACAAAAACAGCAAAATCAGAGTCCAGCACACATCAACAACCCGGGGAACAGAGGCAAAAAGTTAAGGGAGACCACGCCAAGGATGAAAAGTCTAACACACTCATTCTATCTTTACCTGAAATTAAATGGAGATCATCTATAGCAGAACTTACCACAGTTCAGTGCACCTACTTTACAAAAAAATGGCTTGAGAAGAATAAAGGCTGCCAATAATTTCTACAAATTCTGGTAAAGGTGTAAAACAATTTAGTCAAGGATTTTACCAAGGAAAGGCCACAAATATGTGGCCTGGTAGTCATTTAACACTTCAGGATCCATGAAACATTCTAAAGAAGAGGTTTAACCATGGCTACTTTTCAGGTAGCAGATACTAAACCAGTCTCCATGCAACTGTTTAAAATATACAAACATATTTGGGCTGTTGATCAAAAGGTTCTTTAGCTATTGTGCAGGAGCTATATTATCTGGGCAATCAAAGAAAGTTATAGTTTGTAAAGTTATCAATAAATTCTCCTCTGTAATCAATTGAAATCTCATAAATGTGTCCGATTGTACCTCTTTTTTTAAGTCTCTGAGAGAGACAAGTAGGGTCAGTTATTGCTTATTTCTCTATTTTGGTTTCAAATTTGTGATTTTTTTTCTCAAAAAGGTTGCTATGCTTTTACACAATTCAAATGAAGGCCGACAACTGGTGCTTGGATTTGGAATACAGCTCTAAAACAATCTTTAGATAAGTTTGGAAGTTTTAACAGCCACTCACAATAATGTAGGGATGGTTCTGATTTTATCCTCTCATGATAGTGTTTAATAAAATTAGGGTCAGATTTTCAAAGCCCTAGAGCCACGGGACCATCACTTTCAGTGATGCTTTTGTGTCGCTTTCACTGTACCATATTTATAAGGATGTGTTAAGCCACTTTTTGGGGCTTAACGACTCCTTGTAAATATGGGCCCCTCTGATGTAGTTTTCTGCATCAGAGAGGCGTGCAATGCGTGTTGCTGTGGGAATTCTACTGCAACACCCATTGCTTTTGATGCTGCCCGAAATTTACAAGAAGGTGTAAATCTGAGGCAGTGCCAAAAACTAAAACCACCCAGGGCTGGCGTTTCCATGGCACGACTAGGAGGAATACTTTTATTCCTCCATGTTTTTTCCTTTTGCAATGTGGGCTGCATTCTGCAGCACACATATAAGGAGCAAAAGGCCATTAATGATTGTTTATGTGTGTATGTGATGCTGAAATGTATGAATGATCTACTACTTCAGGGTGTTGCTTTTTTAAGGCATTGGACCTAGATTTCCTAGTCTTTCACAACCCTCTGTCAAGGGTGAGTCAACAAACCCTCCCTCAATCATAACTGGGGTTTAACCACCACCAATTATTATTTCAACTTTTGCCGTCCAACACTGTTTGCTCTGCTAGTTCCTAATAATAGAGTGTTCTTGTTTGAAGTTTGGTATGTATGTGTTGGCTATAGTCAACTATAGACAAACCTTCCCCTCCTCATCTATGGCAACTCCTAGCGCCTCAGAGGCACATCTTTGAGCTTTCAGTTTTGGCCCTCTTTTTGTATTCAAAGGGCCCAAGAAAAAGAATAGTCCAGTGGTTCTCTTTGGTTTTACAAGATATAAAACCTTTCAAAGTTTTCAAGCTTCTTGAATGAGGAATATATCGTTCCCTCTGTCGCTTAGCCTGTTTACAACTGTCCCTCACTTGGCTGGAGAATCAAGTAGCCATAGTATAAGGACACCAATTTGAATTCCATGTTAAATATGGAAATTTAAGAAACTAGAAATGGAAAAACAGCAAAGGAAAGGAGTAAAAAGATTTCAAAATCATCCACAGGAGGTACCACCAGCTCATTTGAGAATCCAAGAGGAAGGCCCCATTTGAATGAATGAACTCCAGTTCCAAAAGTAGAAAATAAGCCTTCATAGTCCTCAAATATTTCACTACACCCACAGCTGTCACTGAAACATCAAGCCCATCCCACAAGATATGTGTAACAACCTTTTGAACTTTTCCTGCAGCAAAATTGCAGCCATTTACCGCAACTTCCCCCCACAACCAAACTCCCTGGCCCTCTCCAGAAGTCTTGCAAGTGATGACGGAGATCAACAAGTTCACCACATGGTACACCATTATAACTGAGGAAACCATAACAATGATGAAGACCATTCACTTCGGGCCCCCAGCAGACCCCTGCCCCACCTTTGTAAAAGGAACAGTCACTGTCAGTGAGGCTTTTACCCTTATCCTCAACACTTCCATCAGTACAGCCACTTTCATTGTACCAAGGAAACATGCAGCTGTCAATGTCCTCCTAAAGAAACCTCGCCAGTTACTGACCAATATCCCCCTTTCCTTATTTAGTCAAAAACCTGGAAAAACCTATCAACAAAAGCCTATCCGATCACTTTGCCAAACATTAGCTTCTCAACACCACACAGTAAGGATTCAGACCCAAGCACACTCAGAAACCACTCTTATAGCAGCAGCAAAAACATGCAGAAGATATTCAACATGAGAAGACCACAGTCCTTACCCTTCTGGACCTTTCAGCAGACTTTGACAATGTCCCACCCTATCCTAATAGAATGACTCTAAGAAGCAGGCATCATAGACTCACTATCAAATGGGTCTGCTCCTTCTTCACCAGAAGAACCCAAACCGTCAACATGTCCCCTGTGACTCTGAAGTAGGGTAGGTGATGAATTATGCTCTGCTGGCAGAGTTCACAGAGTTTTGCCTACTCTGCACCCGGTATGGAGCATGGAGTTCTGAAAAACTCCACAGAGTGGCACAGCCCAGAGTGTTTCCTCTCTTGTGGCTTGCTAATGTTTGGTTGGTGAGTGTAAGTGAGAAACATCACACACTAGACCCCCTCACTTTGAGATTTCTCAACACAGGCGGTCGCTACAGGTCACTACCACTCCCAATTAGAAACCTGCCCCTTGTGTTGAGGAAGCTGATGCTCGAGTTGAAAAGAAGCAGCGCTGTGAGACCTGGCATCCTTGACGTGTTCTCCCCTGTCTTTTTGCCCCTGCTTCCCATGTTTTGACTGTGTTCTGGACTCTGTTTTTGTTGTTTTTGGTACTATGGGCACTTTACCATTGCTGACCAGTGCTAAAGTGCAGGTGCCCCCTACTTAAATTGCACGTGTAATTGTCTTTTCCATGACTGGCATATCTGATTTACTTTTAAGTCCCTAGTGAAGTGCAGTAGAGGTGCTCAGGGTCTGGAAATCAAATGCTACTAGTGGGCCTGCAGGACTAATTGTGCCACCCATGAGTAGCCCTGCAAACATGGCGCAAATCTGCCACTACAGTGTATGTGTGTGCAGTTGTAAACTGCCAATTCAATCTGACAAGTGTAACCACTTACCACGCCCAAACCTTCCAGTTTTATAAATATAATGCACCCCTAAGATAGGCCCTAGGTAGCCCCATGGGCAGGGTGTAGTGCATTTTAAAGGTGGGACATGTATTGATGTGCTTTACATGTCCTAAAAGAGAAATACTGCCAAATAAAATTTCACTGTTGCGAGGCTTGTCTCTCTCATAGGTTACCATGAGGACTGCAGTTAAATGTCTTTTAAGTGCAGTTTCCTTTTGGGAGCAGATAGAGATCTTGGGGTTTAGGGTCTCTGAATTCACAATTTAACAATGTATCCTTTGGTAAAGTTGCTTTTTTAATTGTCAGTTTGAAAATGGCACTTTTAGAAAGTGGGCATTTTCTGGTTTAAACCATTCTGTGACTCTGCCTACTTGTGTATTCCCTGTCTGGGTCAGACTGACAGTTGGGCTGTTTGTGAATCCCCTTTAGACAGTGACACAAAGGGAATTGGGGTGTAGCCTTCCGTATCCTGATGGGCCATCTGAGCTATAGTGGAGGGAGGAGTGGTCACTTACACCTGAATGGGCTGTGCCTGCCATCACACAATGGTGTCTCCAACCCCCTGGTATGTGTCTGGAGCCGGGCCTGTGCAAGGCAGGATCTTGTGAACAACAGAGACTTTCCGCTGAAGTTTGCCTACTTCAAAGGCAGAACGGGGTATAACTAGTGGACCCAAAATACCAGATTTGTAGATTACGTCTATAACCAAGAGGAACCTCTGCCAAGGAGAAGAGCTGAAGAACTAGAGGAGGAGTACTGCCCCTTCGCCAGTGACTGTGCTTTGCTGAGTTTGCCTGCAGTTGCTGCTTCTGCCTCAAAAAGGACAAAGACTGGACTTTGTGGTATATTTATGCAAGTGAACAATCTCCAAGGGCTGGGATTGAGCTTTCTTTCTGTTTTGAAGTCTCAGGGCAATCAAAGACTTCCTCTGCCAGCACCTCGACTCTCTACTGAGACTCCTGCCCTGCCAAAGGGTGCCCTATCCAGTCCCTAGGCCCTTGAAAGGTGAAGCTGGTAGAACAAGGACTGAAATACACGCACAGGAAGCCGTGTGGGGAAAATTGAGAGCGCCACCTACCTCAAGGTTGAAATTGACACATCTCCTGCATTGCGGCTGGGAAATCAATGCATCATCTACATTGTGGTTGGAGAAACTATTCTTGCTGCTGCTGAAAATGATCCAAACCCATCATCACGCTTTTCCATCACAGTGAGGCTGGATCTCTCACGCATCATCGCTGGGTGTCAAAATCATCATAAACCTGCATGGACCCGAGGTGCCTCGTCCAGAAAATGACACACAGCCTCACTTGCAAGTGAGTAAAGCTTTGCTGACCTTTTTGACAGACGCTCGCCAAGACGGCTTTATTTTTTATGCAAACCAGGTACTTTGTGTAAGAACAATGTTTCCATTGTTTTCTATGGAGTAAGAATCTATTATTTAAAAAAATCATAACTTTACTTGCTTATGCTGGATTTTTGTCATTTTTGGTCTTGTTTGATTTCGATAAATATTGCCTAGTTTTCTAAACTGATGTTGTGTCCATTTTGTAGTGTCTTCACTGTGTTACTGTGTGTTTGATACAAATATTTTACATATTGCCTTTGAGGTAAGCTTGACTGCTTGTTCCAAGCTACCAAAGAGGTGAGCAGCGTTTATCTGAGTATGTATCTCTATTGCCCTGACTAGAGTGAGGGTCCCTGCTTGGACAGAGTGCAAACTGATTGCCAACCAGAAACCACATTTCTAAACTTCTCGAGCTGTGCATTGTGCACTGATTTGAAGAGCTGGATAAACTCCTGGTGCCAGAAATCAGTGTGAGCAGCGTGACTTACTGCACCCTGCCGCCTGCGGCAATCTGTGTAGTGTGGCAAAGTTTTTTCGGCACTTCGCAGAGTTTCACGGAGCTGACCTCTGTGAACTCCACCCAGGCCTGCTCTGAAGCACAAAGATCTTGTTTGCGGAATTCCACAGGGCTCCTCACTCAGTCCTCTTCAACATCTACATGACCCCATTATCTGCCGTCATATGAGCTGACAACATATGCATCCTCACCTTTACAGAAAACATACAACTGATGCTGACCCTCTCGGGCAAAACACCCAACACCAGGATCAAGTTCACCACATGTATGACAGAAGTAGCCAACAGGATGAAATCCAGTTACCTCAAATTGAACTCAGAAAAGACTAAGGTGGCAGAGTTTGGGAAGAATGCCTCATCATGGGACTCCAACTGGTAGTCCACAGACCTTGGACGCACACCCTGCTCACAAGTAAGAAACCTCAAAATCATCATAGACAACAAACTGAACATGACCACTTAAGTCAACTCAGTGCTCTCAGTCTACTTCAAAACACTAAGGGTGCTGGACAAAGACTTCACGTGGCTAGCAGACAACACCAGGAAAATGGTGACCCAAGTCCTCATCACCAGCATCCTGGGAAATACCCTGCATACAGGGATTACCAACCAGCTCACAAGAATACAGCAGACTGTCCAAAATGCAGCAGCCAGACTAGTCTCACCCTCCCACCCTAAGCCAACAGCACATCACACCTTAGGAAACTCCACTGGCTTCTAATACACAAGCACACACACTTTAAACCCCTCACCCACAGCAATAACACTTTGCACAATGTTGGCTCTTTCTACCTGAAAAGCCACATTAACTTCCACCAACCTTTCAGACACCTCTGTTCTGCCATTCTCTCACTAGCACACACCCCACAAATACACAAAAGCAGAGCAGGGAGCTGTGCCTTCTCCACCTCGCCCCTATACCCTTAAATGACCCCCCACAACACATCAGAGCTTCCTCCGCTCTTCCTGACTTTTGAAATAAGCTGAAGACCTGCCTTTTCATGTAGGTCTCTTAGGGCTGCCCTCACATCACACGCCTGCTACAGAGTGCCTCATACCTTCATGGGTGATGAGTGGTCTCCTTCTTTGGGAAACTGCCACAGGTCTGAACTAACACGTACGGGCCCCTTCAGTGAACAGGCTACCTGTGCCTAGGTACATAGCTGTGCAAGACAGTAGTCTAACATGATCCACCAGCACATGGGAGCACACGCATGTGCTCACATGTTCATGTGTAACCAGCCCAGAATCTCTTACCATAGATGTAAAGTAGTGGCCTTCTCTGAAAAATCGGATATTGATGGTTAGCACTCAGTCCATTTGCCAATAATTTAGCTACATTGAGACTCAGGTGGTGAGACTCACTCACAGTAAGTGTCCAAAACCTTGCAGTCAAAAGTGTCTAGTCATTCAGCCAGCAAGCCTTAGAATTTCCTCTTTTCTCTGGTTCTCTAGTTCTTCCTCCAAAGCTTCGGGGAACAACCAGCCTGAAAAAGACATTCAACAATACTAGTGCATGGTACAGAATAGTTGCTTCTAGGATTTCACATGCATCACAATCTGGTAGTGCTCTTGTGATAGTAAGAAGTAATCAATATGTGTACTAGTTCCATGGACAAAAGACAGATACATAAAATTCCAATATAGGGGGTGAAACAACCTTCAAACTTCCATCATGGTGAGTTTCCATGACATCATTAAGAATAATTTGATCCCTATTACTTCCAAAGTCAGTTCTAGCAAATCAATAAGTCATTGGTTCTATAATATTATTCCAGTTCCCACTTACTAGCAAATTTGACTTTTCAAACTAAGAAAGAATGCTTTTTCGTTCAGTAAAGAAGGTTATTTTGCTACCAGTACGTGTAGACCCAGAGCTCTGTACCATTGTAAATCTGTGAAAAATGACCCTGACAAGCACAAACCCCCTCCTAAATCCTTCCATGTACGTATAATCTTATAGGATATGTTTAAAAGTAAAAGGATGGTCACTCCTCCCTTTCTAAAGGATGTCTGAGCTGTGTTTAAATATCTGCTTTAAACATCCATGCCCTGCTCCCACTCTTCAGTTGTGGTAAGTGAAGAATATTCTGCAGAATCTCCTGCTTTATTTCTAAGCTGTTGTTTGGATATGTAAGGAATGCAACTGGCACGATTAGTCAACCGCTGGAAGCATGCCCTCCTATCCCACTTTTGCACCACTTCAATAAAAGAGGCACAAAGTCACAGCATTGCTTTCCAATGCCTTTCCCAGATATGGCCATTCACTATTAACTCCTAACCACCTGTTCCATGCAGCTACTTTCCTGTAACAGACAGTTTTCTTGGGTTGCTGCTGACAAAGTGTCTCATACAAAGATACAACCTCCCACCACAATAAATAATGAGTGCCCTTTGCCACACTCAGAAATCTTCGTGGGAGAAAACCCCTTTATAGGCTTTCAGTATTGTTTTTCAATTTTCTGATAAAGGAGTTTCCCTGTATTTGTAGATTCTTTAGGCAAAATTAGGGAACCCCCATCTGAATGTCAGAGTCCATACACTTGCAGGCATCCGTTGCCTGTAGTACACAGCCACCCTCCCATACAACCACCTTGCTCCTCTATATGCTCCCATGGTCTCAAAAGGGGCAGCAAGATGTTATGTGTCTGCCAACTCCTTATACCTGCTGCCACTTTCGCTGTCTGCTCAGTTTACAATTCTGACGGTCCTCATACTGCTCTGTGCTCGTTCCTGCTTCTCCCATGTGCTTTGCAGTAGGGAGTGGCAGGTCTCAGGTGCTATATGGAGAAGGCTGTTCTGCTTAGCTGTTCGCTCAGAGTTACAGTGCATCGCAGGTCCTATTTAGCTCACCTTTCAACAAAGGCAGCTTGGTCTGCTTTCATCAGCATCACTGGCATCCAACCCAGTCACATTGGCCTCCTTGTCCGACCGAGTAACATAGGCTTTCTTGTAATTGTGTCTCTCAGTCCCCCTACTCTGTTTCTCCTGGTCTATAGCATTCAGGAGATATGCCCTGCAAGGCTGTCAGAGCACCTTAGAGCACGACCATCATGGGTGATAGCAAGCCTACCCCTTCAATAACATCTCCATAAAATTGTTTTGGGTTAATTCCAAAGAATTGAAGGCTCAGGTTTGGGCCATATATTTGGCCCTTGCCACAGATTTTGTTTATACACTCTCAAGCTTGCAGATAATAAACATCTTCTGTTATTGCTGTAGACACATAAAATGCCTCAATTTGACTGTATAACAAAATGCATTTCCTCTTCTGATATTCAACCAATTTTAAGAAGGATTAGAATGTTATCCATAAATAATTATAAAATGAAATTCTTTGGAAAAACATCAAGCTGATACATTTTACCACATTTAGACATGTAGCTGGCCAATACCTTTATTTTGGGTTTTAGTTTTTTTACCTATAAACCTATTCCTACCACATACAAACAACAGTCTCTATAGGTTCTGATGAGAATGACTGCATCATTCTAAAAAAATCAAAATGCAATCCTTATTCTTTCTACCCTTGGTACATCAATCAAAGATGTCTTTGAGGCTTGGCAAAATCCTATATGTGCAGTACAACAGATACATATGGGTCATATTGGTCGCATTTTGACTGTCACTTGCCATCCCTGTATTTTATTACCTCCCAAACCTGCATATACATTTGTGAACTCAGCTGGGAAAATACATGGTGAACAACTAAAACAAATAGGCATTTTGTTACAGGAGTTGATAAATCTTCTTCCCACATATACTCACGATGAAGTAATGACTTAGGCGGTCAATCTGACCGCGGCGGGCGGCGGTTGCCGCCCGCCATGCGGTCACCGCCAAATGCCCGCTCCGCGGTCAGGAGACCGCGGATGCCATTCTGGCTTTCCCGCTGGGCAGGCGGGCGACCGCCAAAAGGCCGCCCGCCTGCCCAGCGGAAAAGCCCCTGCAACATAGAAGCCGGCTCCGAATGGAGCCGGCGGTGTTGCAGGGGTGCGACAGGTGCAGTAGCACCCGTCGCAATTTTCACTGTCTGCAAAGCAGACAGTGAAAATCTTCATGGGGCCCTGTTAGGGGGCCCCTGCACTGCCCATGCCAGTGGCATGGGCAGTGCAGGGGCCCCCAGGGGCCCCACAACACCTGTTCCCGCCATCCTGGTTCTGGCAGTGTAAACCACCAGAAACAGGCTGGCGGGAAGGGGGTCGGGATCCCCATGGTGGCGCTGCAAGCAGCGCCGCCATGGAGGATTCCCTGGGCCAGGGGAAAACCGGCGGGAAACCGCCGGTTCCCCTTTTCTGACTGCGGCTTTACCGCCGCGGTCAGAATGGCCCTGGAAGCACCGCCAGCCTGTTGGCGGTGCTTCCGTTGCCCTCCACCCTGGCGGTCATAGACCGCCAGGGATGGAATGAGGACCTTAATCTGCAATTGGTAACTACCTTCAGGAGTGTGATTTTGGTCAGATATAATATCCAACACCATATTGGATCCAATCACTTGAACTGTCTCATTGGCCAAAATTGCAAGAGTTTCACTGGGCAATGAAGGGAATATCCTCTAGGCGGAAGGGGTAAACATAAAAGATACTACAAGCTTTCAACATTAGTATTTAATTTCCAACAAATCAACTACAGGTGTGGCTTATTTGATGGGACACAGGAATGGAATAACAAATATAAGATTAGGAGTCCCACCGACCAAATTTTGATGCAATGGAATACCTATTGAGAACCTGTGGCTGGAGTTTCCCACGAAAACAATATGATACATATCTCTTTTAACAGCCCAGTAATTACTTTTCAGGAGTTGCCAATTAGTCAGTTTACATAACACAGATAACAATATAGGACCACTGAGGAACATGGAAGGCCTTTTCTCATGGGTGTCCACCCAAAGACCCATCTGCCTCCAAAACCCACACCAAAGCAAGATCCAAGGACTCAAACCGGGCAGGATTGGCAGGGGCAGGATCATCTCCAGTACCTGCAGTACCACTAGTTACACCTCGATCTACAAATGCCCAAAGCATATTCCGGGTAGTCCCCCAATAAGTTGAACTACCTTTTGTTCAGGAGTTCCTAAATGAGTTAGCTGACCAGAAATTCAGGATTTCTATGTTGGAGCACCAGAAAGGACTGATCCTACAAATCCTCCGAGACATTATGGCCACCATATCAAAGCATTAAGCAGGACAGTGGCCATTATGAACAATACTTTCCTTCCCTCTGTATATAGTTTCTAAAATGTTTGTGGTATTTAGATAGTTAGGGTTAGCTTAACATATTGTAGAGTAGTCTTAGGTATAATACGTATTTTGTTAGACTGAGTGGCTCATGGGTATCTCTTTTATTTGGGGGTGGAGGCAGTGTGATAGGTATGTCTATTGGAAAATTGGAAAAACATTAAAAATAAAAAATATAAAAAATCTATAATTGTTCAAGTTTATGTTTCTTTTGGCAATGTTTGGCTGCAGTGAATGTTGTCCTTGTCTATTGTATTGTATTGTAATCGTATTTATATAGCGCTCACTACCCCTGACGAGGAGTCGAATCGCTTTTCGTGAGTAGCACTCTACTCTGGAACCCAACAAGAATTAGTGAGGAATTAGTATCGGAAAATAATGAGTACAGTTTTAGTATTATTATGAGTTAATTTGAGCCGCGGATAAGAGAGTTTGTTAGTTAGATTGACTGGAGTAATGGAGGATGGAGGAGGAAAGAAATCCAGAAGTGTTAAATGGGAGTATATCTTTAATTTACTCAACCCAAAGGCTTGGGATGAGTAAAGGGGGATGGAGGAGGGAAGAGTATGTGGAAGGGTTAGGGAGAGCATAGTAGCAGGGTGAGATAAATGCGGGAGAATTTAGTAGGGTTGTGTGGGAGGGCACGGTAGTAGAGTGAGGTTTGCTGAGTTAGATGTGGAAGCGGAGGGAAGAGCTTAGGCAGAGTTATTTAGGAGATGAAAGTAGTAGAAAGGATTTGGGATGAGTCAGAGTGAGAATGGTGAATAGTTTGATAGAGACATGACATATGATGATGGGTAAATAAGTGTGATAAGATGAGAGTAGGAATTCATAGATATCTAGTATAACAACCCACCCAGGAGCCATGCAATGACCCACAAACATGCCAAACACAGAAACAATATATACACATACATACATATATATATATATATATATATATATATATATACATACACACACACATGAATACACACACATATGCACATACAATACATAATTAGAACCATGGGTAAAATATGCTTAGTGAAACAATATGTGTCCCTCTGTGTGAGTTTAGCATAAGGAATGCTGGTGAAGCTCAAGTAAGAGTGTTCAGGGAACTGAAAAAGTCTGTGGCGAGTTAAGTTTACTCTGGGATAGCATTAGGGTGGAGGACAGGTATTCGGCGAATTGAGATTAAAATTTGGTCTGTTATACCTGGCCCTTTTTTACAGGGTTATCCCCAAATGTTTTGCCTTCTTCCTCCTATTTTTTCTGACCTGTTTTTGTTGGCTTTAGGACTCTGCCACTGCTAACAAGTGCTAAACTGCATTTATTCTCTTTCTAAAATGTATTGGTGATTTGTTTCACCATGATTGGCCTATATGATTTACTAGTAAGTTCCTAGAAAAGTGCAGTGTGTGCGCCCAGGGACTGTAATTCCAACTCTACTAGTGGGCTTGCATCACTAATTGTGCCATCCACATGAGTAGTCCTGTAAATGTGTCATAGACCTGTCCCTGCAAGATCTGTGTGTGCAGTTTTAAACTGCCATTTCGACGAGGCAAGTGCACACACTTACTCGGCCCAAACCTTTCCTTTTACTACATATAGGTCAACCCTAAGGTAAGCCTAAGGAAGCCCCATGGGCAGGGTGCAGCTTATTTAAAAGGTAGGACATGTACTGGTGTGTTTTACATGTCCTGATAGTGAAATACTGCTAAATTCGGCTTTCACTATTGCAAAGCTGATCTCTCCCATAGGGTAACATGGGGGATTGCCTTGAAATATCTTTTAAGTGTAATTTCCCCATTGGGAGCAAATAGAGATATGGAGTTTGCGGTCTCTGAACTCACAATTTAAAATTACATCTTTTAGTGAAGTTGTTTCTTGAATTGTAAGTTTGAAAATGCCACTTTTAAAAAGTGGGCATTTTCTTGCTGAACCAGTCTATGCCTCTGCCTGTCTGCTGAATACACACCTGGGTAAGAATGACAGTTGGTCTGTTTGAGTATATACTCTAGAAAGTCACACAAAGGGAGCTGAGGTGCGCCCTTCATATCCTGATGGCCCAGCACCGGGCTAATGGGTCTTCCTGAGCTAGAGCGGTGGGAGGAGAAGACACTTGCACTTGAATAGGGCTGTGCAGTCCTCACACAAAGCAGTCTCCAACCCTCTGGTGTGTGACTGAGGCCAGGACAGGGAAAGGCAGGGTCCTTGTGAGTTTGTTCTGGTGCAACAAGGAAGAAACTAGTGCACTGACTTCCAGAATGACTTCAGAAACGGCACCACTCTCTGACCCCACGCCGCTGCCTGTACTGCAGCCGTGGTCCAACTGAGTGCAACGACTGTGACCTACAGCGCAGGCTCAATGCCACCACAGCACCTCTAAATTCCCGCCAGAGCATGAGTCCAAAGTACGGTGTCACTGACACCCGTGGCCCTGCGGTGTGACTGCGACACCACAAAGTCGACATATCATGTCTTGAGCTGCTGGATTCATCATAAGGAACGGATGCCACCAACTCCTCATCTCCTCCCCTATAGCTGGAAAGAACAGATGCCTCACTTCCCCGGTGGAGCAAGGAATTGATGCTGCACCTGCTCCAGCAATGCCTCACCTTCCCCACTCTGTGCAGCGTCTTTGTTTCCTTATTGTTTTCAAAGGTACTATACCTGAGGTCCGTGTGACTCCGAGATTGTCCAGCACTACCTCGCAAGTGGCGTCGTACTGTTGGAGACTACTCCGTCAAGACCTCGTGATAGCCCCAGTTGGAGCTACTGTGTTTCTAAGCACTTTACTAAGATTTAATCTTTGAAAATTCATATCTTTTCTTGTGTATGTTGGATTTTGGTTGTTTTGGTCTTGTTTTAATCAAATATTGACTATTTTTCTAAACTACTGGGGAGTACTTTTGCATTGTTTTTGCTGTGTGTGTGTACAAATACTTTTCACACGGTCCCTGAGATAAGCCTGACTGATTGTGCCAGGCTACCAAGGGGGTAAGCAGTGATTATCTTAGCTGTTTGTCTCCCTTATCCGAACTAGATTGAGGGTCCCTGCTTTGACAGGATGCAAACCACTGCCAACTGGAGACCCCAAGTCTAATGGGGCCTTTATGTTGACTCGGGTAGATGATATGTATATAGTGAGTTTGTGATGGAGAAGCAGATATGGCTTTGTTGAGGGATTTGGATAAGGAAAAGGCATGGGAGCAACTGACTGACTGTGTAGATGATCATGACACCTACCACATTGTTTGATGTTGTCTATCCTTTGGGGTAGTGGCATATCCAGGTGGTACCAGACAGCCTATTAGGGAATGAGAGTGATCACTGAGCTAAGCTGCATTAGACAAACATACTTACTCTTAGAGTGTTTCTCTCATCTTTCGTTAGCTGTTTCTGAGAAATGGTGATGCTGGAGTCAGGCTGGAAGCTCCATACAAGTTGATGCTGTCATCAAGTTCGAAAGAATGCATTTCACTATGGTAAATACACAACCACTTGTACCCGAATGTAAAAGGAAACAGTCCTGGGGGAAACTAATCCAAACCTGACAGGACACCACTTGAGATCTCTGTCCTCAGACGTGGCCTGTGTGTTTCACTGATGTTCAGGGAGTGCCCTGTTTGGACTCACTGTGTTTATAAATGCATTCATCTCAATACTGAAATAGGAAGAAGCACACTATCAGCTTGAAGGTGCTCAAACAAAAGAGAAAAGCAAAGAAAATGAGTTGACTGAATGGTAGAAGTTATTATTGTTCGCAGAATCGGGAATAATTGCCCTGAGGGCTTGGTAGTCATGCCAGAAATGCAGCATATTTGGCTAGCACATGGATATAAATAAACAAATCCAGCTTGCACAGTAATGTTGCTGGCAGCCTTTGAATGAGCATTTCGTGTCCTCGGTGAACTGGTGATCTTATCTCTGCTGGTGGTGTGACATCTCCTGTTCACATCCCAGAGGCCATCCCAATCTGTGACTTCTTGTTGTGTGCAGTTTTTATCTACTGTCTTGTTGGGCATTCACCTACTACAACAGTTTGGTAATAAAAATAAATTGTGCTAACTGTACATGTTATATACCAGGTGTTTGTGTGTGTGTGTGTGTGTATATAGGTATATATTACACATACATATACACACACACACACACCAGTTAAGCTTTTTTTTATATATAAACACAAATCTAGTGTACCATCCCTTCCAAAAAGGTACACTCTTAATACGAAAAATTATGAAACATTCTTAAATTCTTAGTTGAATAAGTCTTCCATAGAACACTGGTTGGAGTCCCCATTTTTCATGTGTGTTGATGTGTTTCAACACACTGTGCTTCTGGGGTCTCCTCGGGACAAGGGGACCGATGAAGTACATCCACAAGATGCTGTGAAAGAAAAATTTACTTACACAGTAAGCATCTGTTTGTGGCAGAGATGTGGAATTCCTATCACCCGATGCCCGGAACATATTGCTTGGGGTCAAGGGCAACAGGTTTTCATGTTTATTTTGTCCTTAGGACAAGTAGGCCCAACCCCCTGCAGCACAAACCCTTTGGCTGCCAGTTTACAAAGAAGGGAACTGTCTGCAGTTGAGGTAATGTTTGTCCATATGTTAATGCTGTTCGAACTTGTATTTATGGTTCATTAAGGAAAAACCTTCATTATTAGGGTGAGCGCTAAAAATAAACGTTTTATGGGCACACTGCACTACTGACAAAGCCAACCAATCCAACATTTGTTGTCAGTCTTTTGGTTTCGTCAATGCGTGTCGTGTTTTGACATGGCTTTTGTAACCCATTATTGTGGGAGCCTCCAGGCCCTCACCATTGTAACAAACATGGGCAAAAAGCAAAAAAGAAAATGTTGGGTCACAAAAAGCACACATTGCCAGTGCCATAACAAAGTTCCCACAGCTCCCCTCTGAGCAAAGCACCTGCACTGAGGAAGACTAGAGGTGGGAGCCTCCAGGGTTCTTTGCAGGACCCCCTGTTTCGTTACACCACTGATTGCCACAGTAGTTCCTGGCACTGAACAAACCTACTTTGCATGCCAATATGCTCCTTGCCAAAGAGCAAAATTCGATCACTCGCAGTAAAGTCAGCCAACAGATAGAGAGCGAAACAGAAGTTTAATAAAAACAAAATGTATTTGTAATAATTCTGTACTCATATTTCCCTATACTAATCCACCACTAATTCCTCTTGGGTTCTGGAGTAGTGTGCCACTCGCCAAAAATTGCTTCAATGGCTCATCAGGGGTGGTAAGATATATATATATAATTACAAATCTCTCACACAGTTAAGAACTGTGATCTCATTTGCCTCAGAAATGAACTTGAAACCAGACCCTCTTGTAATGAAGAGTGCCACAGAAGGGGGAGGAGGAAAAAACATTGCCGTTAACTTTCTGGTCTGGTCTTTCTGGTCAACTTTCAGGCTTCAGCACCAACCTGCTCGCCATCAACAAGGAAGACAGGACAACAGATGTTCAACATAAAATCGCAGGTAGTTTTGTACCCAATTGTAGGAAGTTGGCTCTGCACGCACCACCTCAAAGTAAGAAACAGCATGCACAGAGTCCAAGGGTTGTCCCTAGAGGCAAGACAGTGGCAAAAAGAGACAATTCCAATGCTCCATTCTGTGGTAGCGCGGTCGAGCAGCAGGCCCACCAGAGGGCAGTGCCAAACACCTGCCGTACACACACAGGCAATAAATGGGGAACACGCAGTATAAGACCCACTCCAGGCCAATAGGTCTCTACACAGAAAAATATATTTTCCTAGTTCATTTTAAGAAGCACAGGTTCCAAAGTTACAAACAATACTCTAAATGGTATTTCATTCAGGTATCTTAGGAACATTGAATCATCACAATAGCACGTACAGTCTTGGCAAAAATGGCAATAAGCTACTCCAAAAATGAACACAGTGCAAAAATCAACAGCTTCCGGGGGAGGTAAGTAAATGTTAAGTTCACAGGCAAGTACAACACCCACAGGGTTCAAAGTTGGGTCCAAGGTAGCCCACCGCTGGGGGCTCAAGGCAACCCCAAAGTTACCACACCAGCAGCTCAGGGCTGGTCAGGTGCAGAGGTCAAAGTGGTGCCCAAAACGCATAGGCCTCAACCGAAACAGGGGTGCCCCGGTTCCAGTCTGCCAGCAGGCAAGCACCTGTGACTTCGGAGGGCAGACCAGGAGGGTTTTGTAGGGCACCGGGGGGGGGGACACAAGCAGGCACCGGAAGTACACCCCCAGCGGCACAGGGGCGGCCGGGTGCAGAGTGCTAACAGGCGCCGGGTTTGTAATAGGATTCAATGGGGAGACCCGGGGGCCTCTCCAACGATGCAGGCAGGCAAGGGGGGGGGGCTCCTCGGGGCAGCCACTGCCCGAGCTAGGAAGAGGGCCGCCCGGGGGTCACCCCTGCACCGGAGTCCAGTCCCCCCAGGTCCCTGGGGCCGCGGGCGCAGTGCGCCTTCCAGCCTTCGGGTTCCTTGAAGCAGGCAGTCGCGGTCAGGGGGAGCCTCTGGACTCCCTTCGCAGGCGTCGCTGTGGGGGCTCAGGGGGGTCAACTCCGGCCACTCACGGGCTCGCAGTCGCCAGGGAGTACTCCCTGTAAAGTTAGTTTTCCGAAGGTTGACCCGGGGGCATCGGGTGCAGAGTGGAAATTCTCACGCTTCCGGCGGGAAACGTGTGGTCTTTAAAAGTTGTTTCTTTCTTGCAAAGTTGCAAGTTGGTTGAACAGGGCCGCTGTCCTCGGGAGCCCCCCGGTCCCCCTAGATGCAGGGCAGCCCTCCGAGGCCCCAGAGGCCGCTGGACCCTGGGGGACGCGTCGCTGTTGCAGTTTTTCTCGAAGCGGGGAGACAGGCCGGCGGGGCCGGGGACAAAGCAGCCGGTGTCTCTGTCCCCTCTGCAGGGCCCCAGGTCAGCAGTCCCCCTTCGTCTTCAGGTTGCAGGAATCTCATTTCCTAGGCCCCGGGGAGCCCCCAAATACTGGATCCAGTGGTGTGTTTAGGTCTGGGAGGGCAGCAGCCAATGGCCACCGTTCCCGAGGGTGGCCACACCCCCCCTGTGCTCCCCCCGAGGGGAGGGGGGCACATCCCCACTCCCACTGGGGGAATCCTCCAAAACCAAGATGGAGGATTTCTAAAGGCAGGGGCCACCCCAGCTCAGGGCACCATAGGGGCTGTCCTGACTGGAGGTGACTCCTCCTCGTTCCTCCCATTATCTCCCCCGGACCTGCCGCCAAAAGTGGGGGCTGTGTCCAGGGGGCGGGCATCTCCACCAGCTGGAGTGCCCCATGGCACCGCAACACGAAGCCCGAGCCCCTGAGACTCAGCCACAGCCCCCCTTACAATACGTCTATGGAGGTTGATGTTTATCAAGTGGTGTCTGATATATATGATTAATTCAGATAAGATAAATTAGTTGTAGGCATAAGTTAAGATAAACTAATGTAGATTAAGCTAGTGTAGGTTAGGTTAGGATAGGTAGGTTAGTTAAGACAGGAGTTTTTAGGATTTCATTTGTGGTCATATTAAGGGGCATATTTATACTCCGTTTGCGCCGGAATTGCGTCGTTTTTTTTGACGCAATTTCGACGCAAAACTAACTCCATATTTATACTTTGGCGTTAGACGCGTCTAGCGCCAAAGTCCATGGAGTTAGCGTCATTTTTTAGCGTGGACACCTACTTTGCGTTAATTATATGCAAGGTAGGCGTTCCCGTCTAAAAATTCGACTCCGAGGCATGTGCGTCGGATTTATACTCCCGGGCAAAAATCACGCCCGGGAGTGGGCGGGTCAAAAAAAATGACGTACGGCCGCTTTTGCGCTGTTTGTTAGCACCTGCAAAAGGCAGGCGTTAAGGGACCTGTGGGCTCTGAAGGAGCCCAGAGGTGCCCTCCCATGCCCCAGGGACACCCCCTGTCACCCTTGCCCACCCCAGGAGGACACCCAAGGCTGGAGGGACCCATCCCAGGGACATTAAGGTAAGTTCAGGTAAGTATTTTATTTTTATTTTTTTGTGGCATAGATTTGTGCCCCCCTACATGCCACTATGCCCAATGACCATGCCCAGGGGACCCTGGGCATGGCCATTGGGCAAGGGGGCATGACTCCTGTCTTTGCTAAGACAGGAGTCATTTCTATGGGGGTTGGGAGTGAAAAAAAATGGCGCAAATCGGGTTGAGGTGAAAAAATTGCCTCAACCTGACTTGCCCCATTTCTTGACGCCCAAGCCCCATATCCCCCTACGCCGGCGCTGCCTGGTGTACGTTGTTTTTTTTAACGCACACCAGACGGCGCCGGTGGCTAACGCCGGCTAACGTCATTCAATAAATACGGCGCCCGCATGGCGCTTTAGAATGGCGTTAGCCGGCGCTAATTTTTTTGACGCAAAACTGCGTTGGCGCAGTTTTGCGTCAAAAAGTATAAATATGGGCCTCAATCTTGTTTGTCAAACATATATGGTCTCCATCATGTTTTGCAGTGTAGGTGATAGCCTGTCTGCACAGGTCATGGTAGGCACATGCCTTTGGCATGCATACACATCCTAAAACAAGTATTTATACAGCATTTCTCTGTGTCATTATGTTGTTGTCATTGCACTACAACTAAATGTAGAAGTTGTTACTGAGACTTCCATAAGGTCCACTCACAGTCTTACACATGCATTCAGTTATTTGTTGCATCTATGTTGTACTGTTGCTACCATCCTTGCTTAGCCCAGGTACTTGTGTAGGGATTGTGTAGGGATTGGTATCAGCTATTGAAATTCATGCCTGCTCACTGTCGCATACCATGCTTGGGAGCCTCAGGTAATACTTGCTAGTCCACATAGCTACTAGTCATCTCAGTTGTGTTGTGGTCAATGTGTGTGGCATTGTGTCTGTCTGTAATACTCCCATATCCCATATGCAGAGGCATATTAGAAAGCACCTGGTGCAACCAGAGCGTCATTTTTTGTGATGCTCCAGTGGAACTGTGCCCTTACCGATCTTTGGGATGTTATAAGAAGCCACTTTGTATGGCTACAAGCCGCATGTTAAATATGCCCCCCCCTAACTCTGATGTATGCTGCAGAGGTGTGTGCAAAGGGTTTTGCTGTAGGCTGGGGTTTGGCATGGCACAACATGGGAAAATACTGGTGCTGGTGCTACTTTGGGAGGGTATTTGCTTGAGTCTCTGCTTCAAGACACAAGCTATGTCCGCCGGGGACTGCTGGAGTCCACATAGTTGAGAGTGGGTACCTCTCATGGCAGCAGAGTTGTTCCTATTCGGACTGAGGCACCTATGGACTCCCACTAGGCTGCCCACCATGGTCTCCATCCCCACCCACACCTGCTGTGCCAGATCCCACTGGACTCCTACCACTGTTTTTTTTAAGATAATGTCTAGTTCCTGGGGGTCCAGGGCTGTGGCTGAGCTGGCCGATGTTGTGTGTTGTCTGTTGAGTGAGTCATATAGAGACTCTGCAAATCTGTGTGTCCTCCCTGCAACTGGAGATGGTGTCCGGATTGCACCCCGATGTCCTGGAGAGAATCAATATTGATGTTCTGCAGCTGGTCACCCGCTTCATCAGAGAATTCCAGGACAGGCAGCCCAGCAGGAGGTAACGCATCATCCTCTGCAATGAGACAGAGACATGTCAATGTTGGGCTGAAGTAGCTGTTCACATGAGTCAGGTTCTTGATCCTGGTGCCTTAGTTACATGGTGCAGAGCCACACATAAGGCCCTCATTTATGTGCTCCTAGTGGCACTCTGGTCCACCAGAGGGTAATTTTTTGAAACACTCCATTGGCATAATCTGCCACTTTGCATGACTTTTCATGGGCTTCTACATATATACCCCTTTCATTAATTAGACTGTGTGACATTTGCATGCCATGGGTGTTGCTTGGGATTTTTCTACGCAACACCAATGGAAGCATATGAAATCTAGTGCATTGTCAGATCATTTTTTTGATGAAGTGTCAGATTCCTCTGCAAGCCCAGATGTGTGGTAAGAGTGATGGAAGAGGGTGAGCTGTCAACATGCACCCTCCTTGTCACCACGAGTCATGTGTTCTGCATCCTACACCACCCATTGCAAAGAACAACCACCTCTTGTGTATGTGTGCGTACAGGACGGTGTGCCTCCACAAAGATTTCACTGTGCCGGTTTGGGGGGCCTTCCTGCGTGGGAACGCCGCCTTGCATACATTATGCGTGGCACAGGCATAATGTTGCTCAAGGGTTTACAAAGTAGAGTAATGCATGCATTGTGCCACTTTGTAAACATGGTGAAGGGGAATGGGCACCTTAAAGCCACATTAGTGTAAAAAAGAGCTCTAGTGTGGTGCTAAGACCTTGTAAATATGGCCCCTAGTGAGACAAAAAGACCACTTGTGGTTAATGTTATACAGGAAGGTGTCCCTTTGTGCACAACAACAACCATCCCCACCACACAGGCACCCTTGCAGCATCGGCACATGGCATTAACTTGTGAAGCAGGTTGATTTGTGACCCATTAGGAAATGCTAAATGAAATTCATGGAGTTTCATATCTTCAAATAGCTATTATCTAATTACGATTCACAGAGAATCTCAATTAGGTATTCACAATTTGTAATGATCATACATATGAGCCCTAGCTCTTAAAAAAATTGGATCTAAACAACTGACTCCTGTGACGAGTCAATCTAGTCTACAAGAACCACAAGCCCATCATGTTTTCCATACAAATTTGCAACAGCATAGACTCTCTCATCTCACCCCACTGTCATTCAAAGCAGTTGACCACCATGTATCCCACTGTCTTACAGTTTAAAAACTGTTTTTTATGGTAGGGCATGTAGGGTTAGATGCCCAGCAGATTTAATTCATATAAGCCTGACAATGGGAAAAAATACAATTGGCAGTTTTTCTCTCACCAGGGCACATACAATACCTTTTATAATGTCCCTGCTTATAGTTACAAGGCACTGCACCCGTGGGGAACTTAGGGGAGACCTTAGAGATGGTATATGTAACAATAAGGTAGCTTGAGACACTGGAACTACCTTTAATTCCAAACTCAAATTTGCATATAAATCTAATTTAAAAGCAGCCTGTAAGACAGGGCTGACTATTAAATTGACAGCAGAACACTCAGCAGTGCACACTTAAATGCATTAAATCTGCAGAACCTCTAAACCTGCATGCCCTACTATATAGTAGGGATTTACATAATATCATAATTTTGACTAATTTGCATAAACCCTTTATTCAGAGCACAGGCCCTGGGTCAGGTTAGCAGAGCCCAGGGCACTCTCATAGTCAGGAAGTCAGCACCCTGTGGTAAAAAATGGGAAGAAAAAGTGAGAAGGACACTGTAAAAAGGCATGATTTCTCATCCAACCCCCCACCAGCCAACAGCCCAGAAGACAGGCCAACCTGGGGAGAGTTTCCTTGGTCTGTCGGATGAGGAAGAAAGTGAAAAAAAGCAGGCTGGGCAATTGCAGGACCTACTCTGCCTTACATCCTCCTGCTAAGGTCAGTTCCTCTGTGCCAGTTTTACTTTTAATACTTAAAAAAAATCATATCTCTGGTGCCCTACATTGGATGTTTGTCATTTTTGTGTCATTTTAAAGATAAAAATATTTCCTTTTTTTTTTTAACTCAGTGTTGTTTATTCAATTAATTTTACTGATTTGGACTATAACAATAGGAATAGATTGTGGGACATGCTTTTTGCAATGTTCCATAAACGTTAATTGACGAATAAAGATTTCAAACTCATGATAAATAAAACTTTTAAAATTTAACTAAAACTCTCATCACTGACTCCTGAAAGAATATTTGATGTATTGTTACAGTAAATTGTGGCTTTCATAACTAGCCCATTCAAAATATTCCCTTTTGTGTGTCTAAGAGTTTCGGAGCGTTCTATAAAAGTAGGATTCTTCATGCTCACAAAATGTTGGTAGTAGCAGTAAGGTTAGTATGGAAAGAGAAATATGCTGGAATAATTAAAAAGTGCCCAACCCAGTGACAAAGACAGAGGTGGTGCAGTTTCTGAAGTTGTGGCAGATCGCGGTTCATAAACTTGTGAAATCAACAGATGTGAGTATTAATAGGTTGATGTGTTGAAATTGTGCATATTGTATTTTGTATTGAAGATTTTTTTATGATATTTCTAATTACAATTGCTATGGTCTCTGTGCCATGTGCTTTGTCAAAGCGACAAAGGGTTTCTTGGACTAAGAAGTAAGCTACGATCCCTGGTAACAGGTAGAAATATACAGAGAAAATAAAAGGTTTTCCTGTCTTCTAAGAGAAGTGTAAGTCATGAGACATTGTTGTCTTTACACACACACACATAGGGATGTATTAATCTGTTGTGATTATACTAATTTAAATTGGTGCTTGTGAAACCTGATGGGCAAAGGTGACACAACACTAATTAGGTGATTTCCTGCAGGTTAAGAACTCATCATTGAGAGTGGAGAATTCTGTTTGATGAATGTGTAAAATCTTTTTTTGAATAATGAATTGTACTATCAGGAAGCAGACAAAGATTTATGTAATTTTATGTTGCTTAGTTATTATATTTGTCTTTTGTTCATTAAGAGGAGAAAATTATAAAGGAGAGTGAGGCGCTGCAAGGAGTGAGTTGTTATGTCATGTTGTGTGGCACTGGTGTTGGCTGGTTGGTGTGACGTTGCACTGTTATTGGATGAATCTCTGCAAGATGTTGTGAGTTTATTGGTTGATTGAGTTACTAATCTGCATGTATAGCATTGTAATTTAATAACAGGAGTTCTGTGTTCTGATGTATATGGAAATCTTTTAAAACAGTTGAGACACTGTAATTCCGATTGTTGTATTTGTTGAAATAAATTTGAAAAATTACATTTTTCAAAGCTTTAAGGAGTCTAATGAAAGGTGATGTAATGGTTCCAGGTAGGAAGGGCAGGGAAGCCTCCTAAGAATACACCATCTTATCATATGATGATTGAAAAAGGGTTACATACATGTGTTTGGCTTCACCAATGGTGCAAGATCACTGGACGGAAGGGACACAGAGTTTTCCTAAGTGGGGGAAATTTAATTTAGAGATCATTGGCCAATTACGAGAAGCAGTACATGAAATCAAGCCACCTCCTAGACCTACACATTTCAAGCACTTAGGCCCATATTTATAGTTTTTGATGCAAAATAGCGCCAGCACAGGTTTGTGTCAAAAGGTTTACCGCCGGCTAACTCCATTCCAACGCGCCAGCCAGCCACCTTATTTATGGAATGACGTTAGAAGGCGCTGTGGCCTGGTTAGCGTAAAAATAAATGACTCTAACCGGGCAGCGCAGACGTAGGGCAGAATGGGGGATGTGCGTCAAATGAAGGTGCAAGTCAGGTTAGAGTAAAAAATCTTGGCCCTAACCTGACTTGCGCCATTTTGTGACGCACAACCCCCATTGAAAGGACTCCTGTCTTAGCAAAGACAGGAGTCATGCCTCCCCTGACCAATGGCCATGCCCAGGGGACAGCTGTCCCCTGGGCATGGCCATTGGGCACAGTGGCATGTAGGGGGGATCAAGTTAAGCCCCCCTATGCCACTTAAAAAATAAATAAATTATACTTACTTCTACTTACCTGTACTTACCTGGGATGGGTCTCCCCATCCATGGGTGTCCGCCAGGGGTGGGTGACGGTGGCAGGGGGAGACCATGGAAATGAGCCCATGGGTCCCTTAAAGCCTGCAGTGACCCAGGCGTTAAAAAACGGCGCACATCAGGCTGGGCGCCATATTTAAGGCCCATCCCCTCCTGTGCATCAAAATGATGCGGGAGGATAAATAAAGTACCAATGCCTTAAAGTTATTTTTTGCAGGGGAACACCTACCTTGCATATCATTAGCGCAAGGTAGGTTTTCACGTAAACTCCATAACTTTGGCGATGGACGGGTCCAATGCCAAAGTATAACTATGGAGACAAGTTTGCGCCGGATTTGCTTAAAAAAAATTTACTTGAATGCGGCGCAAACAGAGTATAAATATGCCCCTTAGTACATGGGAGAAGGTGGCACAAATTAAGTACAGGGAAAAATTTCAAAAACTAACTAAGAGAGCAATGAGAAATTATGCAGATGCAGTTTGGGAAGAATGAGCACAGGCATGGAGGAAGGGTGTAGTGGAAAGTATTAGATTATATCCCATACTTACAAAAGAAAAGAGAACAAAAACTAAAAAATCTGAAAAGCCTGTAAGGAAAAAGATATGTGGGTCCTATGATTAAATGACTGAGCTCAATTAGCAAAAAATGTGGCCATAGCTACAGCTATAATAGATTGAGGTCTTCCACAAATTACT
Organism: Pleurodeles waltl; assembly: GCF_031143425.1. Classification (NCBI taxonomy): domain Eukaryota; kingdom Metazoa; phylum Chordata; class Amphibia; order Caudata; family Salamandridae; genus Pleurodeles; species Pleurodeles waltl. The sequence continues at coordinate 1,091,134,813 of NC_090444.1, read as the reverse complement.
AGTCCGATGCAAGCAGTACAGCCTGCAAACATACAACTTGTCTTGACTCAACCAATTGTGCCGAATCAGTAATAACTCAACTGATTGTTGTACAGCCAGTTATTATTACATAGCCTGTAACTCAGCAAGCAGTTACTAGTGCCGCAACAACAATTAGTACAGCTCAAATGGCAACACAAATATATGTTTGTTACTGTGGTTACAACTCCAGCAAAAGTTACAGAATTGACTACACAGCAAACAATGCTTGCACAGATTGTTCATACGCCAGGTACAGTGGCTAAGGAATCAAATGGGTGTATACCAGTAAATGGGTTTATCCTGATATCACAAAATTCACAGATTGTAGTATGGACACAACCACATACCATTTGGGAACTAGGAGAAGGAACGCGATTTGTTTTCGTGAAACAAACTGTACCAGGTGAATGTAATTTAGAAGATGGTTTATTTCCTCCTTGTTTTTAAGAAGCTGCCAGAAATTGTGTGAAAGTTGAGGATGCAGAAAGACCGAGTGCAAGTTTAAGTTCAGATACCAGCCCAACTCCTGAAAAGGAGAGACCTTAAATGTTCCTAAATTGAAAGTTGCGTTAGAATAAGCTGTTAAAAGATGCTTGAATCCTGATCACATAAACCAATATAAAGAAGAAGAATTGGTTTACTTGTGCAACAAAGTTAGAAGAAAAATTGCAACTGTTCATAATGGACTAACTGAATTGTGAAGCAAATACGAGGTGATATTTCTAAAACCATACCATTACAGAGGCGTTTCAAGGTACAATCAGATGATGAATCAATTTAAAACATGTGTTCTTCAGGAATTCAAAATCATCTGACTGAATTAATAACATGTTCATGCAGATGAGGGGAATATGACAAATTTGAAAGTTTATTGTCACAAAAACATGAAAAGATAATGAAACGGGTAGAAGAGACTGGGGAGCAAAGAAAACAAACAGTACGTTCAGAAATGAAAAGGACAACTACAGCTTATCCTTATGATGGACAGTATGTACATGTCCTTTGGAGTAGGGAAGACCTTGCATTGCTTACAAACAATTTTCCATAGTTAAGAGAAAGTGCAATGCAGTGGTACTTGCAAGTCAAGAGATTTGCTAACATTTCAAAGGTGTTGTGGGTTAATTTTTAATACATTCTTTAATATTGTGGCTCCAAGTTATTTATGGGCATAATGTAAAATTGCTGTGCAATGTCCAGATGCAGAAAAAGCAAGGGAACCTGTTACGAATTGCACCTTCACCTGTTTTAATGACTTAGTATAATGAGGCAATAACATTTTTGAAAGACAGAGTTCCACCTAAAGATTTGAATTATTTGAAATTGAATCAAATGCAGATAGAAGTTAAGGAAACTGTTGATGAATTTTATGAAAGTTTGAAGAAAGCATATTAACAGCATCCAGGATAGATACGTCTTGATCCAACAGATGGGATTTTTCATCGCACAGTTTTTCCTTGGTTTGAGACTCAATATTTGTCAGACTGTACAACAGAATGTTATCAGATGAGATCATTGGATGAGATTTTAAAGTTTGCACAATATTGCAGTGATGAGCAGGAGATTAACCTGTGTGAGACTAAAGAGAAGTTGATGTTGGCTCAGAATAAGGGTCTGATTTCGATCTTGGCATAGGGGTTTCTTTGTCACAATGGTGACAGATATCCCATCCGCTGAAATATAAATACCATTGTTATCTATGGTATTTAGATTTTGGCGGACAGGATATCCATCACCTTAGTGATGGAGTAACCCCTCCATCAAGATCAAAATCAGGCCCTTGGTTTGCACAATGAGGTTTTCAGAATCAGCTGCTTGTAGGAAATGGTGCAGTTCAAGATGTGAGTGGAATGCAAATCGGTTTCAAGCAGGAATACAAGGTGTACAGGGAAGAATGATGATGTCTCAGGGAAGAGGAAGAGGTGCTCCAATTGATCCAATACAAGTGTTGTGATGTTAAAGAAGATGACACCTTGTCGTCTGTGTCACAGGGTAGGGCATTGGAAGCACAAGTGTAGGCTCAATCCAGATAGAACTGTCAATAATCAGATGCAGGGAGTACACCAAATACAGATGTTGAATGTTCCTATGTGACAGATGCAGGGGCCAATGCAAATTCATACCCAAATTGTACCCATGCCGCAATCCCCTGTGGTCCAGTCTAATATAAACAGTGCAAGATCAATTCAGAATCAGTTGCCAAAAGTGAATCACAATGAGTTGCAGGTACAGAATCAAAATGTAGTTCAGAAATGTCCCATGTTTGATAACATTGAGATGTTATACTCAAATGTTACCATGATGGTGCCAGAGAGGGGGGATAGATTGCGTGCTTGGCACAGTCTTAAATGTAGACTGGAGTGGACCATTTGTGGAAGATTAAGTGAATGGCCACCAAGTGTCATTTTTGATTGACACAGGAGCAACCCATTCTATTGTGAGAACAGTGGAAGTACCAGACCTACCCCTCTCAGGAATAGAGATCCAAGTTGTGTTAGTTACAAACAGACAGATTATAAACTAACCCAATTTCAAAGGAAGAACCCATATAAATAGGTTCCTTTGAAGAAAATCATCAGCTTGTGGTGTGTGATTCAATGCCTGTTAACCTATTAGGAAGATATTTATTGTGCAAGTTAAATTGCACATTGCATTGTTCATGGCAAGGAGTAAAATTCCAAACTCATGATGAGGATGTAGATTTCAAATTTGAGACAGTAAGGATCCACCCAGTGTTACCAATAAAAGATTTGTCTGCAGATTTAGTTTCAACAGTTAATCTATAAGTGTGAGATTTCACAGGAAAGGATATTGGATTAGTCAAAGGAACTGAACCAGTCAAAATAAACAAAAAAGCCAAAAGCAGTTTTCCCTAGAACACCACCATATCACGTGACATCTGAAGTGATAGAAGGAATAACACCCTTGATTAATAACATGATGGAAAAGGGCATTTTAAGGGGGATCATTGGGAGCCCTTGAAACTCACGAATTATGGGACTGCGAAAACAGAAGTTTAGGATAGTGCAGGTTTTAGGAAAAGTGAATGTTATGTTATGTTGTCATGTTTATAGGTTTGTAGAGGGTGTGATTACCGATCGGCATCTTGGCTAATGTCAGTCATGAAAAAGCCAATGTGAAACCAATGAAGGGGGCATAAACAGAAAAGCAAAAGAGGCAAGTTTTTAGTTGTTTCCTAACTTTTAGGAGATGAGGCTGAGCTCTGAGATGGTCAGGCATTAAACTCCACTATTTGAAAATGAAGTAAGAAAAACTCCTTTTTCCCCAATGCGCTTTTTGATCCTAGGAATAATTAACTTTCTTGCAGTATTGTACCATAAGGTACGAGTAGATGAGTACCATTTAAAAACATCTTGAAAGAAGAAAGGGCCAACCTAATGAAAGGCCTTATGAGCCCAGCACACAGCCTTGACGTAATCTGTGCCCTTATGTGCAATTCCTTAATAGTCTGGGAGACTGAGCAGAATTTTGGGAGGTTCATCAACACTTGGGCTGCAGAACTTTGAAGCATCATCAATTTGCTTAAAAGTGAGTTTAAGGGCCTACATAAAAGGCATCACAGTAATCTAATTTTGAAATTGCTAACGCTATAATAACTGTTTTTCTTAACTCAATGTGGAGAAAGGGAAGATGTTTTTTAATATTCTCAAAATTAGAAAACAAGAGGATGTTACCTGTTTCGTGTGGTCCATGAAGGCGAGCATGGCATCAACAATGATCCACAAATTTAAAGCTTTCTGGACTGGCAGTTGATGGGCCCAAGAGTGTGGGGGGCACTAAGTGGTGTTCCAGTATGTCACTGCCAGCCAACAGCATGTTTCTTTCAGAATTTAGCTTTAAGCAATTCTTCTGTGTCCAATCAGCAATGCTACTCCCACAGATACTGAATTGTTTGGCCACATTTTCTGGTTCAGAAGAGATGGACACCACTATTTTGGTGTCGTTGACATACATGAATACTAAGAATTCACACAATCAAATGAGTTCACTTAAGGAGGTTATGTATACATTAAATAGGGTTGGACTTTTTGAAGATCCTTTAGAGACCCATTGTAAGGAAGAGTGAAAGGGGCAGAGGTGGAGTCCTCTAAGGCAACCACTTGCTCTCAATTGCACAAAAAAGAACAAATCAAATGTAAAGCTGTACCTTTGCTAACAATATTTTCAAGACAGTTCATCAAAAGAGAGTGGTCAACATTGTTGAAAGTGGCTGACAGATCCAGCAGCATTAAGGCTGCCCTGCGACCTCCATCTATGATGGCTCTGATCTCTTTGTGACATCCATTAGGGTGGACTCTGTACAATGTTTTGCTCTAAACCCATGCTGTGCAGGACAAAGATTGGCTTCAATGAAAGTTATAATCTCTTGGTTTATGCCCTTTGCAAGGATATTGGATGACAGAGGAAGGTGTGAGATTAGTCTGTAATTATTCACGTCAGGGGGTTAAGTGTGTTTTTTTTTTAAAAGAGGTAAAATAGTTGCTTTTTTCCACATGGCTAGGAAACAGTCAAAGGTAAAAATCTTATTTAAGAGCAGATTAAGATGGGCAGAGATAGTCTTTGACTCATGATCTTGCACCAGGGGGGATACGGATCCGAGGGAGCACCTGATTTAGTGGATTCATTAATGATTGCTAGCATCTCTTCAGTAAGAGAGATGAAGGTTGTTGATATATTCAGGTTAGCATGGATTGGTTCCTGAACCATTTCTGTTATTAAGCGTGGCTCTGTGTTATCCGATATTATAGTCAATTCTGAGAATATAATATTTTCTTTGGTGCAAAAAAACTGCTATTTTATAGCATAGCTGTTGGTCCCGGGTAACCATGTTTTTGTTTGTTAGAAATTAGATATTTAAATGTAATGGCCCTATTGTCTATCCAGGCCAGAAGCATGATTTTTCCCACCACTAAGTCAGGGGTGTTTGTGTAAGTGTGGTGGGTTTCATGAGTTCTAAGTTTCACCAATGTCAGAAGTCGAAACTTTGAAGGTTATCCGTTAAATGCTCTGAATCCTTGTTGTCCAAGCATTCTATGTAAAAATGTAAATCCCCTATGACTGTAAAGTTCAGGTAGTCTACACAGGTTTCCATAAATCCAAGTAGTGACTGAATAAAGCTCCCTAGGACCTGGGGAATTATATATCAGTAGGCCATTGAAGGAATAGGCGTTATGCATGTTTAAATTAAACCTAAGCAGTTCACCTTTTTCCAGCATGTCATCAATAAAGGGTGTTATTCCTTCTATCACTTCAGGAATGATATCGTAATCCCATGTTGGCTTGTGGTACCAAATCCAGCCACCATACTTTATCAACTTCCATGCACAGTTGAGTGGTTTACTATTATTGATCTCTGTCAAGGTTTCCTTTTGATTCCAATAACAAAGACAATCAGTACTTGTTCTGCTTCATGTTCCAAGAGAAAGTATTAGCATGGTGTCATGTCCCAAAAGGGTACACTGAGAGCCCCTCCATTTTTAACCAGATCTTTAAAAAGACTTTGGAAACCGTATCCTTGCCCTGAAGTTCAGTCTTGGTGCAATTTGTAGATGATCTACTCATTGTATCAAGGATGAAGGAATCATGCAAATTTGACACCAGTGCATTGTTGATTCATTTGGCAGAGAATGGACATAAAGGGCCTGATTTAGATCTCGGCAGATGGAATACTCTGTCACAAACATGACAAATATCCCACCTGCCATATTACAATCCCTGTAGGATATAACAGGATCCTAATATGGCATATGTGAAATCTGTCACATTTGTGATGGAGTATTGCTCTTCCCCAAGATCTAAATCAGGCCCAAAGTGTCTCCAAATACATTGCAGTATTGTCAAAAAGAAGACCAATATTTGAGACACATCATTGAAAAAGGAATGAGAAAAGTGTCAAAAGAAAGATTCAAAGGTATTCTGAAAATTAGATTTCCAAAAAACGCAGAAAGAGGTAAGAATGTTTTTGGGAATGGTTAGCTACTGTAGACAGTGAATACCAAACTTTTTATTGGTGATAAAGCCTTTATTGAGGTTGACACACAAAGATGCATGAGATCAGATTCCATGGGACAACAAGTGCATGGAAGTGTTCCTACAGCTGAGGGAAAGTCTCTGTCATTCCCTGGCACTGGGAATGGCAGATTATAAAAAATATTTAATACTGCTTTGCAGTGGGAGGGAGGCTCTCAGTGCTAGCCCAAATTCATGGAGATTCCAAAAAGCCTGTGGCATATTTCTCAGTAACTCTTGATCATCTAGCCGCTGCTTTGCCTGGTTGTCTTAAAGCAATAGCTGCAGTGAGTGTAAGCCTTGAGAAGAGTGAAAACATTGTGATGGCACACCTTTTACTTGTCATGGTTCCTCATTCGGTCAAGGTACTTTTTACTAGAACTAATACACAGCATCTTACAAATTTAAGACTAACCTGTTATGAACAGCAATTCTTGGTGGTAAGTTATGTGGTATTGAGAATATGTCAAATACGAAATCCTAGCAAATTGTTATCCATCCACGAGGGAGAATAATCTGATTATTTTTAACATGATTGCCTTGATATCACAGACCAGAAATAAAAGATAAGCTTTTAATGAGTCCAGAGTATGTCCTATTTGTGGATAGTTCATGCCCGAGAACAACTGAACGTCCTTTGAGAGCAGTTTATGCAGTCTGCCTAATTCAAGAAATAATAGAAGCTTTGTGGTTTCAAGGAATTTCTTCAACGCAAGTTGCAGAACTAATTGCCCTTACCAGAGCTTGCAGCTTGACGCACAAATGAGAGTGTCAATATTTACAGATAGTCAGTATGGATTTTGTGTTGTCCATTTTGTGTTGTTTGGGCTATTGTGGTCACAGTAAGGTTTTGTGATCTCATCTGGTTAAAAAATGTATTAGAAGTTCTACAACTCCACACTAAAAGTGTAGTTGTGAAATGTTTAGCACATAAGAGTGATAACAGTTGGCTACAGATATGCTGATTTAGTGGCACACTATTTTGCAATTGTGGCTTGTACATTTAACAGCTCATTTCCAAATGAAAATCCAGGAGAAAACATATTTTCCATTATGTTGAGAGTGGCTGATAATTGGGATGAATTGAAACAAATGCAAGAAAATGCACCAGAGACAAAGAAACAAGGATGGATTAAAGCAGTCTGTGGGATAGACTAGTACAATGTTTGGGTTGAGTGGATGGAAGATCACTTTTGTTAGCCCGCTGTCTCCAATGACATTTACACAGAAGCAAAAAGAATAGTTGGTGGACGGAACGTTGAACAATGCAAACAGTCACATAGTTTTTTTTCCCTCCACGCCTCCCCAGTTTGGAACTGGCCATATGCAAATCAGTCTTGACCCTACTCCCCATGGGACTCACAATATTGGCTTATGTATTAATAGTAATACCTTGCTTCCTTTCAATATTAGCAATTTTTAAGGCAATAAAATATTTTTGATAAAGAAGAGAGCTAGAGACATAATAAAAGAAGGAAAAAAGGTTTGTAATTAAGTGGCAAAGCGAATGAAGAATATAAGGGATCGAAAGAAAAAGAAAACCTAAAAAGGAAAAAGTGAGATGCTGAAGCAGAAGATACTAGTGAACTCTGGCAAATACATTTGTGAAGGAAACTTTGTAATTGTTACAAACCATCAGATGAGGGAAGTTGCTTGAGATTTTATTAAAAATGAAATCAATTAATTAATGCCCTGTAAGAGTAAATCTAGGCCAAAACAAGAGCTGCGTTTTAAACCTGCACTTTCCTTTCTAAACTTTGCATTAGCTATATTCAACTTGATTTGCTAATGTTATCAATTGCAAAAAACTTTAACTGAGCAAAAATGTTTCTGTTCTAACTTTTGCATGGCCTTTGCATGACACAAACTTCCTATCCTAACAAATAAAGCTAATTGATTCATTTTAACCACTTGACCTGCATTGGAATTTCCAACCTTCCTAAATTAATCTGAAACTTGCTTCTTTATGAATAGTCTTTAGTGTGGAGATGTATTAGAACAAGTATGACCTCAGTTTTTTCATGGACAACATTTACATGAGTGTCTTTTCTTTCAGACAAGACAAGACAAGACAAGTGGGAATACATTTTATACCTACAACGTATGTAGAAATATTAAAATGTATCTTTCTGTAGAACTGTCTTTGTTCAAAATTAACATCTCTACAAAAGCTGATCTTGTCTCCTGATTTTCGCCGCTTGGTTTTGGCTGTCTCATGTCTTGATGAAACATTTGTGCTAAAATGTTTGTCATTGCATTTATATAATCAAAGTGTCCCGGGAAAGAACAGATAGCGTGATAGTGGCTACCAGAGATAGCAGCATGCTTAAGAGCTCCTAGCTCTCACATTCTAAGATTCAGGTTCATTCTCTCTGATAGACATAGACAGACTTTGCTTTCTCGCTAGATTCTATCAGAGTCTGCAACAATTTTTTTTTATGAGTGCTGATAGCTTAACTGACTAGACTGCCTCTTAGAACCTTGGGCCATATGTACGAACACATTTCCCATTGACACAGAATGGGAAAAACCCTTTGCTACATCTGGCCCCTTGTTCCTTTTGCTATTTCTGACTAAAATGATTTACTTTTGCTGATTTATACACTTTATTAAATGTTTTGTAAACTTTAAATAATTGACTAGTAAAGAACGGATTTAAAATTTATGATAAACAACGTTTTGAAAATCTATCTAAAATTCTCATTATTGACTCCTGAAGAATATTTAAAGCATTGTTACTGTAATTTGTAGCTTTTGTTTCTAGCCTATTCAAAAGTTCCCCTCCTGGTTTCTAAGAGTTGCGTAATATGTTATAAATGTAGGGTTTTCCACACTCTCGAAAGTAACTCCTACATCCTGAACTCTACAGCATATCTGCTGCCCCCACACACGTCAGTAGCGTCGGAGATCTTCAAGGCATCACTCCACATTTAAGTGTCAGCTCACCTTTACTGTCTCATGTATGATGCATTTGTCTTATTGTGTCTCAACATGCAATTTTTATCTCTCCGATACTATTTGAGCACCCTTTGTCTGTGTCCCTTAAACTAATTGAATGACTCTTGCTTAAGCCTTTTGTGGCTCTCTACCATTTCATGTGAATTTCCCTCACTGCCTTCAACACACAGAGGTTAAATTGGCCATGCAACATTAGTGCCCCCCTAAGTATCTTGTGTCAACCTGCCTATACTGACGACACGAAACAGAAAAAATGGGGAAGTAACCAATATTCTCTGAGTATGCTACAGTCACTTCTCTACCAAAGTCTCAGGCAGCTAAATTGATCTGTCGTGGTAGCCTTGCAGAGTCTTGCTCAGGACATTGCAAAGGGGTGCAAAGGGCAATGACTGAGAATTAATATGAACACCACGTGCTGGCACCTATAATGTCTCTATTTTGCCTTAGTTCCTTTCGCTCATCTGTGCGTCTCTCCCCTGAGGATTTGTGTGTCTTCACTAGCTTTTTCACCTTTTTTTATCACTTTGTTGGTCACTTTATCTCTCTCCCCATTTCCCATAGCATCACGTGTTCCTAAGTAACAGGGCTTTCAAGGTTCTCTGTGGGTGCTGCAAACTGTCTCCCTGGCGCAATGCACATCTTTTCTCCTAGCTGTCTCAGCCATCTTTGCAATCTCTATACCCTGACTGTGTCTCTTCTATTTCTTTGTGCTGACCTTGATTGACTTTTCAGAATTGATAGCTTTCAATGGCACTGTCTTTGTCACTCTCTCCCTCTCAGGTGTCAGGTGTTTTTTGCCTGTAAGGGTGCTCTTACTGATCTCTCATTGAATTCCCATCTGACTTTCCTATGCCTTTCTCATGCTCTATCACTGTCTTCCCTTTCTGTTTTAATTTTGTGAGAAGCCATAGTGAATTCTGTGCTGGCAAGATGGCTCAGTGTTTTACACCCTTGTGGTTGCCATCTAATGTGATATTGATGTCCTGAATTTGATTGAAGAGAACGACCTACAACTTATGCTTTCATCCTTGCCAGTTTCATAAATAGAGTGTAATTAAGCAGGATGATGGGATTACATGTTATTCACAGTGCTTACAAAAAGGCATGCTATTTTAATACCACGTCAATATTACTGGCAGGAAGTGTAAAAAAACTCTTCATTTTAGGTCTAACTACAGGCAGATCACATACCATCACTACTGAAAAAGATACATATCTAGCATTTGGGATATTTAAACAGCACCTCTTGCTTGGAGTGGTACAGAACCTGATACTCTCACAGTGGGTTACCAAGCACCCCCAGATTAATCTGTTGCTCCATGCCAATGAGCGCTAATTAGCTTGAACGTGTCCAAGGATGCCCAGGCCTTGCTATGTGACTACTGAGTGGCAAACTCTTAATTAATATTATTGAGGACTGTATCTACACGGAATGTATTAGGGGACTGGCAGACAGTGTACCCCTATGCCAATCTCTCAACGATTAGCAATTTAACTGCCAGGTTCTTCTAATCAAATCACTAATGAAATTACCTGTGTATACACAGGGGCCTTGAGCAAGCATTCTTCATCAATTGGTCTACTTGTGATGCACAATGAGCCTTTACCAACAGGGCAGCATATACCTTAGAAAAATGGATGAGTCCGTTCAGTCATTGGCTAATTGGAGAATTCACCTAAGCCACTGGCTTTATTGTTCATGACTCGCATCGGCCTCAAAAACTGGCTATGGGCCTGATTACAACTTTGGAGGAGGTGTTAATCCATTCCAAATGTGACGGATATACCACCAGCCGTATTACGAGTTCCATAGGATATAATGGACTCGTATTACAGCTGGTGGTATATCCGTCACTTTACTGTCACTTTTGGGACGGATTAACACCCCCTCCAAAGTTGTAATCAGGCCCTATAACTTTATTGTCCGGGCCTTTTCTTTACGTTTCCCAGTGTTTGCCAGTTCCCCTGCCATCTCCTTTTCCTTTCAGGGTGCCCACCATCCTCTCTTCCACTGTTACCAGGCCATATTTTGGTGGGATATGTGTTTTGTTTAGTTTTCTTCATACGATAGGTTTCTGTCTTATGCTTTCAATAAATAATCAATTAAAAAAAAAAAACTAATCAGTGCACCACTTTGACAAGATCCGATTTATTGGTTTTGCTAACGTTTGTTGTACAAAGTCGGAGAAGGCAAGACTGGATCCTGAAACACAATACAATTACATGGGAAGCCGCCTTTACCATGCAGTTTTACCCACGCAATGGCTTTACGACCAGAATTTCCCATACATGCTTTACGAACCAGGGTCCCTTTATCAAGCATAGTAGACATATAAGGTAAGTCTGTATATATGTAACTAATCTTATATTCATGAAGACCTCATTATGCGCCCGAAGAGCCCACTTTGGATTAATTTTGTAGGATTATTTTGTCCCTGCATGATATCAGAACGTATCTATTGGTTCGAATCGAACCCTGGTAGAAACCACAGCATAGTACTAAGCTACTTACTGTGATATATAGAAACCAGCATTGGAATCTCCTAAGTAGTTTCTTTTCAGATATTGCCTTTTTGCATTATTTTTAAGTGTCATTTACATACACTAGAATTGATGTTATGTTATTCATTTTCATTGTTTGTAGATGTTTAAAGCTAGTAACTATGAGATTCGCTGGCATTTCAGGGGGCAACAAGGCTCACTTTTAACACTCTTATTGAAATTTCGATTTAAGACACACGTGGTTACTACGAAACCCACGCGCGTTTCTCATACATGCGAAAATGCTGGCCCATGGCCCCCTTTACGGTCACCTCTAAATACAAACAGGCCTGAAAAAAGTTGGTGAATGTTTTGGACTACAGAGTGAAAGAGCAGATCCTGCCCAGGGCCATTCAGCAGACGCTGTTAGTATTCTAAAATGGCTCGAATATTCAGATTTATTTTTACGTCTGTTGCAGCAGCTCATTGAAGAAGACAATTTAAGGACATAGTTGGCTTATTTAAAAGATTTTCATTTTCTTCAGAATCCTGGAATGTATGCCACTCGTAAAGACAAGAGACTGTCAAAACTAGATCAATTGCTTTGGTTGAGAGGAATAAGGAAGATTATGCGCTGTTGGATCAGTGATGTGCTGCAAATCTTAAATCCAGACTGCTTACTTGCTTTTCGAACCGTTTTAAACCAGCATCACAGACTGATTTAAAAAAAAATGCCCTCTTCAATCATTAGTCTAGGCTCACAGATTTTGGGAAATGGATTTTCAGATCATTTAATAGCGTCTGTTCCACTTGGGATTACCTTGATCAAATCCAGAGATAATAGATGGAGCTTTGATAGGTCCATTTTATCAGGTGAGAGATGGAAAAGGAACAGTGGGATATTTATAGAAAGGTTTTTTAGGTTTATTGATATCTCTGTCCCTACATTAATTATTTGAGAGTCTTTAAGGCATGCTTTCAGGGCCAGGTCATTGGTCCGTCAGCAAGACAGATTGATTGCCCTTCACCACTGATTAAGAAAGTGCAACGTATAGTAGCAAAGGAAACCAGGTTATGTTGAAGATCGTGCTCTTCCTTCCTAGTAAGTCACTAAGGCTAGCTAGATAAAGGTTTTGTGATCTCTTCTTCAATTTTTTTTTTCAATTCTTTACTTAAGTCATGGGTTGGAACTCCAAAGATGTCCACATGCAGATATAACACAAAATAATATACAAAAAGACCCTAAAATTCCGATTTTAAAACCAGTATAAAACACTACATTCTCTATAAATAAGTTACATTCACTGAGGTCCCTAGTGCGCATCATATCATACAAGCAGTTACTACCTGGATAGAAATCACTTTTAAAATATATTCCCGAATCCAAAATAAATTTGGCTACCTTCAAAAAAAGATTAGGACCTGTGTATAAGATCTATATGGTTGTAATAGGAAAACTATATGAACTGCAAACACTCTGCCCGTCAAACAAACATACAAAATAATGACATTAGCATGCTTTATAACCCGTCCTACTCAATACTCTTTAAAAATCATATAGGGTCTTTACCCTGCCAAGGTAGAACCAATGCATTTCTCTTGTACCCTACTAAAACAAAAATTCAGTAAAGATTTCAAAAAGACTTGAAATATTTAAAAACACTGTAACAAAAAAATCATTTGGCGGGTTGTACAAGATTTCCAAAGCCTCTTTAGCAGAGTAAATGTTAAGATTCAGGTAGAGGGGTTTCAACCATATTTTCCTATAAACTGCTAAAACGGGGCAAACAAACACAACATGTTTAAGATCCTGCACCCCCAATTGACATAAATCACAATTATTCAACGACCCATCCCATTTAGAGGTAGTTCTAGTAGTGGCAGTCTATCTAGTCTCCACAAGATAAAAAAACGTCTCAGCCTATCTGGGAGATTCCAAGCTAAGTATTGCTAAAAATTTTTGAACATTACAGATTTAGTCAATGTCGTTAGTCTCCTCTTTAAGAAACTGATCTAAAGAAAAACTTTTGGACCATGTCACCTCTTTCAGGTTTTTTTTAAGAAAATCAAAGGTAGTGAAAGAATCAAATCAGGCTTAAGATCAAGCAGTTGGCTGCAAGATAAAAATTTCTAAAAAACTTAGATTTTTCTCTTAGACTACGAAAAACTTCTATAAAAATTCAGTAAGAATCCCTACTTTGAGCCAGGCAAAATGCCATCCGAATCACTGCTGCAAGGCCCTGAACAAAGGTACTCTTAATACCGAATTCAAGCCTAAGGGCTGCCCCTGAGATCGATTTATTACAGGAGGCAAGGCATCTTAAAATCTGTCTATCGGTATTATCAAGAAAACCCCATTTAGAAATCTCGAAACATTCTATAGCGTAAAAAAGGGTTGCTGGTATTTTTGCTTGATGAGCAGTGAGAAGATGTAAAAAATGACACTGGCTAACTGCATTAAAAAAAGCTAACAACCCTTGCACTTGAGAGAAGGCTTTGCTGACATTATTTCGAATATGGTCCTGGGCACTCAGTGAGTGGGATAAATTATGCCCCAAAAAACAATGAGTTTTGTACTTGCTCTAACTTATGTTGACCCAAGAACCAAGAGAAATAGATCTTTTTCCCAGACCTTTTCCCAAGAAAACCAACAAGTTGAGATTTAGATATATTGATTTTCAGGTGGTGCTGCATAGTGTAATGATTTAAGACGGCTAAACGCTGGTTTAAGCCTTTCGGGTTAAGATCAATCACAACTATGTCGTCCGCATATAACAAGCAAGAGATAGGTCGGCCTCCAATTGTGGGTGCAAAACCAACTGCATTTGATAAGAAATCCAGAAAATCATAAATATGCAGAGAAAAAAGCAACAGAGCCAAAAGACAGCCTTGCTTCAAACCATTTTTTGTAGCAAATTCAGAGGACATGCCCTGCTCTCCTCCTAAAAGAACTTTGTACCAGGTGGAAGAGTGCAGAGCAATAATTAAGCATAACAAATTTGGTGGAACACCCATCTCATGTAGTTTCTTCCATAAAATCTTCCTATCTACCCTATCAAAAGCCGTTGAGAAATCTATAAAAGCAGCATATACACCTCCACCCCTAAGCTGAACACATTTTTCATTAATAATTTGCAATATAAGAATATTGTCCAAGGAATTGTGTTCCTTTCTAAAGCATGCCTGCTCCAGAGGGAGGATCGCATTCTCCTCAACCAAAGAAGTTAGGTGTACTAATGTGCTTCACGCAATTTGGCGATAATTGATATGGAGGGCTTTATCTCCCTTTTTACAAAGGGGGGCTATACTCCCTGTCCAATACTCTGGAATGTTACCTTGCAAATAGCAGTCGTGAAATACCGGGTAGAGAATTGTTGCCCAGAGTTGAGATTCTTGTTTAATTACTGCCATCGGAACCTCATCAGGGCCCAAAGCTCCAGATGCCTGCATTGCCCTTATGAATCCCTCAATCTCAGATTTGGAGAGCAGATCAAAAGTGTTCATTTCTGCAATATAATACTTAAACACGGGACCACTCCCCTTGGATTCATATCCAGATTTTCCACATAAAGGGAAAGTATAAGTTCCTTCAATCTGCTTCAGCTATCAAGGGAGTGATAGAGGACTTACGATTACCACACCCATCAGATATAATAGGCCAAAACTTTCGAGAATTTTGGGACACTGCGGCTTCCTTCAATGCAACCCACTTCTGGTCCTCTTCCTCCTTCCTTATACTTCTCTTCATAAGTGCTCTTCTTTTTTTTTAATAGAGACATTTTCCTATTACTATCCATAGACTCCCCATCATATCTTTTCCTTATCAATTTATTGATCCCTCTATTCAATTATAGTACAGATAACTTTACTTTCTTTTGAGGAGGTTTTGTGCACTTGGGCTGATCACTTTAAGTGATACATGTCATGACTTTGGTGAAATAGTTTAACGGATTCCCACTCCAAGGAGGGATAGATCTCACCGACCATTCAAGGACATCTAAGATTTTAGCCGGTGTCCAATAAATTCTGCCAGTTTTTCCATTAAAACTGATATCCTTGCCCTTTAAATTCCACAATCCAATTGAGGGTAACTGAATTTTTACAGATAGATTAAAGATCTTATGGTCACTATACTGTGAATCGATAATTATCATATCCTCCACCAATTGGGCGATAGCATAAGAGGCCATCATATAATTGAAAATAGAATTACTTTGTAACAATTTGTGGGCGAAGGCTGCAGGGGAGTCAGAGCAAAAACGCCCATTTAAGATGACGCAACTAAGGTTCCTCAGCCCTTTCAATAAAATCCACCCCCTTTTATCTGTCCTAATTCTAGGGGGGAAATAAAATGGGAGGGATAATCATCACAGTCTTGCTCTCTAGATCACAAAAGATAGAAAACCTTTGGTTAGAGATCTTGCAGTTTAAGTCTCCCATAATCAATACCTCTTCTGCACACTCCTTTGAATTAGAGCAGACGGTAAAATATGATCAAAAATTTGTGACGTAGCTGAGTCACAATCCTTATCTGAAGAGATATAGGCATTTACTATTAATAAGGAACATTTCTTACCATTCTCCTACCTTAAAAACATTCTCACAATTTGAAAAAAGTTCGAAGAAACTGGCAGAAACACAGAGTCCCACTTATAGATATTACTTAACAACATAACAAAACGCCCTTTTGCATGACCTTTCAGAGAGGACTGGGGTTTTGAACAAAGAACAGAGTACCCGGGACAAGGGAAATCCGAAATCCTTCAGGTCTCTTGGATACAAATTAAATCAGCCTTCCAGGACCCGATCAATCAATCAATCAATCACTGCATTTGTAAAGCGCGCTACATACCTGCGAGGGTCTCAAGGCACTGGGGAGGGGGGGTGCTACTGGTCGAAGAGCCAGGTCTTGAGGAGTCTTCTGAAGGCCAGAAGGTCCTGGGTCTGTCGTAGGATGGTGGGGAGAGTGTTCCAGGTCTTGGTGGCGAAGTAGGAGAAGGATCTGCCGCTGGCGGTGGTTTTTCGGATGCGGGGGACTGTGGCGAGGGCGAGGTTGGCTGAGCGGAGGCTTCGGGTGGGGGTGTGGAAGCTGAGTCGGTTGTTGAGTCGATCATATCTAATTTTTCCAAGTGATTCCGCAGCCTGCAGCGTTCCAAGAGACTACTGTAGTATGAGGGTTAGTAATCAGGGTATAATGGTTTTCCCTTCGCTCGAGTGCTATTTAAAGTTCTCGCTAGCCAACTCCAATTTTCTTGATATAAGCCTGAATAAAGAAGTGGGGCTTCTTCCATACATTTCACCACTCTTTCACCATGGGACAGGTAATCTTTCACTTTACCCAGAGCGGAGGGAGAAAGATCCAACACTTGATGGCAGGGAGTATCAGTCCTCAGAGGAACAGGGTGAGATTGCTGCAATTTACATAACATTTATTTGTCCATCCTGGGAACACGTCTATGCCTCTGCGTAATAATTGCTCACAATTATCTAAAATCAAATTCACAACAACTTTAGAAGTGAACCAGACTTTAGATATTAACTCATATCCCCTCTGAACTAGGGATACACAAACAATATCCCTTCTGTCAATTTGCTTTAACTCCTCAATGTCAGCAAAACAAGAAATTAAAAGAGAACGGTTTAAAACTAAATCCTGATCAAATGGAGCAGAAAACGGCAGACAATGCAGGATCGTCATAAGCCCTTTTCCGGCTTCCATCCTACTGGTGACTTCCCCGCCCTTATTGCATTTAAAGGCTGTATTCGATAATCCTGTAGACACACTCTCATTACAATAAGGTTCAGCACATGGATTTAAATCTTACACAACCTTTATTGAGTCAAGTGATTTATCACATTGCCAGCCCCTACCCAGGGTCAAATCTTGTTTTCCCCTGAGAAACAGCGATCCCACACTTCTCATATCCTTGAGCATCTTCTTCCTCTGGGCCAGATCATGATCTTCCTGGTCATTCAAGGGGTCCATCGACGCCAATATTCTGAAATGTAACCTTTCTTGGGTTCTTTGTTAGAATGCGCCGCTTCCCCCTTTTCCCCTTTTTCTTGCCATTTTTCCCCTCTGCAACCTCTTTTGGAGCCAAACTCGTATTGTGGTCTGCTGATAATGGGGCAGGAGGAATTTTGGGTAGAAAAATGGGAAAAGGGGCCACCAAGAGATTTAACTCAGTTTTCATAGGTGCAGAATCATATACGGCTTGCGCTCTCTTACTCGTGGATAGAGGACTGGAGAAATACTTTTCCAATGAATAAACAATACTTTCTTGCTTCGAAGAATCCTGTAAGTTTGAAGCTTTCAACAAAACCTGGGGCTTACCCAACTGAGTTCCCTGATTGAGAAAAGTGGGTTGAGTGCAAGGAGTTCTAAGTGCCCGAGAGGCACTAGGGAACATACATGTGCTAAAATCTTGACCCTCCAGATGGAAAGATCAAACCTTTACAGCCATAAATGTTTTCTCATCCGTATATAATTTGAAATTTTTTTGATTTAGCAAAACTTTCAAAATAGAGGATAAAATGTCCTGGGTATGATCAGAATGATTTAAAGATTATTCTAAGAGTGTCAGGATTGAAGGTACAATTCTCTCTAGGCATTTAAAGGACTCCAAACATATAGTATATTGGTCTGGAGGACAACTCAGTAGATTCTCATAGGGGGTACTACTGAACAACCTTAAGCCAGAAGGACTAATTTTAGGTTTACCCAGAAAAGGCATAGTTGGACAACGATAGAATAAATTTCCTACAATATCAGCGCCATACACTTCCACATCAATATCTGGGAGGGTCAAGTCATTCTCTGACAGAGCAACATTATTAATAGAAACCCCTCCCAGAGAACACCTATTCTCTCCCCGAGTGTCAACACAGTTAACCACTAGTCATTTACTTCGGTGATGTTCAGATCTTTAGATGACTCTTTTTGAAGAAACAGTAGGTTGGTATTGATGCTTTTCAAACTTAGGTGATGAACAGCCATATATTTTAGGGGGTTGGACTTGGTCTTTTTACATGCCCAATTGATGAAGGTCCTGCTCCTTCGCTAGCACTTGGCGGTCATACTTACGGCAGAAAAGATTCCCCCACCCTTAATTGGCACCAGTACCAGAACGTACCACGAGAGAACCTGGGAAGTACTTACAAAAGAGAAAATAAGGTGGAGAGGCTAACACAGCCAGGAACTCCCAGGTACTCCAAACTGGCTCTTGAGATAGAGGATCTACCACAGCCATACCCCCTTTCGAGGGGCACTTAAGACTTCCTTGTAATGCAGCAGTCACAGCGTCTCGGAAACTATCCCTTATTACACCTCCTACTGACCACTCTGTGCCTCCTGCAGACCTGTCCTGGCAGGGTGGAGGAGGGGCCCAGCAGGAAAAGTAGAAACATAAGAGAATGAAAAAAAGTTTGGATATTTCACAGCTTACTGGCACAGGAAAATATCAAAATCACACGTCCACGCTTTTCCTTCGCTTTGTGTGCTGCTACTGTCCGGGACCAGGTCCAGGCCCTAGGGGGCTGCAGAGATCACCGTAAAAGACCTCTGGCCCTCAGTACACCAGAGCGCCACTGCACCAAATGCCCTCCTTTCTCCTCGCCCAAACAGCCAGGATACGCCATCAACACAGAGGAGACCTCAACCTCTGGGGCGGCCTCTAAACAGCCGTGGGACAAAACACAAACCTAGCGCTGAGCTTTGGGCCAGGTACCGGATGTTGGGCGGAGTGTTTTGGGCCAACGATGTTGGTCCTACGATGTTGGTCCGGGCGAGTTGGTCCAGGCACCAGGGGTGATCAGCGAGCACTGGCGAAGTCCACACTGTCCCCGCCGGGAGGAACCCCACCCACTCAACCACAACAGCGACCTCGGAACGGCCGGGAGCGGCCTTGGGAGATGGGAACTGGGGGCAAAAGGCAGATCCAAGATCAGAAGCCAGAGTGGTCCGGAGCGGGCAGGAACAAGCAAGGAACAAACCACGCAACAGCCACGCTCACACCATGTCACTCAGTGACTCCTTCCTTCCGACCAGGGTTCCACTGCTTCAATTCTGCATTTGGAAGCCCTCACTAGCCAAAGGTAATAAATCTCTTCTTAAAACAACAAATAGTTAATTAAAGAACAGTGTTCCAAAGAGCTTGTGAGGAAAATGAACATATGGGTGGAGTTTTAGCATGGTCAGGAACATCTAGAGCCAGTGTTAATGGGACACTTGAGGTGCTGGATCCGGCTACTGATTCTATCAATTCTGATAGTGATGCTATTCAAAGGATTTTTGTAACTACTATTATGCACTTTATCATGCTCATATGGAGGTTCAAGAGAATGCCATTTTATAGTTTCTCACTTCATTTCCAATTCCCCAGCTCTCAAATGAACTAGAAGACAGTGCAATTTAACCATTTTCAGTGAGTTAATTTTGGGAGGCCTTGGCCTCTATGTCTAATGCCATGGCAGCAGGGACTGGTGGTATCGCAATTGCTATAAAAGGAATTCTCTCTGGTTTTCCAAGTTTTTCCAATTACACTTTTTAATGAAATAATTTCCAGTGGGTTTATTTCTACATAATGTACAAAATCTATAGTTTTAAGCTTTAAAAAAAATGCCAAATTGTCTTTTAATCTTAATGCGAATTGACCAATTTGCCTGCTAAATATAGATTACAAACTTCTGATTAAAATTTAAACCAATCTTTTAGCACCCTGTTGCTCAAAAGCTTACACATGAGGATCAGAATTGTTTTCTCCCTCATAGGTCATTTGCGACTAATACATACTGTTTGATTCAGGCTGTAGACAATCTTGCGACTAATAGAACAAGAGCAGCCATAATTATGGTCGATGTGGAGAAAGCCTTTGACCTGGTAAATTGTGTAGCATTATTTCAGATATTGAGGATGTTTGGTTTCCCTGGTCAATTTTTAAGGATTTTGCAAAAATGTATTTAGTGGCAATATTATCAACTCATGCGATACAAGCCTTATTCATATTTCTTGTGGGACGCATCAAGGTTGCCCCCATTCTACGGTTTTATTTATATTTTTTGTTGATCAATTGGATATTCTTCCATGGAATGGTGGTTCAAATTTGCCTCCAGATCCAAGTATGGTAAGCTAAAACTTTTTGCAATCAATCTTATTTTGTATTTGGATGCAACATAAGCAAATACCTAAAGAACCTTCAATAGATTTCAAGGACAAACGCACATTGAGGGTTATGAAATTATTCATAACAAGTCAGAAATGCATCTTTTTAGTGCCTTGAAGGAGGATATGCCTACTGCAGCTAGGGGCCGGTGGTTGCCTACTGACCCCATTCTGTATCTTGGGGTGTTTGTGACTGAGCTAAATTATTGTGCAATGCTGTCTAAAGTCAGTAGAATGTTAGAGAGATGGCATATTTTACCATTCATGAGGTTATTTCAGCCTTTGTATTGACAAATTTAGTTTGGCTTGGTTCTGGGGCCTGCACCCTCACCTAGTCACTTGTCATTGTATTCCTATTACTGTAGCAAGGCTTCAGTTTTAGTGGCAATGTTTTATAAAAAAATTTATTTTGGGGTGGTATTTTATTGTGATTTTGAAACAATAACAACAAATAAGCATTGCACAAATACAGTCACTATAGATCTCACACATTCTTAATAATGATTTATTATTTTTATCTGCTGCCTTTGTATGCAGAATTTTGTTATTCATTTTTTTCATCCTGTGCTCACTCCAAGGCTGCACACGTTAGTTTACTGGGTATTGCCAGTTCAGAGAGTGCAATGTTTACCTGACAAAGAAAACATGCATTATCATGCCAGGGCAGTTCTCAGAACAACATGTTTTATTGTAAAACAACATGCTGCTCAAACTAAGTCAGAGGAGACATTCCAGCCAGCCTGCCATCTAATGCTGCACGTTGTGGCAGTGTCTGCTGAAACCTCACACTTCCTCTTCGTCTACGTGGGAGGACTCTCAGCAGACTAACAGACCTCTTCTTTACCTCTAGCACAGGTATGGGGATTAGGTTTCCATCATGGGGCTAGGTGGGTGGATTGGGGCTACCACTGCTATTTGTTCTCATGTAGAAACTTAGTAGTTAAGGTAGGGATATTAGGCACACTATTGTGACAATATGGTGTGACTCTTTCTGTGCTTCACTTTCCTGGTGAAATAGGCTTGTGTTTCATTATCCTCATAATCACAATTCATGCCTTTTTACTTAGAATGCAGTTGCTTCAATAAAGCCTACTGAACCAATAATCTGCTTCTATTTGTCTTTGCATGTATGCAACTTGTATAAGTGAGAGAAAGTTGTATGATCTGTTCCACCACAACTTCCCTGAGGAGTATGAGTGTCATACGATAGGCTGCCACAAGTCACTTTTACCTTTGGTACTGGTGAGGTGCTGCTAGCTAGCCAGAAGGGTTCAGCCGATAGCTGACACACGGTATGGGATCAGACTCAGTCCCCCATAATCAGTGTGCTGCCATCCAAAATCCAGCAGTCTTGTTACTACAACGGGAGTCCTATGACATACCTTTATCCATTGTAGGCTAAGTAGCCTTAATAAACATTTTGATTTATCTCCTATTTCTGTTTTTATTTTCTAATGTTCCAATCAAGCTCAGTAAGACATATTTTAAAGATAACAATTGCAGAATGAGAAACTTTATATGGAAACTTCAGCAACCACGAGTTAATCTGACCACCATTCAATCAAGCAAGGAGCAGGGGGCTGGCCATTCCTGATTTTTATGTGTATTATAAGTCTGCCTTTACTGGTTCTCATTCTTGTTTCTATCCTGATTTACTCTCTCCAAGTAGTTTTCTTGAAACCCTGGATATTTCCCAAAAATCTAGGTATAAAATCCAAAAGGAAATGATTCTGCAAAAGAATATAATTCACTTGATTTTCATGCATTCTTTTCCTTGCAGGATTGTAGTAGATTGTGACTAAAGGTTCTAGAAAACCTAATTAAAGCTGAGAATAGACATGGGTTTGCTAAATTATCAGATTTTACAAAAAATAATAGGTGGAATTCCTGACAACAGTTAGTTTTCCAGGATCATGAGAGTGCCTCTTTTTTATGAATGAATAATGTATTGCACAGATAATAAAATCCAATACAATCAAAACAACAGAAAACAAGGAACAGTTTCGTTTTCCATTAATTTTTAGTTTCTTGCTGGACCTTACACCTGATCTAGAGAATTTTGTCTTGTACCTATTCTTTAAGAATAACATCATAAGGCTCAGTATTTGGTACAATGTGTTTTATCTGAAACTTCAGGAAAAATGTATCCCAAAACTGATTCGTAAGATAACATCATTAATAGGGTTTATTATTTCCCCGTAACACGGGCTAGGTATCTCCTCTGCCATAAACTGTTCAGAGCAGCACATTTTAAAAGAATAGAATTCATTGTTTGATGGACACTCTATGGTACATCTCAATTTTTGAACAAACGCTTTTCTAATTTCCCCAATAAAGGTTTTTGGCATATTATAATGACACAAGGCAACTGGGCCGTTATTCTTTATACTTGTCCCAGTTTTGCAGGAATTCTGCATTGTTATTGGTTTTTGACCCAACTATCAAAAAGGGTGCAACCAGACCCATTAGTAGTTCTTTTTGGGCTGCTCACCAATAATGAGTCTTTTTTGAGGAGTGAACAAAATTGTTGAATTTTCGATTGCAAGGCAGGCCCTGCGTCCAATTTCCAGTCAGTAAGTCAGGGCTGCGTCATTCTGGTAGGCTGTCCGGTGAATTCTTGCCTGCAATGCAGGCTTCGCATAGATTTCAGCAGGCAGTGCATCGATTTGCTATGTACAGGGAGTTTCCCGAAGTGATGAAGTCCTTTTGGCCCTGAGACTTCAGAAAACAGGAGGCGAGCTCAAGGTAAGCCATTGGAGAGCACTTTTGGGGGAGGCAGAGTCCTTCTGAGCAAAGTCAGAGGCCAGCAGGGCAGCAGGGCAACAGCAAGGCAGCAATCCTTCTCACCAAAGCAGTCAAGATGAGTCCTCTGGGTAGCCAGTCAGCTCCTCAAAAATGCCTTTGATGTGGGGGAGACTACAAAGAGTGGTTTTGAAGAGCACAAGTTCCCCTTTCAGCCCAGTCTGGTCTGCCAGGGTCCCAGAGGGGGGATATCAGTCCATTGTGTGAGGCCAGGCCACTGGTCTTTGAAATGCAAGTGTCAGGCCCTCCCCCTTTCCAGCACACGAAGCCCCATTCAGTACGCAGATGAATGCAGGTGTGACTGAGTGTCCTGTGTTTGTGGTTGTCTGGGTGAAATGCACAAGGAGCTGTCAACCAGCCCAGACCAGACATCGATTGGAGATAGGATGTAAGGCACAGATGGCTTTAAGTGCAGAGATATGCTCACTTTCTAAAAGTGGCATTTCTAAAATAGTAATATAAAATCCAAACTCACCAATAAGCAGGATTTTCTATTACCATTCTCACCATACTAAATATTACCTGGTTACCTCTTTAAGATCAGAATATACCACTCAAACGGTAAATGAGGGCAGCCCTAATGCTAGTCTATAAAAGGAGCAGGCCTAACAGCAGTGGAAAACACATTTAGGAGTTTTCCATTACCAGGACATCTAAAACACATATGTACATATCCTGCCTTTTACCTACATAGCACCCTGCCCTATGAGTTAACTAGGGCCTATTTTAGGGGTGACTTAGATGTAGAAAAAGGTGAGTTTAAGGCTAGGCAAGTACTTTTAAATGCCAAGTCGAAGTAGCAGTGAAACTGCACACACAGGCCTTGCAATGGCAGACCTGAGACATGGTTAAGGGGCTATTTATGTGGGTGGCACAATCAGTGCTGCAGGCCCACTAGTAGCATGTGATTTATAGGTCCTGGGCACAGGGAGTGCACTTTACTAGGGACTTACAAGTAAATTAAATATGTCAGTTGGGTATGAGATAATGTTACCATGTTTTTAGGGAGAGAGCACAGGCACTTTAGCACTGGTTAGCAGTGGTAAAGTGCCAGAGTTCAAAAGCCAGCAAAAATGAGGTCAGAAAAAGAAGAAGAGGAAGGAAAGTAGTTTGGAGTGACCCTACAGAGAGGCCATTTTCTACTATATATATATGTATGTATATGATTGTATGTGTATATATGTATATATATATATATATATATATATATATATATATATATATATATATACACATAATGCACATGAACATAATATACTTAACATGCGTGGTAAAGGCATCTGCCCTTTAAAGACATGTGTGGTCAAGGCATCTGCATGCAAAGGAATGTGTGGTAAAAACATTTGTGTTATTGTCATACAACCTAATTGCATGTGCCTCTTTTCCTAAGATCAAGTTCAGGGGGAAGGTAAATGCACTGTGCAGTGAGGGACATAAGTATAAAAACCATGCAGTGAGATGGCATTGGGTTGCTATGATGTAACTGCGTTTTTTGAGTTGGTGAACATAATGTACAGTGTTGTGCTAATGTCCTTGGACCGTAATGCAATTTGTGAGTTACTGTCTAGTAATTAATTTCATTAGTTGTTTGTAGTACGGTTGTTCGTGTAGTACCCCGACAATGCAGAGTACTGCGTTATTGTATCTATTAGGCAGTGCTCATAGTTAAGGTCTTTAAGGTGCAGTTCCATTTTCTAGGTAAGAGTCCCTTGGTCACAGTACATGACATTTTCATAATGTTCTTAGTATACAGTATGGCATATTTAGTTATTGCAGTGAAGCAAGGTGTGTGAGTGTAATAAAGATGCATTATAATGCGGTGGTTTAGTGGTTCTAGGAGTGTGCATCACAATTATATAGTGGATTGTGATGAATTAGTACTGCTAAGTTACTATGTAGTGCGATATGATGGCTTGGTGGCACACAATGCAGGGCATCGTTATTGGATAGGGTCTCTAGAATTCAGTGCAGTATAGTGAGCAAATGCTACAAGTAACTAATGCTGGAGTTTAACGCCCTGAAGTGGGCAGGATAGAAGGGTTATATATCTAAGGAGTCCGAAAATATTGTCCTACAAAATAATTTTGTTCAGCATATCGAGTTTTCTGTTTCCATTTTTATAAGTGCATAGCTACCTGACATTCAATTTTCTGAAAAGGAGGGTGAATGATATGCAAAGCTATACACATCAGGTTCAGAGAAAAGAAATATCTTAAATATTTTTTCAAAACTCATAAAATTGACCTCCCTTCTGAGGCTTAAAGGGAGCCACAGTTTATGAGTGAGATAAGTATTCAGGGAACAACCAACAGTTCCAAATGTTTCATTTTCATGTCACTGTTGATATAGTAGGGGGTGGCCTGACACTACAGAATGGATGGCCTGGCCTTATACTTAGCCTTATGCAAGACACATAGGGCCTGATTACAACTTTGGCGGAAGGGGTTAATCTGTCCCAAATGTGACAGATATCCCGCCCACCGTATTACGAGTTCCATAGGATATAATTGACTTGTAATACGACGGGCGTGATATCTGTCACATTTGGGACGGATTAACCCCCTCCGCCAAAGTTGTAATCAGGCCCATAATGCTTTCAATTTTCCTTTTCCTTTTATAAGAAGCCAGTGAAACAGTTTGAGTGCTTCCCCTGTTGCCTAGCAACACCTGAGCTGCAGCATTTTGGATGATTTGAAGCTTTTTTTATCACAGCCTTTGGGCTTCCTAAATAAAAAGCATTGCCACAATCCAGACGGGAAAGGATCAATCACCACCCTACGTGATTCCATCAGGAGCCACTCTAGTATCTTTCTCAGCACCATCAGAGGGCCAAAGCAGCTCCCAGCCACCTTTTTGTGCATGGGAGGTGATAGACAACTGGGCATCCAGAATTACCTGTAGGCTTTTTACTTCTGCTTTAGGAGCTTGCCTTTCTCCTAATGATGATGGCCAGGTGATTTGATCCCAAAGTAATGGATTCATCCCTAGTAGCAGTACCTCATTCTTCTTTCCTTTCATCTTTAGATAGCTCACTTTCATCCACTCAGATACCTTCTCTAGGCATCCATTTGAGCCGAGGAAAGTGGACACTGCATCTGGTGACAGCATGACTACCAGCTAAGTGTCGTCCGCATAGAATATCATCTTGAAGCCAAAAGAACAGATGACATCTGTTAAAGGGCGGGAATAGATATTAAATAACGTGGGGCTCAAAGACAAGCCCTGTGGGACTCCACACTTCAGCTGATAACAGAACGAAGGTAAGGCCCTTCTCTGACCCGGAATCTCCAGTTTTCCAGGAATGATGCTATCCATCTCATTGTCTTCCCTGTGATGCCTACCTCTTCCAGTTTCTCCAGAAGAGCCGAGAAGGAGACTGTGTCAAAGTCCTAAGATCTGAAAGGATTAGTGCTACTGACCCACCCTGGTCCATAGTCACTCCCAAATCTTCGGTTGCTCTTAAAAGGGCAGTCTCTGTATTACATCACACCCAGAAACCCATCTGGGTGTGATGAAGAATATTATTACTTTCCAGATAATATGAAATATGCTTATTAATAATTTTTTCTATGATCTTACTGAGTCTGCAATTCTCTATCAGCTCAGGATCAAGGTTGGATTTTTTAAAGAACCGGATGGATAATGGTGTGTTTCCATACCTGTGGAACACTGCACTTTTCTAAAGACAGATTGTACAAGTCCATCAAAGTGCAAAGCATCATGCTGCCTCCCTTCCATAGAATGTCAATTGGGGCGAGTCCGGTGGGGAGCCCAGTTTCACTAAGGTTGCCACAGCCCTCACTTCCTCTTGGTCAAAAGTGGAAATCTAAAAAG
This sequence comes from Pleurodeles waltl, assembly GCF_031143425.1. Classification (NCBI taxonomy): domain Eukaryota; kingdom Metazoa; phylum Chordata; class Amphibia; order Caudata; family Salamandridae; genus Pleurodeles; species Pleurodeles waltl. Next base: position 1,091,107,530 of record NC_090444.1, on the reverse strand, counting down.
CGTCACATTATTGTTCATGACTCTTAGGCTGTTGTTTCCATTTCCTATGCCATCTGCTGATTCTGAAAGAGACTCATTGATATCCTTTACCTTACCCATGAAGTGTTTTGCCAGGGCTTCACATTGCTCAATTGAGATTGTAGGACCCTTCTCTAAAGTGTCATGGTTCTTTCACCTCCATTACCACACTATATAACCCTCTATAACAACATAGTGAAAACAAATATTTATAGGTTTGTATAGCATTACTATTGTTGTCTCCAAACTTTCTTGCACATAGATATTTTTATCCTTAAGGTGCAAATATGTGGATTTAGGAATATAAGGTACATATTAACTATAGACACTTCTCTTCACAATATTGCAGTTTCTTTCTATTTAACTGGTATAGTTTTGTATAACTATGTTTAAAATAGGATATTTTGGTGTTGAAGGCTTAGGATCCTTGGGCTATATGACAGTACCAGAATTGCATGGGAATATCCATAAGTAGAAATGCAGTAGTTTAGTGTCCCTGTCATCTAATGTAGTATTTTGAGTTGGTGCTGCTAGGATGCAATGCAATGAGAAAATGTATTTATTTATGGATGTTTGTAGGGAAATTATCAAGTTCCTTTTGGCGCTACGTAGCCTTGGCTGATACAATGGAGGCCATCTCCTTTCCTCTCTAAATGTTGCTTGTGCTCGAAAAGGAAGAACGTTAGAATAATAGCAATTCAATGGGTTAGCGTTGCTAAAATTCAGTACATTAGGGTTGTTTTTTGCCCATAAGATACAATGCAGTTGTACATTTAGCATGTCCCTACACTTCGTGATTTAGTATGAGGGTCATTACGACTTTGGCGGTCAGAATAATCTGTCTGCCAAAGTCATAGGGAAGAGGTTGCCGTCATACTGGCGGCCTCCCACCAGTCGTATTACAATGTTTCCCCAGGGCTGAGTGGCTGAAACATTGTATTATGACATTTCAGCCTGTCAGCCTGGCGAAAACAGTGCCCTTAAGGGAGCCGAGGCCAATGCCGTGGCACATCAGCACCCTCATAATGCACACTATCTGCAGAGCAGACAGTGTGCATTCTGAGGTGCTGGAAGCTGGGGGCCCAGCACTGCTCCTGCCAAGGGTATGGGCAGTGCAGTGCCTCCCGTGGCCCACAGAACTGGCTTTCTGCCAGCCTGTTCATGGTGGGGACCTCACCATGAAAAGGCTGTTGGAAAGAGGACTCATGATGATAATGGCGGCGCTGAACTCAGCACTGTCGTGGCTGACCACGACTCCACCTGCTGCTCGCCACCGAGATCCATGATCCTGGTGGTGGCGGCAGTCCCTTGGTGCTCGGACGCCAGAAGTGATCAGGTCCTCCTGACACCACGAGTTTGGCAGCTCTTGGACCCCCAAACTCATAATGACCCCCTATGTCCCTCCCTTCCATGAGCCCCCAGTGAAAAGGAGCACTCATGAACTTTTAGGTCAGGAAAATGGCCATACTGGCCTGTAGGAAAATAAGGCAGTGCCAAAGGGGCTAGCCTGACAAATTAGTGCATAGGATGTTTTTAGGTTGCAGCCTAACAGACAGCTATGTTATCTGGTTTGCTAAAGACATCTTGAGAACTTTCAGAAAGCTGACCTTGGAATACAGTCCACTTGTTGATTATCATTGACTTTGCGCTTTGTAACTCACGTTTTCTGGCTTTCTATTTGCTGGCTTTATTTGCTTTAGGCCCTCCAGGTTCAGTTTGTTGATCCTGTTGCCTAAAGCGTGTTCACTGTTTCCTTCCAAGAACTCACTTTCTGTAAACAGGCTTTTAAATCTTGTTCTTATCTTATCACATTTCCTGTTAATTCAATGACTGAGGTCAAATTTCAGGAGCTGTCTAACGAGAGCACTTGTTAACTTTTCTTTCTCTGACTTCAAAGTGAACGATTTATGTGAGAATCTTTCCTGATACTCTAGGTAGATAAGAGTTTTTTTCTAGCACGTCAACATTTAAATGAACTGTGTACGTATTTCAAAACATATCAAAGTTAGTAACACAAATGAATAATTTTTCTATTTGTGAAGTGTGATGAAACCAAACACTTTAATATGATTAAAACAAATCATTACACTAGGTGATGCTATTTTCACACTTTTCCGTTTGTGCACTGTATAGTTTTATTAGTAAAACTGTAGGTCTGTGCACATTTAAAATGTGTAACGCCGCGCTCAGACGTGGCGTCTCTTTCTGTCCTCGCGGATGGAACGCGCTACCGATACTCGAAGCGCCGTTCCCTGCGTTTTTTGACTACACATTCTGGGAAGCATATATTTCGCACCCGGTCACACTACACTTACCTGTAGCCCTTTTTTCTTCTTTTTTGTTGTTGGTGAGTTTGTCTGGTCTTTTTACCTGTCTCTGTCCATGTTGTGTCCATCTTGTCTTCTTCATGTTTTTGTCCCAGCATGCTCTGTTTTTCTTTTATACTACTTTCTTTTTCCTATACTGGTCTATGGGCTCTTCCCAATTCAAGATAGTGTACTTTCCTTTTCCTGTGATGTCACTTCCCTTTTCTCAGTATATAAGTCAGTCAGTCTTGTTCCACCTTGTGTTGCAAACACTTCCTTCTGGTTGTGCTGTTCGCTCCTGTTCTTTGTTCCTGCTTTTTGCCTTGGGAGATTTTTGCCTGTTCTTTGTTCCTGCTTTTTGCCTTGGGAGATTTTTGCCTGTTCTTTGTTCCTGCTTTTTGCCTTGGGAGATTTTTGCCTATTTCTGTTTCCTGTTGTTTAGTCCAGTTCTTTCTTGTTTTTCTTCAGGAGTTCCTGTTTGAGGTTTTTTCCCCAGTGTTGGGGGTTTTTCCCTCTGGGACTCCTTCTGGAGGGTACGGTCTGCTTTGGCGTAGCCTGTCAAGCTGCACCGTGGCTACTAGAAGGGGTCGCCCTTATCTGGGAGTATCCAGAACCTGTAGAAGACTTGGTGTATTCGCCAACCCGGTATCCAGAGGTGAGAAGTCCAGCGCAGTACGTAACAGATTGCAACGCCAAAAGATTCCACGTTGCGAGCTCGCCATGGAAGATCCACAATGCTCAAGCCATGTTGCAGACTGTCCAATAACAAGCCCAAGAGTTACAACAGTTACGGGCAGAGAACACTGAGCTACGACAGGTCTTGTCTTCCCGATCAATGGACATACCACCCGTATCTGCCACTTCTCCTCGATATTCTGGAGATCCTCTAAAGATGAAGGAATTTTTGGATGCCCTGATGGTTTTCTTTGCCTTTTGTCCACTTCAGTTTTCTTCGGATAAAGCTAAGGTGGGCTATCTGATCAGCGCCTTGTCTGGTCCGGCGTTCGCTTGGGCAACTCCTTTGGTTTCTGAAGAAGACCCAGCCCTGGCTAACTATTCCACTTTCCTGACTCTTTTCAAACAAATGTTTGAGAGACCTGGGGTAGAAGCAGCAGCTGAAGAAGCCTTATGTGACATTCAGCAGGGTAATCAGGATGTTCTGCAGTATATTACCCGCTTCAAACAGCTGGCAGCTGAAACCTCCTGGGTGGAACGTACCTTCATAATCCTTTTCCGCAGAGAAATTAAAGATGAGTTTGTACATTCTTCTCCAGCTTGTTCTTTGAAGGAATTGATGGATCAATCTATGAACATCGAATATAGACTTCAAGAGCGCAAGATGGAGAGACGTAGAACGCGAGCTCCATACCAGTCTGGTACCTTTCATGCTAGCAGTCGGCGAACAGAAGATATTCCATCCGAAGCCCCTCCAACTCCCGCTGAAGAATCCATGCAGATAGATCTGGTTTGTTGGCCATTGACAGAGTTAGAAAGGGAGGAAGACGACGAAAGGGACTTTGTCTGTACTGTGGTAAGGCTGGCCACCTGATCCGTAGTTGTCCGGTACGTACCTCAAGACCTGCGGGAAACGCCAGCTCCCATCCCCTGTAAGGAGGAAGGAGACGGGAGGAGCTGAAGTACCATAAATATGTTCCTCCAAATAAAGCATGTCCACCCTGTTTATCCTCTCGGTCAAGTTACAAAGTTCACAAGATCAAGAGGAGCACCTTCTGGCACTCCTTGATTGTGGAGCAAGTGGACTCTATCTGGATGAGACCTGGGCTACGAGTAAAGGAATTCCCCGCATTCTTAAAGAGACTCCTGAGCAGGTTTACATGGTGGATGGTTCTCCGTTAACCTCAGGACCTGTGGTGGCCTCAACTCCTACTCTTTGTTTGACATTTGGGGGGGCATCAAGAACATGTTGCCTTTGATCTCATAGCCTCACCAAATCACATCATGATTTTGGGAATACCCTGGTTAGCCCGACACAACCCCTATATCAATTGGGAAACAAGAACTATATCCCTAAAGTCTTTATTTTGTCAACAGAATTGTTATTCCACTACTTCTTATTGGACTCCCAAAAGGTCCTGTCAGTCAACTAAGGATAACACTAACTCTAGCAATATGATCCAGGGAGTTCCAGATTGTTATCGGGAATATATCAGGATTTTTCAGAAACCTAGTAATCCTATTTCGCTGCCTCATCGCAGTTATGACTGTGCTATTCCTTTAATTCCTGATGAAGTCGTCCCCTTTGGTCGAATGTATTCTCTGACAGACCAAGAAAAGAAGGTGCTAAAGGAATATTTAGACGATAACTTGTACAACGGTTTGATTACTCCTTCCACGTCCCCGGCTGGGGCTCCTCTCTTCTTCGTCCCAAAGAAGTCCAAGGATCTGCGTCCTTAGGTTGACTTTCGTGAACTCAACAGAATAACGATTAAGGATCGATATCTGCTGCCTTTAATCAGAGATATATTGGATGCCATTCAAGGAGCCAAGATGTTTACCAAATTAGACTTACGGGGTGCCTATCATCTCCTTCGGATCAAGGAAGGAGATGAATGGAAGACAGCTTTCTGTACCCCTTTTGGGCGCTATGAGTACCGTGTTATGCCTTTTGGACTGACTAACGCCCCTTCTGTTTTTCAACGATTTACGGATTCGGTGTTCTCTGATGTACTCAACCAATATGTAGTCATTTATTTGGATGATATCTTGATATATTCCCGTGATCTTGAGCAACATATAAATCATGTCCTGCAAGTCCTGGAAAGACTCAAGAAAAAGCAATTGTTTTGTAAACCTGAGAAGTGTGAGTTTCATAAATCTGAAGTAAAGTAGTTGGGGTTCTGTATTAATCAACACGGAATATCTATGGATCCTGACAAGGTCAGTGCCATATTAGATTGGCCTTCTCCAACGTCCATTAAGGAAACGCAATGTTTCCTTGGTTTATCAAACTTTTATAGTCAGTTTATTCAGAACTTTGCCCACCTACAAAGTTTCATAACACAAACAATTAAGAAAGAGAACCTGTAGAAGGGTTTCGTTTGGACCAAGGATGCTGAACGTGCATTTTAAGAATTAAAGACAGCCTTTACCCAAGCACCCGTGTTGCGTCATCCTGACAATACCAAGAAATTTATCGTTGAGACTGATGCCTCAGACAGAGCTATTGGGGCAGTTCTGCTACAAAATCAAGACAACGATGTACTGGAACATCCTATCTTTTATCTGTCTCATATCCTATCAGAGGCTGAGCGCAATTATTCTGTACTGGAACAAGAACTACTCGCGCTCAAAGTAGCTTGTAAAGATTGGAGGCTTTTCTTGATGGGTTCCAGAGAGCCTTTTGAAGCCAGGACTGATCATCGTAATCTCCAATGTCTTCGGAGTTTTCAGTGTCGCAATAGTCATCAGGCTCGATGGGCTTTCTTCTTTAGCCAGTACGATTTCGTGATCACGTACATACCTGGTTCCCAGAATTCAGTGGCAGATGCCTTATCCTGCAGATATCCTGACATAGCCGAGAACTCCTCTCCACCTCTTATTGAGTCTAGCAGAATCATCGGAGCTACTCAATCTTTTCAAGAACGCGTTCAATCCGAGTACCAGTTTCTGTCTGCTTCAGAATGGGATAGAGTGACTCCGTTTTTGCAGAAGAAGGACAACTACTTCTATCATCAACATGCTCTTTTTCTACCTTCCAAGAAAGTGCAGACAGAAGCTCTACAAATGTGCCATGATTCTCCTATAGCCGGTCATCGAAGTATCAGGAAGACCCAGGAGCTGCTTCAGCGATCTTTTTGGTGGCCTCCGCTTAAGACAGACACTGAAACCTATGTGTCAGCATGCCCAGTCTGCGCTCAGACTAAGACACCCCGAACTAAGGTGGCAGGCTTATGAAGACCTTTACTGGTTCCTTCCGCTCCGTGGTGTACTCTATCCACAGATTTCATATGCTCTCTACCTACTTCCTCTGGTAACCAAGTAATCATGGTGACCATAGATTCATTCACCAAGATGGCCCATTTCTCAGCCTTGAAGAAACTACAGACAGCCCCAGAAATGAGTCGCATTTTTCTGTGGGATATTTTTCGCCTCCATGGTCTTCCGCAAGAGGTAATTTCAGACAGAGGGCCTCAATATGTATCACGTTTGTGGAGGGCCCTTTTGTGCCTTATTTAACATTGAGATTTCTTTATCCTCTGGTTTCCATCCACAAACTAATGGGCAAACTGAAAGAGTGCATCAAGAACTTCAGCAGTATCTGAGATGTTACTGCAATGCCACACAAAGCAATTGGTCGGAGTATCTTGCTCTTGCCGAGTTCTCCTATAACAACACAATAAATAGTGCGACCAAAACAAACACCCTTTTATTGTACCTATGGATTTCATCCGAGGACTTTCACTAATGTTTCCCGAACATCCTCTTCTGTGCCTGCTGTCACTTCTTTCTCACGACAGATCCGTCGAATCCAAGGCATACTTCACACAACTCTCCTAGCTTCGAAACAAGTAATGAAACAAAAGGCGGATCGTTATCGACAAGCCGCACCTTTGTATCAAGTGGGCCACAAGGTGTGGATTTCTTCCAGATTCCTACCTTCCCGGTTTTCCACCAATACGTTCAAGCCACGTTTTTATGGACCTTTTCGGATTTCACAAGTCCTGAATCCTGTAGTTGTGCGTTTCCGCTTACCTCATACCTGGAGGGTTCATACTGTTTTCCATGTGTCCCAGTTAAAACTCTTTGTTCCTGATCCATACCATCGCCAGTTCCAGAGTCCGCCGCCTCTTTCTATTAATGGACAGCCTGAGTATGAAGTCCTGGAAATCTGTGACTCCAGAATTTTTCGACGCATACTACAGTTTTTGGTCCATTGGAAAGTATACCCTCTCAGTGACTGTTCTTGGGAGGATGCTTCCTCCGTCCATGCTCTCCGTTTGGTGCGCCTGTTTTTTGACAGTCATCCTGACAAATCTGGTGCCTCGGGGAGGGGACCTACTGTAATGCCGCGCTCAGACGCGGCGTCTCTTTGTGTCCTCACGGATGGAACGCGCTACCGATACTCAGAGCGCCGTTCCCCGCGTTTTTTGACTGCACATTCTGGAAGCATATATTTCACTCCCAGTCGCGCTACACTTACATGCAGCCCTTTTTTCTTCTTTTTTGTTGTTGGTGGGTTTGTCTGGTCTTTTTACCTTTCTGTCCATGTTGTGTCCATCTTGTCTTCTTCGTGTTTTTGTCCCAGCATGCTCTGTTTTTCTTTTATACTACTTTCTTTTTCCTACACTGGTCTATGGGCTCTTCCCAATTCAAGATGGTGTACTTTCCTTTTCCTGTGATGTCACTTCCCTTTTCTCAGTATATAAGTCAGTCAGTCTTGTTCCACATTCCGTTGCAAACACTTCCTTCTGATTGTGCTGTTCGCTCCTGTTCTTTGTTCCTGCTTTTTGCCTTGGGCGATTTTTGCCAGTTCTTTGTTCCTGCTTTTTGCCTTGGGAGATTTTTGCCTGTTCTTTGTTCCTGCTTTTTGCCTTGGGAGATTTTTGCCTATTTCTGTTTCCTGTTGTTTAGTCCAGTTCTTTCTTGTTTTTCTTCAGGAGTTCCTGTTTGAGGTTTTTTCCCCAGTGTTGGGGGTTTTTCCCTCTGGGACTCCTTCTGGAGGGTACGGTCTGCTTTGGCGTAGCCTGTCAAGCGGCACCGTGGCTAATAGAAGGGGTCGCCCTTATCTGGGAGTATCCAGAACCTGTAGAAGACTTGGGGCCAGATGTAGCAACGTAAAAATTTGCGAGGTGCAAAGTGCGAGTCCATGCGACTCGCAATTTGCACCTCGCAAATTTGTATGCAGTACGGTGTCTCAGACACCGACTGCAACTCGCTATGGGGTCGCAATGACCCACCTCATGAATATTCATGAGTTGGGTCGCAAATTGCGGCCCCATAGCGAGTATAGGCACTTGCAAACATGGAGGCCTGCTGTAGTCAGCAGACCTCCGTGTTCGTGACTGCTTTAAATAAAGCAGTTTTTTTTTTTTAAGTGTAGCCCGTTTTCCTTAAAGGAAAACGAGCTGCACTTTAAAAAAAAAAAAAAACCTTTAGTTTCGGTATTTTTTCAGGGCAGGGAGTGGTCCCTGGGACCACTCCCTGCCCTGAAAAATATTTTTGGGTCCATTCACAAAGTGGAAGGGGTCCCATGGGGACCCCTTCCAATTTGCGAGTGGGTTACCATCCACTTGAAGTGGATGGTAACTGCGATACGATTTGCGACCGCGTACGCGGTCGCAAATGGTATTGCATACCACTCAGACTCGCAAATAGGAAGGGAACACCCCTTCCTATTTGCGAGTCGGAAATGCATTTTGCGAGTCGGTTCCGACTCGCAAAATGCATTTCTGCATAGCAAAGAGGCATTTGCGCCCAGGGTGTATTCGCCAACCCGGTATCCAGAGGTGAGAAGTCCAGCGCAGTACGTAACAAAATGGTCATTTCATTTGAAAATCTGCTGTCTGTAGTGGCAGTGCACTACCATACCGTGCATACACAACACTATGCCAATCCACTCTCCTCTGAATTACTCCACACCACTGCACTCTACTCTTCACCACTCAATTTTATATGACTCAACACCATTCCAAACCACTGCACTCTTCGCCACCCTGCTCTACACCACTGCACTCACCACTCCAATCTAGGCCACACAAATCTACTCTGTACAAATCCACTCAATACCACTGTACTCTGCGCTACACTGCAACACTGTACTTTATGCTGCTGCACTTTATGCAAATACACTTTATGCCAATGCACATTACCCGGTAACACTCAACTCTATGCCCCTGCATTCTAAGCCAACCCACTGTGCGCCACTCCAATCTACTCTGCATCATTGTACTCTATGCACACTGCACTCTACATCACTTTTGCTCTATGCCATTACTCTATACAACTACACCCTACCCTGTACCACTCAACTATATTCCACTTCACTCTGCTGTGAAACAATCTACTCTATGCCACGGTACTCTACACCACTCTACTTTACTCTGTGCCACTCCACTCTATGCCATTACACTCAATGCCACTCTACTCTTAACCACTGCACTCTACGCCAATGCACGCTACACAACTGTACTCTATGTCACTGCACTCTATGCCACTGCACTCTACTCTGCATTGCTGTACTGTACACCACTGTTTTCTACTCCACTCTACTCCACTGCACTTTACCACTTTACTCTGCAACACTGCACTCTCCACCACTAAACTCTATACCACTCTACTCTGCACTTCTGCACTCTATAATACCCCACTCTATGCCACTCAACTCTATGCCACTGCACTCTATGCCACTGCACCGTATGGCACTGTACTCCACTGTGCACCACTCTATGCTACTTTACTCTGCACCACTCTACATCATTTGACTCTACGCTGCACTCTATGCCACTGCACCCTATGGCACTTGACTCTACTGTGTGCCACTGCCCTCTGCATCACTGAACTGTACACCTCTCCACTCTGCATCACTATGCCACTCTGTGCCACCATATGCGGCTGCACTCTATACCACTGCACTGTGAGCTACTCTACTCTGTGCCACTTTAGTCTGTGCCACTCTGTTCTATACCACTCCACTTTGAGCCACTGCACTCTACTATGCACCACTCTAATCTACACCACTGCATTCTACAATGCTGCATTGTATGCATCTAACTTCAATGGCACTGCACTCAACATCACTCCACTCTACTCTATACCACTCTAGTTAATGGCACTCTATGCAACTCCACACCAAGCCACTCCAATACACAGCACTCTCTGCCACTCCAGTCTACAACACTCTACTCCACTCTTCACAATTGTACTCCACAACCCTCCACACAATTCTCCTCTATACCACTATTTGTTAGCCATGCTGTACAGGAGCCACCCTGGTGTACAACATGGCTAAAACACATTGACAAAACAAATAACTCTTGCATATGAGAGACCTATTGGCTTTACAAATGCTTGTTTTGGCTTTTTTGTGGGACGGATTAATGGTCCGAAGGGCCAGTTTTTATTGTTGATTTGTCTAGAAATTGGGTCTCTAGTTGGCAGAGGTATGCACCGTTGTCCACGTAGGGGCTACAATCCTAGTCAGGGTAAGGCACAACACAACCCAAATTATCCTGAACACACCCTCTGGTAGCTTGGCATAGAGCTTTCAGGCTTAACTTAGAAGGCAATGTGTGAAGTATGTGTGCAATAACTCATGCAGTAACTGTTAGAAATGGGGTCTCTGGTTGGCAGTCAGTTTGCACTCTGTCTAAGCAGGGACCCTCACTCTAGTCAGGGTAAGGGAGATGCACAGCTCAGATAACCCTTGCTCACATTCTTGGTAGCTTGACATAAGCAGTCAGGCTTATCTCAGAGGCAATGTGTATTTGTACAGGCACACACAGTGACACAGTAAAAACACCACAAAAGGACCCCACACCAGTTTAAATAACAGCCAATATTTATCTAAATCAACAAGACCAAAATGACAGAAATCCAACATACGCAGGCAAAAATATGGATTTTCTACAGTAAAAAGAGTCTTACTCCATAGAAATCAATAGAGGCGTTGTTTTAGTACAAAGTACCTGGTATGCATCAAAAATAAAGCCACAAAGGCAATGGCGCGTCAGAAAAGCAAGTGATGTGTTGATTGGTCAATCACTGCGTCGATTCTTTACTCACACTAGAGGCCGTGTGTAAGGAAATGCCTCCTTGGCATGGTTACCCCCTGACTTTTTGCCTTTGCTGATGCTATGTTTTGAATTGAAAGTGTGCTAAGGCCTGCTAACCAGGCCCCAGCACCAGGGTTCTTTCCCTAAACCTGTACTTTTGTATCCACAATTGGCACACCCTGGCATCCAGATAAGTCCCTTGTAAATGGTACCCCTGGTACCAAGGGCCCTGATGCCAAGGAAGGTCTCTAAGGGCTGCAGCATATCTTATGCCACCCTGGAAACCCCTCACTCAGCACAGACACCCTGCTTGCCAGTTTGTGTGTGCTGGTGAGAACAAAACGAGTAAGTCGACATGGCACTCCCCTCAGGGTGCCATGCCAGCCTCTCACTGCCTATGCAGGTATAGATAAGTCACCCCTCTAGCAGGCCTTACAGCCCTAAGGCAGGGTGCACTATACCATAGGTGAGGGCACCAGTGCATGAGCACTGTGCCCCTACAGTGTCTAAGCGATACCTTAGACATTGTAAGTGCAGGGTAGCCATAAGAGTATATGGTCTGGGAGTCTGTTTCACACGAACTCCACAGCACCATAATGGCTACACTGAAAACTGGGAAGTTTGGTATCAAACTTCTCAGCACAATAAATGCACACTGATGCCAGTGTACATTTTATTGTGAAATACACCCCAGAGGGCACCTTAGAGGTGCCCCCTGAAACCTTAACCGACTATCTGTGTAGGCTGACTAGTTCCAGCAGCCTGCCACAACCGAGACATGTTGCTGGCCCCATGGGGAGAGTGCCTTTGTCACTCTGAGGCCAGTAACAAAGCCTGCACTGGGTGGAGATGCTAACACCTCCCCCAGGCAGGAGCTGTCACACCTGGCGGTGAGCCTCAAAGGCTCACCCCTTTGTGCCAGCACCGCAGGACACTCCAGCTAGTGGAGTTGCCCGCCCCCTCCGGCCACGGCCCCCACTTTTGGCGGCAAGGCCGGAGAAAATAATGAGAATAACAAGGAGGAGTCACTGGCCAGTCAGGACAGCCCCTAAGGTGTCCTGAGCTGAAGTGGCTCTAACTTTTAGAAATCCTCCATCTTGCAGATGGAGGATTCCCCAATAGGATTAGGGATGTGACCCCCTCCCCTTGGGAGGAGGCACAAAGAGGGTGTACCCACCCTCAGGGCTAGTAGCGATTGGCTACTAACCCCCCAGACCTAAACACACCCTTAAATTTAGTATTTAAGGGCTCCCCTGAACCTAAGAATTTAGATTCCTGCAACTTACCGAAGAAGAAGACTGCTGAGCTGAAAACCCCTGCAGAAGAAGAAAGAAGACACCAACTGCTTTGGCCCCAGTCCTACCGGCCTGTCTCCTGCCTTCTAAAGAACCCTGCTCCAGCGACGCTTTCTCCAGGACCAGCGACCTCTGAATCCTCAGAGGACTGTCCTGCTTCCAAGAGACCAAGAAACTCCCGAGGACAGCGGCACTGCTCCAAAAGAACTGCGACTTTGTTTCAAGGAGCAGATTTAAAGATCCCTGCAACTCCCCGCAAGAAGTGTGAGACTTGCAACACTGCACCCTGCGACCCATACTCGACTGGTGGAGAACCAACACCTCAGGGAGGACCCTCCGGCGACTCCGAGTCCGTGAGTAACCAAAGTTGTCCCCCCTGAGCCCCCACAGCGACGCCTGCAGAAGGAATCCCGAGGCTCCCCCTGACCGCGACTGCCTGAACTCCATTTCCCGACGGCTGGAAAAGACCCTGCACCCGCAGCCCCCAGCACCTAAAGAAACGGAACTCCTGTGCAGGAGTGACCCCCAGGAGGCCCTCTCCCTTGCCCAGGTGGTGGCTACCCCGAGGAGCCCCCCCCTTGCCTGCCTGCCACGCTGAAGAGATCCCTTGATCTCTCATAAGAAACCATTGAAAACCCGACGCTTGTTTCTACACTGCACCCGGCCGCCCCAGTGCCGCTGAGGGTGTACTTTTTGTGTGAACTTGTGTCCCCCCCGGTGCCATACAAAACCCCCCTGGTCTGCCCTCCGAAGACGCGGGTACTTACCTGCTGGCAGACCGGAACAGGGGCACCCCCTTCTCTCCATTGAAGCCTATGCGTTTTGGGCACCTCTTTGACCTCTGCACCTGACCGGCCCTGAGCTGCTGGTGTGGTAACTTTGGGGTTGCTCTGAACCCCCAACGGTGGGCTACCTTGGACCCAAACCTGAGACTTGTAAGTGATTTACTTACCTGACAAAAACTAACAAAAACTTACCTCCCCAGGAACTGTGAAAATTGCACTGTGTCCACTTTTAAAACAGCTTATTGTGTTTTATGTAAAAAGTATACATGCTATGTAATGATTCAAAGTTCCTAAAGTACTTAACTGCAATACCTTTCAAATGAGATATTACATGTAGAATTTGAACCTGTGGTTCTTAAAATAAACTAAGAAAAGATATTTTTCTATAACAAAACCTATTGGCTGGATTTGTCTCTGAGTGTGTGTTCCTCATTTATTGCCTGTGTGTATGTACAACAAATGCTTAACACTACTCCTTTGATAAGCCTACTGCTCGACCACACTACCACAAAATAGAGCATTAGTATTATCCCTTTTTGCCACTATCTTACCTCTAAGGGGAACCCTTGGACTCTGTGCATACTATTCCTTACTTTGAAATAGTGCATACAGAGCCAACTTCCTACATTGGTGGATAAGCGGTGGGGTACAAGACTTTGCATTTGCTGGACTACTCAGCCAATACCTGATCACACGACAAATTCCAAAAATTGTCATTAGAAATTGATTTTTTGCAATTTGAAATTTTTGTAAATTCTTAAAAGACCTGCTAGGGCCTTGTGTTAGTCCCTGTTAGCATTTCCTTTTAGAGTTTAAAAGTTTGGTAAAAGTTTGAATTAGATCCTAGAACTAGTTTTAGTTTCTTAAAAAGTATTCCAACTTTTAGAAGCATAATGTCTACTACAGATGTGAATGTGGTGGAACTCGACACCACACCTTACCTCCATCTACAGATGAGAGAGCTAAGGTCACTCTGTAAACTAAAGAAAATAGCAATGGGCTCCAGACCTTCCAAACTACAGCTCCAGGAGCTGTTGGCAGAGTTTGAAAGAGCCAACCCCTCTGAGGATGGCAACTCAGAGGATGATGATAGTGACTTGGAGGGTGATTCCCCCCCACCAGTCCTATCTAGGGAGAACAGGGCCTCTCAAGCCCTGACTCCACAAATAATAGTCAGAGATGCTGGTTCCCTCACAGGAGGGACCAACAACTCTGAAATCACTGAGGATAACTCCAGTGAAGAGGACATCCAGTTAGCCAGGATGGCCAAAAGATTGGCTTTGGAAAGACAGATCCTAGCCATGGAAAGGGAAAGACAAGAGATGGGCCTAGGACCCATCAATGGTGGCAGCAACATAAATAGGGTCAGAGATTCTCCTGACATGTTGAAAATCCCTAAAGGGATTGTAACTAAATATGAAGATGGTGATGACATCACCAAATGGTTCACAGCTTTTGAGAGGGCTTGTGTAACCAGAAAAGTGAACAAATCTCACGGGGGTGCTCTCCTTTGGGAAATGTTCACAGGAAAGTGTAGGGATAGACTTCTCACACTCTCTGGAAAAGATGCAGAATCTTATGACCTCATGAAGGGTACCCTGATTGAGGGCTTTGGATTCTCCACTGAGGAGTATAGGATTAGATTCAGGGGGGCTCAAAAATCCTCGAGCCAGACCTGGGTTGACTTTGTAGACTACTCAGTAAAAACACTAGATGGTTGGATTCAAGGCAGTGGTGTAAGTAATTATGATGGGCTGTACAATTTATTTGTGAAAGAACACCTGTTAAGTAATTGTTTCAATGACAAACTGCATCAGCATCTGGTAGACCTAGGACCAATTTCTCCCTAAGAATTGGGAAAGAAGGCGGACCATTGGGTCAAGACTAGGGTGTCCAAAACTTCCACAGGGGGTGACCAAAAGAAAGGGGTCACAAAACCTCCCCAGGGGAAGGGTGGTGAGACAGCCAAAAACAAAAATAGTAAAGAGTCTTCTACAGGCCCCCAAAAACCTGCACAGGAGGGTGGGCCCAGGGCCTCTTCACAAAACAATTCTGGGTACAAGGGTAAAAACTTTGATCCCAAAAAGGCCTGGTGTCGTAGCTGTAGTCAGTCTGGACACCAAACTGGAGACAAGGCCTGTCCCAAGAAAGATACCACTTCTAACTCCACTCCAGCTAAAACTGGAATGGCCAGTCTCCAAGTGGGATCAACAGTGTGCCCAGAGCAAATCAGGTGTCACACTGAAGCTACATTAGTCTCTGAGGGTGGGGTGGATTTAGCCACACTGGCTGCCTGGCCCCCTAACATGCAAAAATACAGGCAGTAGCTCTTAATTAATGGGACAAGTGTAGAGGGCCTGAGGGATACAGGTGCCAGTGTCACCATGGTGACAGAGAAACTGGTTTCCCCTGGCCAATACCTGGCTGGACAAACTTATCCAGTCACCAACGCTGACAATCAGACTAAAGTACATCCCATGGCAATGGTAACTTTAGAGTGGGGAGGGGTCAATGGCCTGAAACAGGTGGTGGTCTCCTCAAATATCCCAGTAGACTGTTTGCTTGGAAATGACCTGGAGTCCTCAGCATGGGCTGAGGTAGAACTGAAAACCCATGCAGCCATGCTGGGTATCCCTGAACTGGTGTGTGTCAAGACAAGGGCACAGTGCAAGGCACAGGGTGAAAAAGTAGAGCTGGAGTCTGGAAGAAAGGCCCTGCCTACCAAGAGAAAAGGAAAGTCAGCTGGGAAACCAGCTGCAAAACAGCAAGAAAAAGAGAACCTCTCTTCTCAGGAAGAAGTTCTGCCCTCTGAGGGAACTGAGCCTATGGAGCTGGAACCTTATCAGGTTGAGCTCTTAGGCCCAGGGGGACCCTCAAGGGAAGAGCTGTGTAAGGGACAAGAAACCTGTCCCTCTCTTGAAGGCCTTAGGCAGCAAGCTGCTGAAGAGTCCAAAGGCAAGAAAAATGGAACACATAGGGTCTATTGGGAAGATGGACTACTGTACACTGAGGCAAGAGATCCCAAACCTGGTGCCACTAGGAGAGTGGTAGTGCCTAAGGGTTTCAGAGAGTTCATTCTGACCTTAGCCCATGATATTCCCCTTGCTGGGCATTTGGGACAAACCAAGACGTGGGAGAGGTTAGTCAACCACTTCTACTGGCCCAATATGTCCCAGAAGGTTAAGGAGTTTTGCCTCTCCTGCCCCACCTGTCAAGCCAGTGGTAAGACAGGTGGGCATCCAAAGGCCCCCCTCATTCCACTTCCAGTGGTGGGGGTCCCCTTTGAAAGAGTGGGTGTGGACATAGTTGGTCCACTAGAACCTCCCACAGCCTCAGAAAATATGTACATCCTAGTAGTAGTGGATCGTGCTACTAGGTATCCTGAAGCTATTCCCCTTAGGTCGACTACTGCCCCTGCAGTAGCCAAGGCCCTCATTGGTATCTTTACCAGAGTGGGCTTCCCTAAGGAGGTGGTGTCTGACAGAGGTACCAACTTCATGTCAGCATACCTAAAACACATGTGGAATGAGTGTGGAGTGACTTATAAGTTCACTACACCCTATCATCCACAAACTAATGGCCTTGTTGAGAGATTCAACAAGACATTAAAAGGCATGATCATGGGGCTCCCAGAAAAACTCAAAAGGAGATGGGATGTCCTCCTGCCATGTCTGCTTTTCGCTTACAGAGAGGTGCCTCAGAAGGGAGTAGGGTTCTCACCCTTTGAACTTCTGTTTGGCCACCCTGTAAGGGGACCACTTGCTCTTGTTAAAGAAGGCTGGGAGAGACCTCTTCATGAGCCTAAACAAGACATAGTGGACTATGTACTTGGCCTTCGCTCAAGGATGGCAGAGTACATGGAAAAGGCAAGCAAAAACCTTGAGGCCAGCCAACAGCTCCAGAAGTGTTGGTATGACCAAAAGGCTGCACTGGTTGAATTTCAACCAGGGCAGAAAGTATGGGTTTTGGAGCCTGTGGCTCCCAGGGCACTTCAGGACAGATGGAGTGGCCCTTACCCAATCCTGGAAAAGAAGAGTCAGGTCACCTACCTGGTGGACCTAGGCACAAGCAGGAGCCCCAAGAGGGTGATCCATGTAAACCGCCTAAAACTCTTCCATGACAGGGCTGATGTAAATCTGTTGATGGTAACAGATGAGGACCAGGAAGCTGAGAGTGAGCCTCTCCCTGATCTCCTCTCATCAGACCCTAAAGATGGCTCAGTGGATGGAGTGATCTATTCAGACACCCTCTCTGGCCAACAGAAAGCTGACTGTAGGAAGGTCCTACAACAGTTTGCTGACCTCTTTTCCCTAACCCCTGGTCAGACACACCTGTGTACCCATGATGTGGACACAGGAGACAGCATGCCTGTCAAAAACAAAATCTTCAGACAGTCTGATCAAGTTAAGGAAAGCATCAAGGTGGAAGTCCACAAGATGCTGGAATTGGGAGTAATTGAGTACTCTGACAGCCCCTGGGCTAGCCCAGTGGTCTTAGTCCCCAAACCTCACACCAAAGAAGGAAAGAGAGAGATGAGGTTTTGTGTGGACTACAGAGGTCTTAATTCTGTCACCAAGACAGATGCCCATCCCATTCCTAGAGCTGACGAGCTGATTGACAAATTAGGTGCTGCCAAATTCTTAAGTACCTTTGACTTAACAGCAGGGTACTGGCAAATCAAAATGGCACCTGGAGCAAAAGAGAAAACAGCATTCACTACACCTGATGGGCATTATCAGTTTACTGGTATGCCCTTTGGTTTAAAGAATGCCCCTGCCACCTTCCAAAGGTTGGTGAATCAAGTCCTTGCTGGGTTGGAATCCTTTAGTGCAGCTTATCTTGATTATATTGCTGTCTTCAGCTCCACCTGGCAGGATCACCTGGTCCACCTGAAGAAGGTTTTGAAGGCTCTGCAATCAGCAGGCCTCTCTATCAAGGCATCCAAATGCCAGATAGGGCAGGCAACTGTGGTTTACTTGGGACACCTTGTAGGTGGAGGCCAAGTTCAGCCACTCCAGCCTAAGATCCAGACTATTCTGGACTGGGCAGCTCCAAAAACCCAGACTCAAGTCAGGGCATTCCTTGGCTTGACTGGGTACTACAGGAGGTTTGTGAAGGGATATGAATCCATTGTGACAGCCCTCACAGAACTCACCTCCAAGAAAATGCCCAAGAAAGTAAACTGGACTGTAGAATGCCAACAGGCCTTTGACACCCTGAAACAAGCTATGTGCACAGCACCAGTTCTAAAAGCTCCAGATTACTCCAAGCAGTTCATTGTGCAGACAGATGCCTCTGAACATGGGATAGGGACAGTTTTGTCCCAAACAAATGATGATGGCCTTGACCAGCCTGTTGCTTTCATTAGCAGGAGGTTACTCCCCAGGGAGCAGCGTTGGAGTGCCATTGAGAGGGAGGCCTTTGCTGTGGTTTGGTCCCTGAAGAAGTTGAGACCATACCTCTTTGGTACTCACTTCCTAGTTCAGACTGACCACAGACCTCTCAGATGGCTGATGCAAATGAAAGGTGAAAATCCAAAACTGTTGAGGTGGTCCATCTCCCTACAGGGAATGGACTTTATAGTGGAACACAGACCTGGGACTGCCCATGCCAATGCAGATGGCCTTTCCAGGTTCTTTCACTTAGAAAATGAAGACTCTCTTGGGAAAGGTTAGTCTCATCCTCTTTCGTTTGGGGGGGGGGGGGTTGTGTAAGGAAATGCCTCCTTGGCATGGTTACCCCCTGACTTTTTGCCTTTGCTGATGCTATGTTTTGAATTGAAAGTGTGCTAAGGCCTGCTAACCAGGCCCCAGCACCAGTGTTCTTTCCCTAAACCTGTACTTTTGTATCCACAATTGGCACACCCTGGCATCCAGATAAGTCCCTTGTAAATGGTACCCCTGGTACCAAGGGCCCTGATGCCAAGGAAGGTCTTTAAGGGCTGCAGCATATCTTATGCCACCCTGGAGACCCCTCACTCAGCACAGACACCCTGCTTGCCAGTTTGTGTGTGCTGGTGAGAACAAAACGAGTAAGTCGACATGGCACTCCCCTCAGGGTGCCATGCCAGCCTCTCACTGCCTATGCAGGTATAGATAAGTCACCCCTCTAGCAGGCCTTACAGCCCTAAGGCAGGGTGCACTATACCATAGGTGAGGGCACCAGTCCATGAGCACTGTGCCCCTACAGTGTCTAAGCGATACCTTAGACATTCTAAGTGCAGGGTAGCCATAAGAGTATATGGTCTGAGAGTCTGTTTCACACGAACTCCACAGCACCATAATGGCTACACTGAAAACTGGGAAGTTTGGAATCAAACTTCTCAGCACAATAAATGCACACTGATGCCAGTGTACATTTTATTGTGAAATACACCCCAGAGGGCACCTTAGAGGTGCCCCCTGAAACCTTAACCGACTATCTGTGTAGGCTGACTAGTTCCAGCAGCCTGCCACAACCGAGACATGTTGCTGGCCCCATGGGGAGAGTGCCTTTCTCACTCTGAGGCCAGTAACAAAGCCTGCACTGGGTGGAGATGCTAACACCTCCCCCAGACAGGAGCTGTCACACCTGGCGGTGAGCTTCAAAGGCTCACCCCTTTGTGCCAGCACCGCAGGACACTCCAGCTAGTGGAGTTGCCGCCCCCTCCGGCCACGGCCCCCACTTTTGGCGGCAAGGCTGGAGAAAATAATGAGAATAACAAGGAGGAGTCACTGGCCAGTCAGGACAGCCCCTAAGGTGTCCTGAGCTGAAGTGACTCTAACTTTTAGAAATCTTCCATCTTGCAGATGGAGGATTCCCCAATAGGATTAGGGATGTGACCCCCTCCCCTTGGGAGGAGGCACAAAGAGGGTGTACCCACCCTCAGGGCTAGTAGCCATTGGCTACTAACCCCCCAGACCTAAACACGCCCTTAAATTTAGTATTTAAGGGCTCCCCTGAACCTAAGAATTTAGATTCCTGCAACTTACTGAAGAAGAAGACTGCTGAACTGAAAACCCCTGCAGAAGAAGAAAGAAGACACCAACTGCTTTGGCCCCAGTCCTACCGGCCTGTCTCCTGCCTTCTAAAGAACCCTGCTCCAGCGACGCTTTCTCCAGGACCAGCGACCTCTGAATCCTCAGAGGACTGTCCTGCTTCCAAGAGACCAAGAAACTCCTGAGGACAGCGGCACTGCTCTAAAAGAACTGCGACTTTGTTTCAAGGAGCAGATTTAAAGATCCCTGCAACTCCCCGCAAGAAGCGTGAGACTTGCAACACTGCACCCGGCGACCCCGACTCGACTGGTGGAGAACCAACACCTCAGGGAGGACCCTCCGGCGACTCCGAGTCCGTGAGTAACCAAAGTTGTCCCCCCTGAGCCCCCACAGCGACGCCTGCAGAGGGAATCCTGAGGCTCCCCCTGACCGCGACTGCCTGAACTCCATTTCCCGACGGCTGGAAAAGACCCTGCACCCGCAGCCCCCAGCACCTAAAGAAACTGAACTCCTGTGCAGGAGTGACCCCCAGGAGGCCCTCTCCCTTGCCCAGGTGGTGGCTACCCCGAGGAGCCCCCCCCCTTGCCTGCCTGCCACGCTGAAGAGATCCCTTGATCTCTCATAAGAAACCATTGAAAACCCGACGCTTGTTTCTACACTGCACCTGGCCGCCCCAGTGCCGCTGAGGGTGTACTTTTTGTGTGAACTTGTGTCCCCCCCGGTGCCCTACAAAACCCCCCTGGTCTGCCCTCCGAAGACGCGGGTACTTACCTGCTGGCAGACCGGAACCGGGGCACCCCCTTCTCTCCATTGAAGCCTATGCGTTTTGGGCACCTCTTTGACCTCTGCACCTGACCGGCCCTGAGCTGCTGGTGTGGTAACTTTGGGGTTGCTCTGAACCCCCAATGGTGGGCTACCTTGGACCCAAACCTGAGACTTGTAAGTGATTTACTTACCTGACAAAAACTAACAAAAACTTAACTCCCCAGGAACAGTGAAAATTGCACTGTGTCCACTTTTAAAACAGCTTATTGTGTTTTATGTAAAAAGTATACATGCTAATGTAATGATTCAAAGTTCCTAAAGTACTTACCTGCAATACCTTTCAAATGAGATATTACATGTAGAATTTGAACCTGTGGTTCTTAAAATAAACTAAGAAAAGATATTTTTCTATAACAAAACCTATTGGCTGGATTTGTCTCTGAGTGTGTGTTCCTCATTTATTGCCTGTGTGTATGTACAACAAATGCTTAACACTACTCCTTTGATAAGCCTACTGCTCGACCACACTACCACAAAATAGAGCATTAGTATTATCTCTTTTTGCCACTATCTTACCTCTAAGGGGAACCCTTGGACTCTGTGCATACTATTCCTTACTTTGAAATAGTGCATACAGAGCCAACTTCCTACACCGTGCATCGATTCTTTACTCGCAAGAGAGGCTGTGTGCCAATTCCAGGTACGCAGGCCTCGGGTCCTTTCAATGATGTTTGCAGATTTTGATGCCCAGCATCCGTGTGTCGAAATTTCCAACATACTGTGTGGAGAGTCTGCATTGACTTCAAGCACTGCCCTGTTTCTCCAGCCACGAGGCAGGCGCTGCTTCAAATTTCCACTGTGGGGCGGTCAGTGCATCGATTTTTTTGATGCACACACAGTGGTGCGTTGATTTTCCCCTGCAGGTTACCAGTTTCCACTTCTAAGGGCCCAGAGACTGGATTTGGCACCACTTAGCAAGTAAGGGCTCTCAACAGAAGAGTCCAGGCACTGGCAGATGATGTTTTTGATGTCCCTGGGACTTCAGGACAGGGGGGCAAGCTCAATTCAAGCCCTTGGAAAAACTTCACAGGCAGGATTTCAGAAAGCAAAGTTCATTTCTTTCCCTCTTTAGGCAGAAACAGCAGCAGCAGGGCAGAATAGCAAAGCACCAGGCAGATGACAGGTCCTGCTCAAGCATCACTGTCTATAGGGAATTCACAAATAGGTCAACTGTCACTCTGACCCAGACGTGAATTCCACAGGCAGGCAGAGGCACAGAAGTGTTAAGTAAGAAATCGCCCACTTTCTAAAAGTGGCATTTTCAAACAGACAATCTAAAAACCAACTCTACCAAAAGATGTATTTTTAAATTGTGAGTTCAGAGACCCTAAACACCGCATCTAAATCTGCTCCCAATGGGAAACTGCACTTAAAAGATATTTAAAGGCAGTCCCCATGTTAACCTATGGGAGAAATAGACATTGTAAGAGTGAAATACAAATTTGGCAGTATTTCACTATCAGAACATGTAAAACACACCAGTACACATCCTACCTTTTAAATACAATGCACCCTGTCAATGGGGCTACCTAGGGCTTACTTTAGGGGTGGCTTAAATATAATGAAAGGGAAGGTTTGGGCCTGACAAGTGGGTACACTTGTCAGGTCGAATTGGCAGTGCAAGATTGCACACACAGACACTACAGTTGCAGGTCTGAGACACGTTTACAGGGCTACTCGTGGGTGGCACAATTAGTGCTTCAGATCCACTAGTAGCATTTGATTTACAGGCCTTGGGCACACATAGTGCACTTAACTAAGGACTTACCAGTAAAGCGATCAAAAACAAATTACAGCAAGGATCTAAAAACAGTGGGTCAGAAGCAAAAAAGGACAAGGAAACCTCTCCATGAGCTGCCAGGTCTAAAAGTAACACAGTGAAAACATAGATAATATTTATCTGAATACAATAAGTTAAAAACAATGAGAATCCAATGTACACAAGCAAAGTTATGAATTTTTAAAGATTTAATCCCACTAAAGTGCTTAGAAACTCAATAGCTCCAACTGGGGCTATCACGGCGTAGTTGATGGAGTCGATCTCAATAATCCAATGACACAGACGCTGCCCACGGAGTCGCATGGACCCCCAGGTACAGTACCTTTGAAAACGAAGAAACCATGATGTTGCACGAAGTAGTGGAGATAATGAGTAGCTGGGGCCAATGCAGCCTCAGTCCCTTATGGCATCCAGGAAAGTGAGGCAGTGATTCCTTACTGTGAGGCAGGGGAGGCAAGGTGTTGGTTCTGTCCGGTTGCAGAGGAGGTGGTGCAGCATTGTTGGTGAGGCGTTGGGTCCTTGTAACCCTGCTAGGTTGCTGAATCCAGTCTGTCAAGACATGATGAGTTGACTTTGCAGTGTCAGCACCATCGCAACAATGTCAGACTTGCATTTCAGGCCACGTCGTTGCGTGCAGTGAAGACCACGGAGCAGGCAGCAGAGGGCGTCAGGTAGTGGAATCTAGGCTGGAGTTGCTGAAGTCGGTCCTGGAGTCGATGAAGTTGGAAAACTAGCTACAAGCTAGTAGTTGAACTCTTTATTGGCTCTGAGATTTCAAAACAGGAGGCAAGCTCAATCTAGACCTTGAAGAGCACTTTTGGGGAAGGCAGAATCCTTCCAGAAAAGACAGAGGCCAGCAGGCAGCAGGGCAGCAGTTCTTCTCAGCAAAGCAGTCCAGATTAGTCATTTGGGAAGCCAGGCAGTTTCTCCGACACAGTTCAGGTAACGATCCATGTAGGAAAGTACTCTCTGTTTGCCATGGTTACCCCCATTTTATGCCTGATGTCAGTGTGCTTGACTGTGTTCACTGGGATCCTGCTAACCAGGACCCAAGTGATTGTGCTCTCTCTCCTTTAAATGTTGTAGTTGCATACTGGTAACCCAGTATTTCACCCAAAATTGATGCCCTTTTATAAGTCCCTAGTATATGGTACCTAGGTACCCAGGCAATTGGGGTCCCAGGGGATCCCTATGGGCTGCAACATTTCTTTTGCCACCCATAGGGAGCCCATGCAAAGGCTTTTGCAGGACTTCCATTGCAGCCTGTGTGAAAAGGTGCATGCATCCTTTCACTACCATTTACACTGCACCAGGTCACCTATTAGTCACCCCTATAGCAGGCCCTCCAGCCCTGAGGGCAGGGTGCAGAGTACCTGTGTGTGAGGGCACCCCTGCACTAGCAGAGGTGCCCCATGACCTCCAGGACCAATTTCCTGGACTTTGTGAGTGCGGGGTAGCCATTTTACGCATGTACTGGACATAGGTCACTACTTATGTCCATCTACATAATGGTAACTCCGAACATAGGCATGTTTGGTATCAAACATGTTGGAATTATACCCCAAGGCTTTTGCAAGCATTGGTTGTATGATTCCGTGCACTCCGGGGGCTACTTAGAGGACCCCCCATTAGTGCCATTCCAGCCTTATGAGGTTTTCCAGGCAACCCCATCTACTGACACCACTCAGACAGGTTTCTGCCCTCCTGTTGCTTGAGCAGCTCAAGCCCAGGAAGAAAGAACAAAGGATTTCCTTTGAAAGAGGGGTGTTACACTCTCTCCCTTTGGAAATAGGTGTTACAGGCTTCGGAGGGGTAGCCTCTCCAAACCACTGGAAATGCTTTAAAGGGCACATTTAGTGCCCTCCTTGCATAAACTAGTCTACACTGGTTCAGGAACCCCCAGTCCCTGCTCTGGTGGGAAATTGGACAAAGGAAAGGGGAGTGACCACTCCCCTGACCATCACCATTAAATCAAATTAAATATGCCAATTGAGTAGGAACCATTGTTAACATATTTAGGGGAGACAGCATATGCACTTTAGCACTGGTCAACAGTAATAAAGTGCGCAGAGGCCTAAAACCAGCAAAAACAGGGTCAGAAAAATGGTGGGAGGCAGGCAAAAAGTTGGAGCATGACCACCCTAACTAAGGCTGTCAGGTCTAACAATGACAAACACCAAGCACAAGTACATGCAGTCCCCCACACCTTGCAAAACACCTGTACCGCCTGGCTGGACAATTTTAAAACTGCCCTGAGTTGCAGATGTTGGACAATTTTTTTAGGTATCTTGGGCCAGATGTAGGAAACGCTTAGCGACTCGCAAACGGCAAAAATTGCCGTTTGCGAGTCGCTAAACACGTTTCCCAATGCAGAAATGCATATTGCGAGTCGGTACCGACTCGCAATATGCATTTCGGAATCGCAAATAGGAAGGGGTGTTCCCTTCCTATTTGCGAGTCTGAGTGGTATGCAATACCATTTGCGACCGCATACGCGGTCGCAAATGGTGTCGCAGTTACCATCCACTTCAAGTGGATGGTAACCCACTCGCAAATTGGAAGGGGTCCCCAGGGGACTCCTTCCACTTTGTGAATGGACCCAAAAATATTTTTTCAGGGCAGGGAGTCCCTGCCCTGAAAAAATACCGAAACTAAAGGTTTCGTTTTTTTTTTTAAGTGCAGCTCGTTTTCCTTTAAGGAAAACGGGCTACAGTTAAAAAAAAAAAAACTGCTTTATTGAAAGCAGTCACGAACATGGAGGTCTGCTGACGACAGCAGGCCTCCATGTTTGCGAGTGCCTATACTCGCTATGGGGCACAATTTGCGACCCACCTCATGAATATGCATGAGGTGGGTCATTGCGACCCCATAGCGAGTTGCAGTCGGTGTCTGAGACACCGTACTGCATACCAATTTGCGAGGTGCAAATTGCGAGTCGCATGGACTCGCACTTTGCACCTCGCAAATTTTTAAGTTGCTACATCTGGCCCCTAATTCCTTAATGAGCGACACTTTTGATTCGTTTCAGGGCTGTTTTCTGCCCCAGTCGGACCCTGTAAAGATATTTTCGTATCCTTGACCTAAGATACAGAAGTCACACAATTTTTTATTCAATTATTCTACTCAGTTTCTGTGTATTGTTTTTGAGTCCAACATTAAAAGTCACAGCTTACTAAATTGAAAATTCCACTTCGCTATAACAGCTGACAATGTTCGTCGTTTCAAAACAGCAGTTCCGAACTGATATGTAGTTGCAATTCGTTGTTACGTTATGTAAAGAATGGAACATGCAGTATACAGTATTGTGTTTGCTAGTTATAACTCATGCCTGGTTATGTCTGGAGATGTGTACTGAGTTGCGATGCGCGGTGTCAGTGTTCATTGTCTCTCCCGTCCATGTTATTATGTCCTTGCCTCTATTTTTAGTCTGAGGAAGAGCGAGCAGTAGTCAGTTTTTGATGCTGCGCAGCTCAAATCCAGATGTTGACACAACTGGTAGAAATGAACACGAACTGACATGGTCCCTTACTGTCTGATAACCTTGCTGCTCTTTAACGCTCTGTCAGCTTTGCGCGCGCTTAAACTTTCGCCATTTATCAACGATTATGATACTCTGCTTTACGCTGCCTGGGCAATGCATAGGGCATCAGGGGCGCATAATAATTATGTCTCCTATTTATTTAGCGATTACAATCTGCACAAAGTGGTTTACAGAGGAAATAACACGGGATCATGGTTTCTGAATCAACGATTTTATTGTCTCCTGTCGTCCTTCAATTACAGATTGCTGACTCAGGCACTGGAAACCAGTCAGGGAGTGTCCAAGGACGCAGCTGTTTCATTACCATCATGGGCAATTATTTATTGATTGCAATCTACCACATTTCATGCACAAACATGCATTTTCCATACGCAAGTGAATGCGTTATCGTACACATTTGCTTAAAGGCTGACATAGCTCCAAGTAGTAGAGAATACATTACTAAACAAGCATTTGCAATGCAATAGGTCTCGTTTTTACTTGAGTTGGAGCCAGTGGCGGCCGGCAGCTTTGGGAGGAGGGCGGGCGGGGCACACACACAAACACACACGCAGACTCATTCTTTCACACCCAGACACGCACGCACGCACGCTCACCCATTAACAACACTCATTCCATTCAAACATGCACGCACGCACCATTCATTTTACAAATTCACACACATTCATTCTAACACGCACGCACGCACGCACGCACGCACTCACATCCAGTAACAACACTCATTCCATTCAAACATGCACGCACGCACCAAACATTCATTTTACAAGATCAAACACATTCATTCTTTCACACACACACACGCACGCACATCCATGAACAACACTCATAACACTCAAACATGCACGCGCGCACCAAACATTCAAAGGAAAACATAACACACATACACACACACACACTTACCTTCAGCTTCCAGGTCCCAGGAGGGTTGGGACTGCTGCCTTCCTTCATTGGCTGACCTTAGGTCAGCCAATGAAGGAAGGCAGCAGTCCCAGCCTCGTCACAGAGTGGGATGGGGTCAGTGAGACTGCTAACCCCACCTCACTCTGTGACGAAGTGTCACTGATTGACACTCGCCCTGGGCGCTTCAGGGCTTAAACCTGAAGCGCCCAGGGAGAGTGTCAATGGGTGACGCTTTCCTCGTCACCCAGGGGAGGGCCTGGAGGCACCTTTGCTGGGCCGAGGAGATCACGCCCATAAGGGTCGTGATCTCCTCAGCCCAGCAAAGTTCAGCTCAGGCAGCTAGGAATCTGCGCAAATCGCGCATGTCTGCTCCTGGCTGCCTGACCTGAACATAAAGAGTGTCTGTCAGGCTGACCTTTGTTCAGCCTGACAGACACTCTTCATGGGGTGGGGGGGCGTGGCCCCTCCGCCCTAAAGGACGGGCTGCCACTGGTTGGAGCCATTGGCGCTGTGAATGTGTAACTGGACTTGTTTTGGCATATTAATTGGTCAACCCTGACGCATATTTTGGTCCTTTCTGCCACATAATTCCAGTGGCTGTGCATATAACTAAAGTGCTAATAGGCCTACTGGAATTTTTTTTCAAACAAGGCCCTTAAAAGATAAACTACTCCTAGGTGCAAAAAGTATTTATTTGGCAGTTGGTACAGACGACATAGTCCACAGGGCAATGAATAACTAATTATTCTTTAAAAATGCATGCTTACTGGATCACTGTCCCTTTACTGCAGTCTGGGGAGTCGAACAAAACGCCTATGATTTTTCACACGCTTGAGGAGAGCCATCTCACATGTTAATGATCCTCAGTCAGTCTTGAACTGAAATATTAGTTAGAAAATATTGACCACTATACAACATAATCAACTGTAAGCTCTCCTCCAGGTTAGTTTTATAAATACACACAAACACAGCTCAAGTTTCACGGACTCAAATGTGTGTAGTTTTTCTAGTCAGGTTTCTGCTTTGTATTTGCAGCTTGTATTACATTATTTAAAAAAACTACAAGTCCCAGAATGCAAAGCAGAAACCAACAAAATGAGCAATTCACGCACCAAACTAGGGAGCTGGACAACTCTACAAATACTACTCCAAGGGGTGGTTTCCAGCTTGTATCACGTTATAAAAATAAAACTACAAGCCCCAGAATGCAAAGCAGAAACATAAAGTAAATCTGAGAATCATGTTTGGAACTAGGGAGCTGGACAACTCTACAAATACCAACACAAAGGCCGGCTTCCAATTTTACAATCTTACAGTTAGAATGCCCTCTTAAATAGTAGTGTATCACAGTAAAAACAAAGCAAAGCCAGGATTTCAGCACCTTATTTGACTATTTTCATCACGGACACCATCTACAGCTTGTGAGCTGGGGTTGGCTGCCTTCACAAGATTTGGAAGCGGCCGCAGTGCACAAATTTCAAAGGCATTTATTAAGGAGTTCAGTAAAGTTATAATATTGTGCTTAAACCAATAACTCATTATTCCTTGATGCCCAAAAAGCTCCCTAAATTTTCAAAAGAGAAAAAAGCTGTAAAACACTATGCAGTAACACAGCTGCTTCATATAAATGTTAAAGCACTAAATACTGTGGCAACGTAATTTTAAAGCTGTATCTGGCTATATGTAGCGCAGGGGGTAATATGTCTGCTACAAAGAACGTGTGATAGGCAGATCACATAATGTAAAATGCAATAATAAAAAAAAAATGTTTAATGTCAAAATGTCAAAATAACTCTGCTAATTAATGTTCAGTCTGGAGAGAGAACATCATTTTATCTAGTGGAAGCTTGGACTCATTATGAGGTAGCACAGAGGGTAATATGCCTGCTGCAAAGAACATCACAGAGTGCATATAATGTAAAAATGTCAAAATAACTCTGGTGTTTAATGTTTTTGGGGGATTTTGTCTAGTGGAAGCTTGGTTTTATCATAAAGTAGTGCAAAGGGTTAATGTGCCTGCTGCAAAGAACATGTACTAAGCAGATCAGAGTGCATGTAATGTCTAAGGGGGTCATTACAACCCTGCAGACGGAGTTAAAGCGGCGGTGAGACCGCAAACAGGCCGGCGTTAAAAAAATAGGAATTATGACCGTGGCGGAAACCGCCAACAAAAACAGCCACTTTAACACTCCGACCGCCATGGCGGTACAGACAAACAGCTTGGCGGTCACCGTCAACAGACAGGCGGAAGACAATGTACCGCCCACAGTATCACAACCTACCAATCCGCCACCTTTTCCGGGGCAGATTCACCGTGGATAAAAACACAACGGAAACAGCCATTTCAAAGGGAAAACGCTCACCTCTACACACTCCACGAGGAAGGAGGACACCATGGAACCGGAACTCCAAATACTCCCTGCGATAGTCTTCCTGCTCCTATACGACCATCATCAACGCCGGCGCCGAAGACAACAGGGAGTACTGCACCTACGACATAGGGGAGGCAAAAGTCAAGGACACACACACGCAACTCCCCCACCCCCACCCGACCCTCACCCACTACAACACACTCACCAATGCATATCCAAACATTACAGTAACAACCCCCCCGGAAGAATGCAAAGACAAAAGGAAATGAGTCCAACCATTGTAATATATCAAAATACAGTAACCAAATATATACAGATATATATACACATTCAACAAAATATACATCACGATTAGTAGTGCAGGTAATGCACCATTCAATATCCGTGGACCACTGGGCCCAAAATGCATGGGCGAGGCCCACATCAGATACCTGATCAAAATGGAGAGAACACTGCTGGGGCATCAGATAGAAATACAACAGGCACCTCAGGGGGAAGGGAAAGGGGGGCACCTCAGCCAGTTGAGTGCACCACGCCAGATCCATGAGGGGGCTCCATGTCCATTGATGTATCCTGGGGAGTGCAAATCCACAGTCTCTCAAGTCTCTACAGTGGGTGGTATGCCCACTGTACCATCCTGAGGAGTGCAAAGCCACAGTCTCTCAAGTCTCTACAGTGGGTGGTTTGCCCACTGTACCATCCTGGGGAGTGCAAAGCCACAGTCTCTCAAGTCTCTACAGTGGGTGGATTTCCCACTGTGGATTGCGCTGTCCAACTTCGGGTGCTTCACAGGGGGGGGACTGGCTGTGACTGGCTGTGCTGTGGCTCCGTGTCACACTGGCTGCCCTGGTGCCCGGTGCACTCCACATACCTCTAACAGGCACCACTGGTACCGGAGATTTTTTGGCTGAGGTGCTAGTCCGGGACCTATGAATTGGAGGGGGGGGTGGGAAAGAGGTCAAGCTTGGTCAGGAAAAGTTGCTTAGGAACACTGGGACGGGTAGCTGGAGGGGGTCTGGGAGTGGAGGAAGAGGAGGTGGTTGTAGGAGGTGTAACTTTTGTGGCTTTGGGTGCAGGTGCATGCGCTGGAGGCTGTCGTGAGGTGGATGTATGTTGGGTGGGTGTGTGCCTGCATTTGTGTACTTTGGGAGGGGGCGTCACAGACACACTGGGAGAGGACACAGGGGACGTGTAAATGGGAGTGGGGTTGGTGAGTGCAGGTGAGCGGGGTGTGGTGGTGGGTGTGTTGGTGCGGGACCTAGAGGCTGTAGTGGTAGTGCATGCAGGTGAGAGTGTAGATGACACTGGGAGGGAGGAGGGAGACGACGACGAGGGGGACACAGTGGAGGCAGTGGATGTTGCTGTGTCTGTATGTGTGTGATGCTTGCGTGAGTGCCTGTGGGATGTGTGGTGCTTATGTTTGCCTGAGCTTCCCTTGTGTGCTGAGGTGTGTGCAGGCTGGTCTGATGGTGTGCTTGGGATAGGCTGGGGTACAGGGGATTGGGTCTGGGTGGAGGAAGTTGGAGGGGGAAGGCTAGAGACAGGGACAATGGCTGCCATCAGTGCTGAGGCCAGAGTTTGCAGGGTTCGATGAAGGGCAGCCTGACGAGAATGAATGCCCTCCAGGAATGCATTTGTGTGTTGCAATTCCCTTTCTACACCCTGGATGGCATTCAAAATGGTAGACTGCCCAACAGTGAGGGACCTGAGGAGGTTAATGGCCTCCTCACAGAGGGCAGCAGAGGTGACAGGGGCAGGTGCTGAGGTGCCTGGGGCGAAGGTGATGCCCACCCTCCTGGGTGAGTGGGCACGGGGCAAAGTCTGAGGGGCTGCTGGGAGGGCGGTGCTGGTAGGGGTGCTCCCATTGAAGGACGAGTCCGTGTCGCTGGTTGCAGATCCTGTGAACGCTGTGAAGCTCCCCTCGCCCTCCGTCCCACTGGTGTATTCCGAGTCCGTGGTGTGGCCCTCCATGGCCATGTGGGATGCAGCTCCCTCGTGCTCCGGTGCCACTGTGCCTCCGCCTGATGATGCTGATGCACACAAGAACAGGGAGACCACAAAAAGGGGGGGGACAGAAGAAAGACAGGTCGAGTGCATGGCTTACCGCTACCATTGGCGGACAATACAGACACAGCAGCCCCCTGCACTACGCCGCGCTGTTGGGCTCTACAGATGCAGTTCCTGGGATATGGCCTACATGGCTATGGTGGACATCAGCACACATAGATGACACAGGGGCATGTATACCTGTACTTGGCACTCTACCGAGGTGAGGTGGAGTGCCACATGGCCTGCATTATGGAAGGGCCTAGCCTACGGAACTCGCCCTGGCCTAGGGGAACCCACAGCCCTCCTCCCCCACCCAGACACGTTCACTGCACGCAAAGTCTGCAGAATTATGTTGTACTCACCCCCTTGTGTCTGCTGTGATGCCCCCAAGTGCCCATCCAACTCAGGGTAGGCCACCGACAGGATCCGGAACATCAGGGGGTCATGGTGCGAAGGGCACCCCTCCCACGTTGGGAGGCCATCCCCAGCTGAGCCTCTGCCGTCTTCTTGCTCTAGCGGCGAATGTCCTCCCATCTTTTACGGCAGTGGGTGCTCCGTCTGTGGTGGACCCCCAGGGTCTGGACGTCCTTTGCGATGGCACGCCAAATATCCTTCTTCTGGTGGGCGCTGACCTACATGACATGTACAGGGGAAGAAGAGAAGTCATTACCAACTGCACCGTCAAAGGGAGTGGCCCACATCGTGCACGCAGAACTGTGGCCCCTTCCTTCTTAAAACCAGCCCTCTCCACACAGGCATAGCCCATACAACTTGCTCCCTGTGTACTTACCTGTTTGTCTTGAGGACTCTAGAGTAGCGTGTACTGGGGGAGGACCCCGTCCACGAGCTTCTCCAACTCCTGTGCAGTGAAGGCAGGGGCCCTTTCCCCAGATGCACAAGCCATTGTCTCTTCCAGACCGAGGTCACAGCAGCACTTGCAGTGTAGGTCCTCTCCTGTCGAAGATCAGGTATCGAGTGATTGAACAGATAGAAAATGGCGGTCTCGTCCGCGGCGGTGATGTCCGCAGCGGTGCGTATCATCACCGCCGGCACACTTCGTCATTGGCTCCTGGGACCCATAGGGTCCAATGTTAACCAATGCAGCATTGCGCCGCGGTTTTCGGCAGCCTACCGCAACGTTGTACAATGCCAGCACAGTTACCTCACATCCCATTGTCCCAGTTTAGAGGTCAGGCAGCCGCCATTTCAGGGGCCCACATGGCTTCACTTTCAACTGCGTCACACATACCTAGGCCTAGACTCAACACACATACAGACAATGTTTTGGATTATGTTTCGTGTTCTGTGTAGACTGTGGGTACATACCTCTGAGTTGTTTGACTCTGTGGTCGCTGTTGTCCTTCCTAGGCACCGTCCGCTGGGACATGTGAGGAGATGGCAGAATCCTCTGGTGGACCTGTTGACAATGGAGGTGCGACATGTGTACCCAGTTGGAGCCTGACCTGATGTCAGCAATCCGCCATCCCACAGGGATCCCCCCTCAAGTGCAGGTGCTATAAGTGCTCTATTTCCTTGCATGTGGGTAATTTCAAACAACAGTGGCCATGGCATCAGGGATGTCCCAGCCTATGTTTTCCAACTTGTTGTCCAGAGTGTTGTCTGCCCTGCTGAAACACATTTGGAGCTACATCGTTTTCCCTCAGGTGGAGGATTTGGCTACAGTTAAAGGTGACTTCTATGCCATTGGACATATCCCTAACATCATAGGTGCCATTGATGGGACCGATGTAGCTCTGGCCCCCCCACAGGAGTGAACAGGTGTACAGGAACAGGAAGAGTTATCATTCCATGAATGTACAGATGGTATGTTTGGCAGACCAGTACATCTCCCACGTACATGCTATGTTCCCTGGCTCTGTGCATGACGCCTATATCCTGCGGAATAGAAGCATCCTTTATGTGATGGGTCAACTCCAGAGGCACCGGGTGTGGCTATTAGGGGACTCTGGTTACCCCAACCTGTCATGGCTACTGACCCCAGTGAGGAATCCCAGGACCAGGGCAGAGGAACGCTACAATGAGGCCCATGGGCGGACTAGGAGGGTGATCGAACGCACCTTCGGCCTCCTGAAGGCCAGGTTCAGATGCCTCCATATGACAGGTGGTTCCCTATTCTACTCACCAAGGAAGGTGTGCCAGATCATCATCGCCTGCTGTATGCTTCACGATCTGGCTTTGCGACGCCAGGTGCCTTTTCTGCAGGAGGATGGTCCAAATGATGGTGTTGTGGCAGCTGTGGAGCCTGTGGACAGTGATGAGGAGGAAGCAGAGGAAAAAGACATTGACAACAGGGGCTCAGTCATCCAGCAATATTTCCAGTGACACACAGGTGAGAACATATTCCTGCCTACTACAAGTACTTTCACAATTCTACCTCTATCCTGTCTGTCGATTTCAACCAGTATATGGTAACTGAGTTGTACATTTCCATTACGGTTTCACAGGTGTGATTACCAACGTGTGTCATCTGCTTACATTCCTCATGGACTTGAGATGTGTGACATAGGTATGTTGACATTACATTTAAGAACAGATTTTGTCACTGTCATTACTAATACACACTTTCAAAATCACAGACTGACTCCAGATTGTTTTGTGCTTCAAGGGTGTTTATTGAAGTGCTAAATATTGGAGGGGGTGGTAAAATGGTGAGGGGTGATGGTGGAGGAATGTCCTTGGCAGAGTCCAGTCTATTAGTCTCACAGGTACACTGCCCATATGGGCATAGGAAGTCGAGCTGGGACAGTACCAATATGGACAGGATTACAAAGTGGGACAGTTGGATGACAATCAGGGTGGTCTCATTTCCTGGCGGGGTCTTGCCATCGTGCTCTGTCCTGTTCCAGGATCTCAGGGACCGCTTGCGGGGTGGTTCTCCGTCTGCAGGGGGTGGGGTGCTAGTGTGGTGGTTCTGTGGCAGTGCCTCCTGTCCACTAGCGCCAGCGGAGGTGGTGGGCAGTTCTTCGTCCATGCTAGTGTCAGGGGCCCCTTGGAGTGCCATGGTGTCCCTCCTGGTGTTCAGTATTTCCTTCAGCACCCCTACGATGGTGCCCAGGGCGGTGCTGATGGTTCTGAGTTCCTCCCTGAAGCCCAAATACTGTTCCTCCTGCAGGCGCTGGGTCTCCTGAAACTTGGCCAGGACCGTTGCCATCGTCTCCTGGTAGTGGTGGTAGGCTCCCACGATGGAGGAGAGGGCCTCGTGGAGAGTGGGTTCCCTAGGCCTGTCCACCCCCTGTCGCACAGCAGCCCTCCCAGTTCCCCTGTGTTCCTGGGCCTCCGTCCCCTGGACCGTGTGCCCACTACCACTGCCCCCAGGTCCCTGTTGTTGTTGGGGTGGTGGTTTATCCTGGGTTCCCTGTAGTGGTGGACACACAGCTGATTGACGTGTCCTGGGTACGGAGGTATGGGCCCGCTGGGTGGGTGCTGTGCTGGTGTTACCAGAGGGTGGAAGGTCTGTGGTGGCCTGTGACTCGGTGTGGAGAACCGACTGTCCTGAGGCCCACGATGGTCTGGGCTGGTCATCTCGATCCAGTTGGACATAGCTGCTGTCATCACTGTGGGCCTCTTCTGTGGGTGGGGTAGGGATGTCTGGACCCTCCTGCCTGGAGACCACAGAACACACCTTCCCCCATATGTCATTCCACCTCTTCCTGATGTCCTCCCGATTTCTTGGGTGCTGTCCCACTGCGTTGACCCTGTCGACTATTCTTCGCCATAGCTCCATCTTCCTAGCTATGGAGGTGTGCTGCACCTGTGATCTAAATAGCTGTGGCTCTACCCGTACGATTTCCTCCACCATGACCCTGAGCTCCTCCTCCGAGAACCTGGGGTGTCTTTGCCGTGCCATGGGGTGGTGTAGGTGATGTGTGGGGTGGTGTATGTGGTGATGAGTGTTGTGATGTGTAGTGGTGTGTGGTGTTTTGTGCGTGGATGTTGTGTGGGTG
The DNA here is from genome assembly GCF_031143425.1 of Pleurodeles waltl. Taxonomy (NCBI): domain Eukaryota; kingdom Metazoa; phylum Chordata; class Amphibia; order Caudata; family Salamandridae; genus Pleurodeles; species Pleurodeles waltl. The sequence continues at coordinate 1,091,071,985 of NC_090444.1, read as the reverse complement.
ATAGTGTTGAGTGCCTCTGTGTGGCGGGGTTGTCTATGCTGTGCTGTCTCTCTGGCCTTCGTCAACATTTTTGGTCGTAGGGGTTTGTGGGTGATGTGGCTGTGTGTTTTATATAGTATTGATTGTGTGGGAGTGGTGTTTGTATGTGTATCATGTGTGTGTATTTCGAATTGTCCAATGTGGCGGTGTTTTGGAGATGTGTGTGTATTTTGAGCGCGGCGGTATGTACCGCCAATGGAATACCGCGGTTGAAAGACCGCCGCGTGGATTCGTGGGTCGTGATAGCATGGGCGTGTTTCTGTTGGTGTGACGGTGGAGGTTTTGTTTTCGCCAGTTTATCACTGACCTTTGGTGTGGCGGACTTGTGTGGGTGTCTGAATTTCGGCGGATTCCGAGATGTGGGTCATAATAGCTGTGGCGGAATTCCGCGGCCACAGCGGTGTATTGGCGGTCTTCTGCACGGCGGTAAGCGGCTTTTACCGCCAATGTTGTAATGACCCCCTAAATGTCAAAATAACTCTGGCGAATGATGTTCTTTCTGGAGAGAGAACGTATTTTTGTCCAGTGGAAGCTTGGATTCATACTAAGGAATTGCAGAGGGTTAATGTGCCTGCTGCAAATAATATGTGCAAGACAAATCACACGCGCTAAAGACTTGAGAGGGACTACATATCCCAAGCTGCTTTGAGGCCCCAGGACGTGGCCATTTTCAACTGCACCTGCACCCACTTGACACTAACGAGCGCTATAAAGCGCGTGGGGGGCACCACGCTGCGCGGGACGCGCTAAAGACTTGAGAGGGACTACATATCCTAAGCTGCTTTGAGGCCCCAGGAGGCGGCCATTTTCACCTGCACCTGCACCCACATGACACCAACGAGCGCTATAAAGCCCGTGGGGGCACCTCGCAGCGCGGGACGCGCTAAAGACTTGATAGGGCTCACAAATCCCAAGCTGCTTTGAGGCCCCAGGACGTGGCCATTTTCACCTGCACCAACTTGACACTAACGAGCGCTATAAAGCACGTGGGGGCACCTCGCTGCGCGGGACGCGCTAAAGACTTGAGAGGGACTACATATCCTAAGCTGCTTTGAGGCCCCAGTAGGCGGCCATTTTCACCTGCACCTGCACCCACATGACACCAACAAGCGCTATAAAGCCCGTGGGGGCACCTCGCTGCGCGGGACGCGCTAAAGACTTGAGAAGGACTACATATCCCAAGCTGCTATGAGGCCCCAGGAGGTGTCCATTTTCACCTGCACCCACTTGACACCAACGAGTGCTATAAAGCGCGTGGGGGCACCTCGCTGCGCGGGACGCGCTAAAGACTTGAGAGGGACTACATATCCCAAGCTGCTTTGAGGCCCCAGGAGGCGGCCATTTTCACCTGCATCTGCACCCATTTGACACCAACGAGTGCTATAAAGCGCTTGGGGGCACCTCGCTGCGCGGGACGCGCTAAAGACTTGAGAGGGACTGCATATCCCAAGCTGCTTTAAGGCCCCAGGAGGTGGCCATTTTCACCTGCACCCACATGACACCAACGAGCGCTATAAAGCCCGTGGGGCACCTCGCTGCGGGGGATGCGCTAAAGACTTGAGAAGGACTACATATCCCAAGCTGCTATGAGGCCCCAGGAGGCGGCCATTTTCACCTGCACCCACTTGACACCAACGAGTGCTATAAAGCGCGTGGGGGCACCTCGCTGTGCGGGACGCGCGCGGGTCAAGGACGGGCCCGTCCACGCCCGTCGGAGCCCGGAAGAGGCTGGGCTGGGCAACCCCCCTCACATTGACCATTCAAGTAGGCATCATTGATCTTAGTTCTATGCGCCATTGCCAACTCTGTGCCATCCCGTAGGTTGCATCATCATACTGATACCCTGTAGAACATTTTATCACCAATAACCGTCCCAGATGGGTAAAAGGAAAGCAATAGAGGCTGGGGCAGGGGCTGTGCTAAAAGCTAAGAGAAAAAGACACAAGCATGCAGCTAGTAACTGTGTTATGGACAAATCACACAGTGCATAGGATGTAAAAAATGTCAAAATAACTCTGACGAATTATGAGACAATGTACTTTTGTCTAGTCGAAGCTTGGACTCATGAACTAGAAAGTAGTAAACCATAAAGTAATGCGAGAGGAATGCCTTAGGCATTTTAAATCCCAAAAATAGTTTTGTACATTCATATGATGAAACTTGAAAAGGGAACAGCATTCTTCTTCCAATTCTGCTGTGTCCTGCAGCACTGAGATCATAGGAAAGTCAAATATTAACTTGCCACATGCCCAGACCACCACGGCCATTAACTGCGACAAGAAGGGTTTACCAAATACCTATGTCCCGGGTTCCATTTAAACTTAGTAAATCTGATACTTTACACAGCTCATGTAGTCAGTCTTCAGGGCAATGAATACCATCAACATTTAAGTCCTCACTTCCTGAGCCTGCTCTTAAAAACAGATTGGAGGCTGTGCTCGTGATATACTTTTGGATGGCCTTTAACATTGCAAATCACTTCCCCACCCCTCATTTTATACTCTGGATTATACCATTCACATGGTAGGTATTACATCATGTAATCGCCACCTAGTAAAAACACTGCACTCATGTATAGTAATGCCTGATAGCAGGCTAACATCAACTCTCTCATAGGTCAGGTGTTGTCAGAAACAGGATGAGGACAGATTCACACGGACGCGATGGAAGGTCAGTCAAGCCAAGCATTTCAATTGCAGCCACACAAGACTAGTGATGTCATCACTTCAGTCACAGTCCCTCAACCCTGGGGAAGGGATTACATCGTAAAAGCGATTCACAGTCCATGCCACTCCTTAAGATCCTAATGAAATGTCTCTCAGAGTTAAACACTAAGGCCCATATTTATACTTTTTTAGTGCCGCACTTGCGTAATTTTTTGACGCAAAAGTGGCACTAACTTACAAAATACAATTGTATTTTGTAAGTTTGTGCCGCTTTTGCGTCAAAAAATTACGCAAATGCGGCGCTAAGAAAGTATAAATACGGGCCTGAATGCTCGAAGCTTGTGTTACGCCTCTGTGGCACATTCACTGTTAGGACTTTTCATTGTCCCTAAAGCTGATGCCCAACAAATAGGCATTTTAAGTGTTGTGCGCATCTGGCGTGAAGCAGAGTTTTCTGTTTATTGCTTTAAGAATAAACAGATAAATGCCTGCTGGCACACGTTGCAGCATGTATTCTAGAAACGCCTTCTTCACAAGGTCTGCCATATTATGTCATTCATTCCGTTTAACTTCAGGCACAGAGCCTGCCCTGCAGTTTTCAAAATGTCCATTAATTGCTGAGTTGCCTCCGGATGAGCACTGTAAGTCATCGGAAGCCACGGAGCATAGGCAAAAGAAAACAAGCGCATACCACAATGATACTAAAAAATTTCCAATAAAAAATTGTCAGGGACTTAAATGTCGGCACCATTTTATATTCGTAACTCAAATGTTTATATCAAAATCCGTTTGACCAACACTCCCCTTAAACGAAACCTGTGTCACAAAAGTTAACACAAATTATCCAAAACACCAAGAAAGGCAGGCAATTTTACCCACAAACACTACTTCATAGTCAGCAATCGTTGGTACAAACATTTTGTACAGCTGAAAGGAAATAGGTCTCATTGCTGAAATTACTTTTAATCATTTTACACTTGTAACAATGGATGCGACATGGAAGTTGTCATGATCCCCTCCCCCGGATGTGTTTAGGTGCAATGAAGAGCGAGTTAGAGCTATTCTTGTTTTAAACTCCTAACCAGACTTTTCATGCACATAAACTGAAAAGTAAAACAGTTTAACATATGCGAGCCCACAGCCCCAATGAAGCATGACGGAGACACACAAAAGGAAACAGAAGTTCACTCACAGTGAAACTGTAAGAAATGGGGTCTTTGGTTGGCAGTCAGGTTACCCCCTGTTCAAGCAAGGACCCTCACTCTAGTCAGGGTAAAAGAGAATCACCCTCAGCTAACCCCTGCATACCCCCTTGGTAGCTTGGCACAAGTAGTAGGCTTAACTTCAGAGTGCTAGGTGTAGAGTATTTGTACCTACACACACAGCAACTTAATGAAAACACTACAAAATTACACAACACAGGTTTAGACAAATAAGAAATACTTATCTAAACAGAACAACACCAAAACGACAAACATCCAAAGTACACAAGTCAAGTTATCACAAAAAATGCAAAAGAGCCTTCATGTAATTTTAAACACAACACTAACACTGTTAACGTGAAAGTTTACCTTAGGTGCGTCAAAAATAACCTGGCACGGGCTGGTGTGCATCAAAAGGGCTTACAATGCGATGATTTCACTCACGAGCGAGACCTTGCGTCGTTTCTCCTTTAGTCAGGTCGGCGTGTGTCATTTTTTCTCTCAGGAGAGCGATGTGTGGATCCGGTCAGCACTCTCGGGTCCGGGCAGGCCTTGCATCGTTTTTACACACCGAGCGGTGTCTGCGTCAGAAATCCAGCCGTATGATGATCCGCAAACCACGCAGCGCGGCTTACGATCTCACCAGCCTCAGTCAGCGATGCTGCATGTCTTTTCTCTAGCTGCGTGCATCGATTTTCTGGTCATGTTGCAGGTGAGTGTCAATTTTCAGCTGTGAAGTGGCAAGTCGATTTTTTCAGCCGCAGAGTAGGAGTCTCAGCAGAGGCTTCAGGCGCTGGCAGAGAGAAGTCTTTGCTGTCCCTGAGACTCCAAACAATAGGAGGCAAGCTCTAAATCAAGCACTTGGAGAGTTCTTCACAAGAAGGAAGACACACAAAGTCCATTCTTTGTCCTGTAGCACAGGGAATAGCAGCAACTGTAGGATAGCTCCACAAAGCACAGTCACAGGCAGGGCAGCTCTTCTTCTTCAGCTCTTCAGCTGTTCTCCAGGCAGAGGTTCCTCTTGGTTTCCAGAAGTGTTTTAAGGTTTGTGTGTTGGGTGCCCTTCTTATACCCCTTTTGCCCTTTGAGGTAGGCCTACTTCAAAGAAAAGTCTCTCTTGTTTGTGAAATCCTGCCTTGCCCAGGCCAAGCCCCAGACACACACCAGGGGGTTGGAGACTGCATTGTGTGAGGACAGGCACAGCCCTTTCAGGTGTGAGTGACCACTCCTCAGCCCCCTCCTAGCACAGATGGCTCATCAGGAAATGCAGACTACACCCCAGCTCCTTTTGTGTCACTGTCTAGTGAGAGGTGCAACCAACCAAACTGTCAAACTAACCCCAGACAGGGAATCCACAAACAGGCAGAGTCACAGAAATGGCTTACGCAAGAAAATGCTCACTTTCTAAAAGTGTCATTTTCAAACACACAATCTTTAAATCAACTTTACTAAAAGATGTATTTTTAAATTGTGAGCTCAGAGACCCCAAACTCCACATGTCTATCCCCTCCCAAAGGGAATCTACACTTTATTCATATTTAAAGGTAGCCCCTATGTTAACCTATGAGAGGGACAGGCTTTGCAACAGTGAAAAAACAAATCTAGCACTATTTCACTATCAGGACATATAAAACACACTAGTATATGTCCTACCTTAACCATACACTGCACCTTGCCCTTGGGGCTACCTAGGACCTACCTTAGGGGTGTCTTACATGAAAGAAAAGGGAAGGTTTAGGCCTGGCAAGTGGGTACATGTGCCAAGTCGAATTTACAGTTCAAACTGCACACACAGACACTGCAGTGGCAGGTCTGAGACATGATTACAGAGCTACTTATGTGGGTGGCACAACCAGTGCTGCAGGCCCACTAGTAGCATTTGATTTACAGGCCCTGGGCACCTCTAGTGCACTTTACTAGGGACTTACTACTAAATCAAATATACCAATTATGGATTAGCCACTTACATACACATTTTGTATAGGAGCACTTGCGCTTTAGCACTGGTTAGCAGTGGTAAAGTGCCCAGAGTAATAAAAACAGCAAAATCAGAGTCCAGCACACATCAACAACCTGGGAAACAGAGGCAGAAAGTTAAGGGAGACCACGCCAAGGATGAAAAGTCTAACAGAAACGTACTGGCAAAAGTGTATTATCCATGTAAGCGGTAAAAGTGCAATTAGCGATGTAACCGGCAAAAGTGCAATTAGCCTTGTAACAGGGTTGATATCATGCAAAGCGTACAACTACTGCCCTGTGAGATCACGCTGCCGCGAAATAAAGAAACAATGTAGTCCAGAAACCATATAGAAAACATGGAGCCTCGTGTGTACGTATGTATGTAGTATAATCTTAGCAACACAGACATAGCTAATTTTGGCTAAACACAATATGTTGTGTAATACAAATTACTAGCGGCATGGGTGCAGCTCTCCTCCTAACAGAATTATACATGGAGAGTCATGTAGCATTCTCCCATGTGTGTAGTTCACCATGGATCATTCCTTGCATTCCTGTCTTTTAATGTATGTTGTTGTTTCACCAGAAACTGGTCTAAAACTACATATATTTTCTCCTAGTCACATGATATCCATATGTGTGTACTAGTTGCCAAACATGTTTGTATATCTAATACAGTCATTGAAAATCCTACATGGAAGATATTTTTGCAAACAAGTATTCTCCATGGTTTCAACTGTTGACTACAACTACCATGATGGTCTGTTTCTGGATCTGACAATCAAAAGTGGAATGTAATGTTGTAACACTCTCCTTTACTTCCACATCAGCACATCTAAAAACATAATGCATTTGTCTGTTACCATGTAATGTTTGGGAATAAAATATCACCTCTTGTGCATCTCAACCATGTTGACAGCTGCTCATAGGGACATTGAACTGATGAAAATGCTTACATAAGTCATTGTCTTTTGAATCCAAGACATCAAGCGATTTGTTGTGGCATGCTGAACACAATTAGTAGCCGCACATGAGTTAAATTTTGCTGCAGATATGATGATTAATTACAGTATCATGTGCATTATGAACCATTGTGTATCCAATGTTTTGCAGCCTGCTAGGTCTTGGAAGGGTTCAGAACTCCAATGTACCTACCACTGTATTGGCCTCAACATCTGTCACATGTAACCTACAAATCTGAACTTGTACTTTTACATTTTAGGACATCTCTACAAGGTCAGGACTGAAGTTATCTTCTGTGTAGATCAGGTTGCATGGGTTAAACAATGAAAATCAGGCAAAGGCCTAATCAGTCAGTCTCTCCCTTTCTCCGTTTTAGGTTGTCCCTCTTGTAAACAGACACATGAAATGCACAAAATATATTTTAATCACATATCCTCTGTATCCTTCACAGGTCCAACCACACGGACCAGTGCACCACCCAGATCTGGCAGCCAAGAGACCTCCACTCCACCCCAGAAGCACGCCTTCAGTGAGGACCCCAATGCTGCAAGTCCGGGTGATGAGGAGCGAGCTGGACCATCTGGTCTATCCGGCAACACAACCCCAGTAAGTCAAACCCAGCCCACAGCTGTACTTCCCACCACAGCTGTAAGAAGACTTCAGCATGAGGACACCTCCACTTTCTGTGCACCGAGAGTCAGCACACCTATCCTGTGCCCCCCAGTCCTGTCTACTGCTAAGCCACTAACAACTCAGGCAACATGTCTTCCAGGACCAAGTGGTTTGGGGCACACTTCAAGGGCACAGGCTAGTGGGGGTAGGGCATGTGGGATGGAATCTGTGGGTCAGCCAAGGGAGGCTACTGTGGTTTTGATGAGCAAGACCACCCTTGACCAAGTCTTGGGAATAGTACAACAGGGCCAGGGCCTAGCCGAGCTCTGGAACATTAAGCAGGTGCAGAGGGACAACAATGTGGAAATGCAGAACATCAATTCCCCTTTGGGCTCCTTGACTGGGGTGATGTATGACATCTACCAGATCATGCACAAGTCTTTTCCTGGTCCATCTGCCCCTGTCTGTGGTCCCTCAACATCTGGGCACACTATAACTCTGCCAGCCACAGACAGGGAGGCCCAGCCACAGGAGAAGCCTGCTTCTACCACCCAATTCCCTGTACCCGTACCCCTCTCTCCTTCCCAGAGAGGTCGGTCATCTGGACCAGCAGCAGAGAATGACAAGACCTACATCACCACCTCCAAGAGACACCAAACCTAATCTCCTCTTTGTGTGTGTGTCATTCACCCTGTGGACTGTTTCATGGATACATGTACCTTTTCAGAGAGCTGTAGTATTTTTGACATTAGAGTTCATACTGTTTTGGGATCTACTACCATGTTTCCATCCACCATGATAGACTCTTTGTTGTTCAATGTATATTATTTGATTCACACCGCACCACACTTGGTGCCAGATGTAGCAAAAATCGATTTAACGAATCGGAAATTGCGAGTCGGTGCGACTCGCAATTTCTGATTCGGTAAATCGTATTCAGAATGGTGTCTCAGACACCTGCTGCGAATCTCAAGGGGGTCGCAAAGACCCACCTCATTAATATTAATGAGGTGGGTCGCATTTTGCGACCCCATTGAGATTCCCTGCACTTACAGGGATGGTGGCTGAAACTATACTGAGAATGTATGTGGAACATACCAATTTTGAAAACAAGTCCATGTAATAATAGAGTCCGGGCAACCAAAACCAGTCCTAACACCAATATCTGCCATTCAGGGTTATGCACTCCTCTACTTTGATACCAGGGAGGAAAGGGAATAGGCAATGGGGCAGATTAAATAGCAAACTATCACTGATGCATGACCTCAATTAGAGCCATACACCCTGCCCTCACAACAGAAAACCTTGACCAATAACACCAATATCTACATCATAGCAGTGACAACATTTGAGGACACATGACCAGTACTGGACGCTGCGACAATATCTGGTGCAATTACAAATTCACCATTTGGTGGTGTGAAAACAAACAGTTCTATCACCAATGATAAAACATGCCAACAGCTACCTCCCCTGTGCACAAATTGAAGATGTAGCCAATGTGAAGGGAGAACAGTATGCTTAGGCTTCACATACACATGTGATTTGAGCGACTCAAGTGGCACATAGGGGGTCATTCCGACCCTGGCGGTCCATGACTGCCAGGGCCGGGGACCACGGAAGCACCGCCAACAGGCTGGCAGTGCTTCCAGGGCTATTCTGACCGCGGCGGTAAAGCCGCGGTCAGAAAAGGGGAACCGGCGGTTTCCCGACGGTTTTCCCCTGGCCCAGGGAATCCTCCATGGCGGCGCTGCTTGCAGCGCCGCCATGGGGATTCTGACCCCCTTCCCGCCACCCTGTTTCTGGCGGTTCTTACCGCCAGGAATAGGATGGCGGGAACGGGTGTCGTGGGGCCCCTGGGGGCCCCTGCACTGCCCATGCCACTGGCATGGGCAGTGCAGGGGCCCCCTAATAGGGCCCCATGAAGATTTTCACTGTCTGCATTGCAGACAGTGAAAATCGCGACGGGTGCAACGGCACCCGTCGCACCCCTGCAACTCCGCCGGCTCCATTCGGAGCCGGCTTCCTTGTTGCAGGGCCTTTCCCGCTGGGCCGGCGGGCGCTCTTTTGGCGGTCGCCCGCCGGCCTAGCGGGAAAGCCATAGGGCGGTAACCGCATGGCGGGCGGCGACCGCCGCGGTCAGAATGACCGCCATATTGCCTTGATGGCAGCATCCACAGTAAACAGGTTAAATACAATCTTCTGAACTTCCATGCCATCAGAGTGAAATTTGACTTTGGAAAATGTTTGTCCATCCCAAGTGGGTATCTCTTTCAGGATCAAAACATGTTCACTTTGTACTTCCAACGGGCAACATGTCACAGAAAATGCCACAATGATGAAATGTCCAAATTAAGATGACATGGTGAAGGACCCTGAAACAGAATAACAAGGGAAAATCATATTTACCAAATGGAAAGAATAACTCAATCAACAAGTCATGTGGACACACATACTTAGAACAAGCACATTTCATCTATTCCAATGACCACATAACTCAATGTAGGGAGCCCCTGATCCACTACCATCTTTGCCTTGAACTTTACTGCACTGACCATTCCTAAAACAAAATACCATAGCAGATATATATGTACTCTAGGACACAAGTTGAACTGACATTGTAGCATTAAATTTGTAAAGATAAACTTACACTTAGGTGAAGAAGTGGGCAATCACAACTAGATGTAAATCAATTCCTTCTTCTTCACCACTGTCATCTTCATAGAGCATTTCAACACCCTCACCCAGTGGTTCATCACGGTCTGGCTCCTCTGCAGTTATAGGGATGTGTCTCCCCAGGGCAACGTTATGGAGAATGCAGTAGGCAACCATGATTTGGCACATCTTATCGGTTGGTAGAGGAAAGCCCCACCAGTCTTGTCCAGGCACCAAAACCTAGCCTTCAGGATCCCGAAAGCCCACTTCACTGGCCTCAGTGTTCTTTCATGGGACTCACTGAAGCAGACTTCTCCTGGTTTTGTTGGATTCATCAGTGGTGTCACTCACCAGAGTGGGGTAAGATATGTTGCATATCCTATACAGAAGCAACACATCAACAGATTACTATAATATCAAACCATTGTTCCTTCCAACAAATCTACAAGTCATGTGGAACTTACCAACAAGCCAGGCACTCTCTGGTCCAAGTTGTGACATCTGTATGGGTATATTGCTGTTCCGTAGTATGAATGAATCATGTGTTGACCAAGGAAGAGGGAAAACACACTTGAGATGTATAAGTCTGGTAAGCAAACAAATTGTTCTTCAGATTGCAGTAGACCTGTCCTTTGTTGTGTGGTGGCACCAAGGGAAAATGAGTGTCATCTATTGCTCCAACCACATGTGGTTTTCCACCTAAGCATAACATTCTCCCTTCACAGTAGCCAAATCCTCTGTACTTGAGAACTGGATGTAGTTGTTGATATTCTTAATCAGGGAAGCAGGGACTTCTTGTAGCACACCACTGAGAGGTGGCTGTAACCTGCCCCCAGATACACAGACAGTTCATTGAAATGTGCCAGTAGCTACAAAATGCTATACTGCCATGAGTTTTACTATTGTTGTTATGGCTTTTAGATTCATATTGTGAGGCAGGAGATTAGGCTCTAATTGCTGACACAAATCCAGGATAGTTTGCCTATCTAGACAATATTGCTTGATGATGTGCCTTTCCTCATGGTGGCAAGGTCTGAAAGGGATAGAACACCTGAGGCAGTCACCTCCAACCCATGGCTGGGTTCAGGCATTTGTAAGTATGGAAAACAAAATGTCAGAATGTTGGAAATGGCACGTTTTGCAGGATTATCACCAAATATTTTGCCTTCTTCCCCCTTTTTTTCAGATCTGTTTTTGCTGGTTTATTGTCTCTGCACAATTTAATACTGCAGATAAATGCTAAATTGCAAGTGCTCCCTATGTAAATTGTATTGGTGATTGGTTTATCCATGATTGGCATATTTGCTTTACTGGTAAGTCCCTATTAAAGTGCACCAGAGGTGCCTAGGGTCTGTAAATCAAATGCTATCTGTGGGTGTAGGAATGTACCATCTTGCCTGGCATGTTACCCCCAATTTTACATGTATGTCAGTTTGTTTTTGCCTGTCTCACTGAGATCCTGCTAGCCAGGACCCCAGGGCTCATAGTTGGCCTGAATGTGAGTACCTGTGTAGCGACTAATTGTGTCACTGAGGCTCTGCTAATCAGAACCTCAGTGCTTATGCTCTCTCTGCCTTTAAATTTGTCACTACAGGCTAGTGACCACTTATACCAATTTCAATTGGCACACGGGAACACCCTTATAATTCCCTAGTATATGGGATCTAGGTACCCAGGGTATTGGGGTTCCAGGAGATCCATATGGGCTGCAGCATTTCTTTTGTCACCCATAGGGAGCTCAGAAAAACCTTTACACAGGACTGCCACTGCAGCCTGAGTGAAATAACGCACACGTTATTTCACAGCCATTTTCACTGCACTTAAGTAACTTATATGTCACCTACATGTCTATCCTTCACTTGCTGAAGGTTAGGTGCAAAGTTACTAAGTGTGAGGGTGTCAACACCAGAGCAGTACGCGCTCTACTGGCGACAAAAATGCAAAAACCTAGCACTCTCAAAACAACGTAATTTATGCATTGTGCTGATATGTTGTGATTTAACCTTTTGCATTGCAGAGTTCGATCCTGAAAACGTATTTTTAATATGCTTACAAATACTGTTCCTTTGCAATGTATTGCTGCAGGTTTTCAGAGTGTGTTAGGGTGTGGCCCCTTTCCAGGGCCTTGCCCAGACTTTCCCTGCAAACTGCCTGGGCGTGGTTCTGGGCTGGGGCCAAGACTCTATAAAAGAGAGCCAGCCCAACTCCCAGTGCTCACTATTCAGAGGTCCCGGTGCAGAGCAGCAGCTTTTTCCTGAGCTCCTGTCCCAGCGGCCTATTTGGATCTTCCAGACTTCTGCCCTTCATCCTTCATTGGTGATCATTGTTCCAGGCGGTAAGACGGTGGTTGGACTGTCCCAACACCGTTATTGAGAATTTTCATATTCTTGGTTTAAATTCTTAAATGAGTAACAGATTACTTGTGCGCTACCATTTCTTGACATTTATATGGTAGTTTATAAATAGACAAGACGCGCAATTTATTTCATAAATGTTTGACTTTGTTATTCATTGCGTGCTACCATTTCTTGACATTTGCATGGTGGCTTAAGAATCGGCAAGAAGTGCGATTCGTTTTATGGCGTTTAAACATTGTTGTCCATTGCGCGCTACTATTTCTTGACATTTACATGATGTTTTACGACTTGGCAAGACGCTCAACTCGTTTCATGAGGATTTAACTTTGTTGTTCATTGCGCGCTACCATTTCTTGACATTTACATGGTGGCTTAAGAATCGGCAAAAGAAGCACAATTCGTTTCATTGTACTTTGATCTTGTTATTTATTGTGAGCTGTAATTTCTTGAAATTTACAACGTGATTTACGAATCGGCAAGACGCACGATTCGATTAATGACGATTTGACTTTGATATTCATGGCATGCTACCATTTCTTGGTATTTTACATGGTGACACTCGAATCGGCAAGACGCACGATTCTCTCCTCGAGTTTAATTCAAGTTGTTTATTGTATGCCACTATTCTAAGATATTCATTATGTAATATTCGAGTTGACAAGTTATGTGATTTGTTTCCTGAATCCATATTGTGTTATTCATGGTGCACAATCCTTTTATGGTATTTACTATACATATACATATCTATCTGCAATATGAGCAATTTGTGTTGAAACATTTTAAGAGTACACAGAAGACCAATATTGTATGGTCCTAGTATACATTCTCAAAACAGGATTTATATGACTGGTTTAAAATTTAGTCAGAATGTTTTTTCTGATTCTCATGTAAAGGAAAGTACTTGAAGAATAAAGTTTTCATTTAATTCATCTTGATTCCCCTACAGGTATCCGACCATCTTGAAACTTAGTCATTTTAAGCTTAACTCTTTGATTGTTCATGTTTTCAGAGTGACTAGGTTTAGGATCATAGTCTAGTATTGATTTCAGGAGATATAATTTTCATATTATGTGTTCTAACCTTTTTCTTACTACAGGTCTCCTTCCCAGCTGTTCCCTTCCTAATCCCCTCTTGAACTCTCTCAGTCTCTGTGATTTATCTATCAGAGTCTTGGAGCTGTTCAGAGGTGGACGTGTTGGGAACGTGCACAGACCCCGAGGTTCTGGTGACTCTGACAGAATAGTGAGCCCCCAAATTATTATCCTCCTGGCTTGTGTATGATCTCACATGGCCACGCTAGACAAGTTAGTCAAGGCTATCACCCAGCGCCAAACAGAGGTGGTATCATCCAAAGAATTGACAACTAGCTTAGCAGAGAGAGTGAGTCAGTTGCAAGATAAGGTAGAGAAGAAGGAACAAAGTCCCACAGGTGTGTCTTGGCCATATACTTCTTCTCAGGCTTCTGGAAGTAATCCGATTTCCCTAAATGTTCCTTCTGCAATTCCTTTAGCTCCCCCAGAACGTTTCTCAGGTGACCCTTTGAAAGCACAATCTTTCCTGGTTCAAGTGGAACTACACTTCACCTGCAGACCAAATACTTTCCCCAATGCCCAATCCAAAGTAGCTTTCTTGTTATCATATCTGTCTGGGGATGCAGCTACTTGGGAAATTCCTCTTGTGCGTAAAAATAGTCCCTTGTTGTATAACTGGAGAAATTGTGTTCATGAATTTGAGAGAGTTTTTGATCGTAGAACTGTAACACAGTCAGCAGATCGTGATTTATTAGATTTACGCTAAGGAAATCAAGACCTAGTGTCGGATTTAGCCAACTTTAACCAGCTGGTTGCCGAGACATCCTGGCCTGAAGAAAAAAAAGCAGTCTTGTTTTACTAGGGACTCAAAGAAGAATTAAAAGATATCTTAGCGCAAATCGACCCACAACCTATAGACTGTCAAGAATTAATAAATCTTGTCTTAAGACTTGATCATAGATTAGCAGAACGTAAAGGAACGCGCAAAAAGATTGAAAAATATTCATGGCGCGTTCATGATAACAGAGACTCAAGAACTCCGAAAGAAAGAACGCCGGAACCAATGGAAATTGGAACCATCAGAAGACCTTTGACCAAAGATGAAAAGGACATACGCAGTAAAAATTGACAATGTCTTTATTGTGGTCGAAAAGGTCATTTTGCCAAAGATTGTCCAATCAAACCAAAGAACAAGCAAGTTCCAGTTCAGAAGGTCGCAGTCAATGCACCAGTCGAGTTGGAAAACTAGAACACCTGAGATGCAGAGAAGGGTTGCTCTTGGGTGTCACTGTGGACCCTTCACAATCTAGACATCTTAAACTAGAAATAAGAGTTTAGTTCAAGAAAAAGATCTATTTCAAAAAAGCTCTTAGCGATTCTGGGGCTACTGGGAACTTTGTTGATGTCCAATTGGTTCGTGCATGGGGGATCCCATGTATTGAAAAGAAGACCCCAGAAATCATCCCGGCAGTCAATGAAAAACCTTTGACTGGAGGTCCTGTAACTCTTCAGACTATCCCCTTGTCGATGATTTGTGAAAATAAGAATCAAAGAAAGAAACATAAAGAGAAAATCATCCTTGACGTGATCCATGCTCCCCAATATGGGATTATCATCGGCTTGCCATGGTTAACTCATCACAATCCGGAGATCAATTGGGCAGAACGAAAAATCGTGTTCTCATCTGTGCTATGTAACGAACAATGTCTCCAAAAGATTCAAGTACCAAAAGTTTGCAACTCTTACATAACTACTGCTGCGGAGAAAAAGATTCAGCTACCAAAACAGTATTCATCTTACAAAGATGTATTTGATGAGAAAGGAGCAGAGACTCTACCTCCTCATAGATCTTATGACTGTCAAATTGATCTAGCCCCAGGTGTGATACTTCCCAACTGTCGTGTATTTGCCCTTTCAGAACATGAAAATCAACATTCACGAAAATACCGAGATACATTTTTGGAGAATGGCTTCATTCGCCTCTCTAAATCTTCTGAAGCTTCGCCTTTGTTTTTTGTTCCAAAAGCTAATGGAGAACTTCAAGCTTGCATCGACTACAGGGTTTGAACAAAGTCACCATCAAGAATAAATATCCTTTATCCCTAATTCCGGTTTTATTGGAACAAGTAAAGAGAGCAAAAATCTACACGAAGCTTGACCTTCGAGGTGCTTATCATTTGGTCAGAATGAGAGAGGGTGACGAATGGAAAACAGCGTTCAAGACAAGATATGGCCTTTTTGAATACACCATCATGCCTTTTGGTCTGTGTAATGCTCCAGCAGCATTTCAATTTTTCTTCAATGACGTTCTTAGAGAGTACCTCGACATATTTGCCATAATCTACATCGATGACATTTTGATCTACTCAGACAATGAAAACAAACATGTCCAACATGTCAAGAAAATTCTTGCAGCCCTTTGAAAACACCATTTATATTGCAAACTAACCAAGTGTGAGTTTCATGTTACCACAGTTGAGTTTTTAGGGGTTATTCTTACCCCTCAAGGTATGGCGATGGCAGAAAGAAAGTAAAAGCCGTATCTGATTGGCCCACTCCAAAGACTGTTTGTGATGTACAATGTTTCCTGGGGTTGCACATTTTTACCAGAGGTTCATAAATCATTTCTCCCAGACAGTGGCTCCAATCACTAAGCTACTAAGAAAGAAAGAAAAGTTTTTATGGTCCCCAGAAGCTGATCAAGCCTTCTCGACTTTGAAGGACGCTTTCTCCACTGCGCCAGTCTTGACTCATCCTCATGCGAATCAACCTTTCATAGTGGAAGCTGATGCTTCAGATGTAGCAATAGGAGCCCTCTTATCACAACGAAATAAAGACACTGGTCAACTTCATCCTGTAGCTTATATGTCTCGGAAGTTGAACGAAGCCGAACAGAATTATGTCATTGCTGAAAAAGAGCTTCTGGTGATTTGTGACACCTTTAAAGAATGGAGACATCATTTGTTGGGTGCCAAATACACTGTTACAATATATACTGATCATCGTAATCTTCAATTCATAAGTTGCGCCAGACTTTTGATCCCTCAGCAATTACGCTGGATTTTTTTTTGCCAAATTTGATTTTGTAGTAACCTTCCGGCCTGGTAAAGATAATCGCAAGGCTGACGCCTTGTCCCGTCAAGAGTCTACTTCGTTGCCTGCATTTCAAGGCTCCAGAGCTATCATTGCTCCTGACAAGGTTCTATGTATCATAAAAACTGAAGATTTCTTTGAAGAAATTCCCAACTCTTTCACTGTTGAAAAATGGCAAACATGGGCCCAAGCAGATCCCGAAAGGTCAATCAAGCAAGGTTTGCCCTTTCATGACGCTCGTTTGCTCGTACCCACTACCAAACTTCGCAAGATAGTATTTCATTGGTTGCATGTTATACCTACGGCAGGTCACCCAGGTACTCCTAAAACTCTTGAACTGATCCAACGCTATTTTTGGTGGCCTACCCTAACAAAAGATGTAAAAGCAATGGTAAACAACTGTGAAGTTTGTGCTTGCATTAAAACAAGTAATTCAAAACCAAAAGGGTTGTTACATCCACTTCCAACCCCAAGTCGTCCATGGGAGCACATTTCTTTAGACTTTATTACCGGTCTGCCAGTGGTTCAACAGCATTCAGTAATTCTGGTGGTAGTAGATAGCCTCACGAAATATGGGCATTTCATTGCCTGTAAAAAATTGCCCACTTCTAGTGAATTGGCAACTATTTTACTGGACAGAGTGGTTCATTATCATGGACTGCCAAAGGTTATCCTCTCCGATCGGGGGTCACAATTTTCCTCCAATTTCTGGAAGACATGGTGTAAAACACTCCAAGTGACATCTACGCTATCTACTAGTCACCATCCTCAAACAGATGGTCAAACGGAGAGACTAAATCAGACTTTGAAACAATACCTACGTGCCTACGCTGAAAAGGCACTTCATTCTTGGACATCTATGCTCTGGTTAGCTGAGTTAGCTTACAATAACTCATTCCACACTTCTATTGGCGTTACACCCTTTTTTGGTTTATTTGGCTATCATCCTGACACCTTGCCCATCACAATTCCTCAAGAACTTCTCTTACTCCAGCTGTGTCAGAAACCATTCCGCATTTACATCAAACCCAGAAACTGTTTCAACAGCATTTAGAAAAAGCAAAACAAAAATATAAAAGGCATTATGACAAGAAACATTGTGAGGGACCGCAATATCAACCAGGTGACAAAGTGTGGCTTTCCACAAAACATATAGGGGGTCATTACAACACTGGCGGCCGGTGTTAAAGCTGCGGAAATACCGCAAACAGGCCGGCGGACAAAAAAAGGGAATTACGACCCTGGCGGAAACCGGCAACAAAGACAGCCACTTTAACACACCGCCCGCCTCGGCGGTACAGACAAACAGCGTGGCGGTCACCGCCAACAGATAGGCGGGAGACAATGTAACGACCACACTATCACAACACACCAATCCGCCACCTTTTCCGGGGCGGATTCACTGTGGATAAAAACACGGCGCAAACAGTTACTGCAATGGGAAAACGCTCACCTGAACACATCCCACGAGGAACGACGACTCCATAGAGCCGGAACTCCAAATCCTACCTGCCCTTGTCTTCCTGCTCTTCTACGACCAACAGCGACGTAGGCGCAGAACATACCGGTGAGTACTGCATCTACGACACAGGGGAGGGGGGAGGCAAAAGTTAGGGGGACACCCACCTAACACCCCCACCCCCACCCTCGCATATCACAACATACACATCAATGCAGTCACAAAAATCACAGTAACAACCCACAATCCCCCCGGAAGAATGCAAAGACAATGCGAATTGCGGGCAAACATTGTATTGTGCCAATATACATGTCAAACAAAAATATACTGATATATATCACGAAATCTGTCATAACTAAATATACAATACAAGAAGTAGTGCAGATATGTATACAACAATGTCCGTGCATCAACAGTCCAAAAATGCATGGGCGAGGCCCACGATAGATACCTGACCATAATCCGAGAGAACACTGCTGGGGCATCAGATAGAAACACTACAGGCACCTCAGGGGGAAGTGAAGGGGGGGCACCTCAGCCACATGAATGCGAAGCCAGATCCACAATGGGGCTCCATGCCCATTGATGTATCCTGGGGAGTGCAAAGCCACAGTCTCACAAGTCTCTACAGTGGGTGGTTTGCCCATTGTTACATCCTGGGGAGTGCAAAGCCACAGTCTCTCAAGTCTCTACAGTGGGTGGGTTGCCCACTGTACCATCCTGGGGAGTGCAAAGCCACAGTCTGTTAAGTCTCTACAGTGGGTGGTTTGCCCACTCTTCAATCCTGGGGAGTGCAAAGCCACATTTTGGCAAGTAGATGCAGTTCTCTACTGGTACTGGGTGGGACTGGTGCCCAGACTGGATGAGTCTCCCCGTGAAAGTTCATGTCCTGTCACTGTCCCAGCTGCACATGGGATAAGGATGCCTGATGTGGCGGCCTATTCATACCCACACGGTGTCTGCCCTGTTCAGCGGTGCTTTGCCCTGTTCAGCGGTCTTCACCATGGCGATCTTAGCCCTGTTCAGCGGTCTTTGCCCTGTTCAGCGATGCTTTGCCATGGCGGTCTCTGACCCGTTCAGCGGTCTTTGCCCTGTTCAGCGGTGCTTTGCCCTGTTCAGCGGTCTTCACCATGGCGGTCTTTGCCCTGTTCATCGGTGCTTTGCTATGGCGGTCTCTGACCTGTTCAGCAGTCTTTGCCCTGTTCAGCAGTGCTTTGCCCTGTTCAGCGGTCTTCACCATGGTGCTCTTTGCCCTGTTTAGCGGTGCTTTGCCATGGCGGACTCTGACCTGTTCAGCGGTCTTTGCCATGTTCAGCGGTGCTTTGCCCTGTTCAGAGGTCTTCACCATGGCGGTCTTTGCCTGTTCAGCGGTGCTTTGCCATGGCGGTCTCTGACATGTTCAGCGGTCTTTGCCCTGTTCAGCGGTGCTTTGCCCTGTTCAGCGGTCTTCACCATGGCGGTCTTTGCCCTGTTCAGCAGTGGTTTGCCATGGCGGTCTATGGACTGTTCAGCGGTGCTCTGACATGGTGGTTCGGATCCTGACATTGGTGTGTGGCATGACGAACTCCACACTGGACATTGGTGTGTGGCATGACAAACTCCACACTGGACATTGGTGTGTGGCATGACGAACTCCACACTGGACATTGGTGTGTGGCATGACGAACTCCACACTGGACATTGGTGTGTGGCATGATGTTCAATAATTTCCCAGCGGGGCTGTGGGATCCTGGACCCTCCTGGGCTGTGACTCCGGCAGTAGTCTCCTGACCAGTAACGATACTTGAGCCCTCCTGGGCTGTGACTCCGGCGGTGGCGGTGGTCTCCTGACCAGTAACGATACTTGAGCCCTCCTGGGCTGTGACTCTGGCGGTGGTCTCCTGACCAGTAACGATACTTGAGCCCTCCTGGGCTGTGACTCTGGCGGTGGTCTCCTGACCAGTGACGATACTTGAGCCCTCCTGGGCTGTGACTCCGGCGGTGGTCTCCTGACCAGTGACGATACTTGAGCCCTCCTGGGCTGTGACTCCGGCGGTGGTCTCCGGACCAGTGACGATACTTGGGCCCTCCTGGGCACTGACTCTGGCGGTGGTCTCCGGACCAGTGACGATACTTGGGCCCTCCTGAGCACTGACTCTGGCGGTGGTCTCCGGACCAGTGACGATACTTGGGCCCTCCTGGGCACTGACTCTGGCGGTGGTCTCCGGACCAGTGACGATACTTGGACCCTCCTGGGCACTGACTCTGGCGGTGGTCTCTGGACCAGTAATGATACTTGGGCCCTCCTGGGCACTGACTCTGGTGGTGGTCTCTGGACCAGTAACGACGGTGCTGGCAGTTGTGTCTGGACCGCCGGAAATGATAGCGCACTTCTCCGCCGTGACACTCACAACAGGTTGGGGAGACTTCCTTGGGACCTTCCCCACCTTCTTTGGAGTTACAGCTGACTCACCAATCGCCTTGGAGCCCATTTCAGTTGTTGTCCCACCAGGAGTCTTGACACGGTCCCGTCGTCCACTCTCCAATTTCGGAGCCTTTACAGGGGGTGGGGTGACAGTGCCTTGGCTCCGGGTCCTACTGCCTGCCCTGGTGGACAGGGCACTCTAAAAACCTGGAACACGCACCACTGGTACTGGAGGCTTTTCGGCTGAGGCGCTACGACAGGACTGATGAATTGGAGGGGGGGGAAAGGTCAATTTGACAGAGGGACAGTTTCTGACGGACACTGGGATGGGTAGTTGGAGGGGGTCTGGGAGTGGAGGAAGAGGAGGTGGGTGTAGGAGGTGTCACTTTAGCTGTTTTGGGTGCAGGTGCAGGTACTGGAGGCTGTCGTGAGGTGGATGGATGTTGGGTGAGTGATTGCCGGCGTTTGTGTACTTTGGGAGGGGGCGTCACAGACACACTGGGAGAGGACACAGGGGACGTGTAAATGGCAGTGGAGGTGGTGAGTGCAGGTGAGCGGCTTGGGGTGCTGGGTGTCCTGGTGCGAGTCCTAGTGCCTGTAGATGTGGTGCATGCAGGTGTGTGTGTAGACGACACTGGGAGGGAGGAGGGAGAAGAGGAGGAGGGGGACACAGTGGAGACAGTGGATGTTGCTGTGTCTGTATGGGTGTGATGCTTGTGTGAGTGCCTGTGGTGTGTATGGTGTCTATGTTTGCTTGAGCTACTTTTGGGTGTTGACTTGTGTGCATGCTGGTCTGTAGGTGTGCTTGGGATGGGCTGGCGTACAGGGGATTGGGTCTGGGTGGAGGAAGTTGGAGGGGGGAGGCTGGACACAGGGACAATGGCTGCCATCAGTGCTGAGGCCAGAGATTGCAGGGTTCGCTGAAGGACAGCCTGACCAGAATGAATTCCTTCCAGGAATGCATTACCGTGTTTCAACTCTCGTTCTACACCCTGAATGGCATTCACAATGGTAGACTTCCCAACAGTGAGTGACCTGAGGAGGTCAATGGCCTCCTCACTGAGGGCAGCAGGGGTGACTGGGGCAGGGCCTGAGGTGCCTGGGGCGAAGGTGATGCCCACCATCCTGGGTGAGCGGGCACGGGGCGAACGCTGAGGGGCTGCTGGGAGGGCGGTGCTGGTAGGGGAGGTGGCGGCTGTACCTGTTGAAGTGGGGCGCACAGATGGTGCCGCCACCACAGGGGAGCTCCCATCGGCGGACGAGTCCGTGTCGCTGCTTGGTGATCCGGTGGCCGACATGAAGCTCCCCTCGCCCTCCGTCCCACTGGTGCATTCAGAGTCTGTCGTGTGGCCCTCCATGGCCATGTGGGATGCAGCTCCCTCGTGCTCTGGTGTCACTGTACCTCCGCCTGATGATGCTGATGTACAAAAGGACAGGGAGAGCAGGAAAAGGGGGGGTGACAGAAGAAAGAGAGTTTTAGTGCATGGCATACCGCTACCGTTGGAGGACATGGCAGACGCAGCAGTCCCATGCATTACGCCGTGCTCCTGGCCTCTGCACATGCAATTTCTGGGATATGGCCTACATGGCAATGTTAGAAATCTGTGCACATGGATGGCAAAGGGGCAACTATACCTCAACTTGCCACTCTTCTGAGCTGGGGTAGAGTCCCACATGGCCTACATTACGGAGGGGCCTTGCCTACCGAACTCGCCCTGGCCTAGGGACACACACAGCCCACCTCCCCCACCCAGACACCTCCACTGCACGCAAAGTCCACAGAATGAGGTTGTACTCACCCCCTTGTGTCTGCTGTGATGTCCTTAAGTGCCCATCCTACTCCGGGTAGGCCACCACCAGGATTCGGAACATCAGGGGGGTCATGGTGAGACGGGCACCCCTCCCACGTTGGGAGGCCATCCCCAGTTGAGCCTCCGCCGTCTTCTTGCTGCAGCGGCGAATGTCCTCCCATCTCTTCCGGCAGTGGGTGCCCCGTCTCTGGTGGGCCCCCAGGGTCCGGACCTCCTTGGCGATGGCACGCCAAATGTCCTTCTTCTGGTGGGCGCTGACCTACATGACATGCACAAGGAAAGAGGAACAGTCATTATCTACTGGATCGTCAATGTGAGTGGCCCCCTCCCAAGTCTGGCCATGTGGCCCATTCATCCCCATGCATTTCTGTTCTTAGAACTCTGCCCCCTTCCCTCTCCCACCCAGCCCTGTCCACCCAGGCGTAGCCCATCCAACGTGCTCCCTGTGTACTGACCTGTTGGTCTGGAGGACCGTAGAGTAGCATGTACTGGGGGAGGACCCCATCCACAAGTTTCTCCAACTCCTGTGCAGTGAAGGCAGGGGCCCTTTCCCCAGACGCAGCAGCCATCGTCGCTTCCAGACCGAGGTCACAGCAGCACTGGCAGTATAGGTCCTCTCCTGTCGAAGGTCAGGTATCTAGTGATTGAACAGATAGAAAATGGCGGTGATGTCCGCGGCGGTGACGTCCGCGGCGGTGCGCATCATCACCGGCGGCGCACCTGTTCATTGGCTCCTGGGACCCATAGGGTCCAATGTTAACCAATGCAGCATTGCGCCGTGGTCTACGACCGCCTACCGCGACGGTGTCCAACGCCAGCGCAGTTACCCCACATTCCCATTGTCCCAGTTTAGAGGTCAGGCAGCCGCCATTTCAGGGGCCCACATGGTTACATTTGCTACTGCGTCACACATACCGAGGCCTACACTCAAAACATATCCAGGAAGGGTTAATTGTCTGTTGTAGTCTTGTGTGTGACTGTGGGTACATACCTGGAGGAATGGTGACTGTTTCTTCGCTGTTGTCCTTCTTAGGCACCGTCAGTTGGGACATATGGGAAGATGGCGGAATCCGCCGGTGTACCGACCGCTGGTGGACCTGTTGACAATGGAAGAGAGACATTTGATCGTGACCTACCGGTTTGACCGTGCCACAATCCAGCAACTATGTACCCAGTTGGAGCCAGACCTGATGTCACCAATCCGCCATCTGACTGAAATCCCCCCTGACGTGCAGGTGCCGTCAGTGCTCCATTTCCTTGCAAGTGGGTCTTTTCAGACTACTGTGGCCATGGCATCAGGGATGTCCCAGCCCATGTTTTCCAACGTTTTGTCCAGAGTGTTGTCTGCCCTGCTGAAACACGTAAGGAGATACATCATTTTCCCTGAGGTGGAGGATTTGGCTACAGTGAAAGGTGACTTCTATGCCCTTGGACATATCCCCAACGTCATAGGTGCCATTGATGGGACCCATGTAGCTCTGGTCCCCCCACAGGAGTGAACAGGTGTACAGGAACAGGAAGAGTTATCATTCCATGAATGTCCAGATGGTCTGTTTGGCAGACCAGTACATCTTGCAGGTAAATGCTATGTTCCCTGGCTCTGTGCATGACGCCTACATCCTGCGCAATAGCAGCATCCCTGATATGATGGGTGAACTCCAGAGGTACCGTGTATGGCTATTGGGGGACTCAGGTTACCCCAACCTTTCGTGGCTATTGACCCCAGTGAGGAATCCCAGGACCAGGGCAGAGGAACCGTACAATGAGGCCCATGAGTGGACTAGGAGGGTAATCGAGCGGACCTTCGGCCTCCTTAAGTCCAGGTTCAGGTGCCTCCATATGACTGGTGGATCCCTATTCTACTCACCGAAGAAGGTGTGCGACATCATCATCGCCTGCTCCATGCTCCATAATTTGGCATTGCGACACCAGGTGCCTTTTCTGCAGGAGGATGATCCAGATGACGGTGTTGTAGCAGCGGTGGAGCCTGTGGAGCCTGTGGACAGTGATGAGGAAGAAGCTGAGGATGAAGAAAACGACAACAGGGAGTCAGTCATACAGCAATATTTCCAGTGAGACACAGGTGAGTACATTTTCTGGTTTAACATTACATTAACTTTCACACGTCTACCTCTATCCTGTACCTACATTTCACTCACTATTTGTTAACTGAGTTGTCCCCTTCCATTTCAGTTTCACAAATGTGGTAACCTACGTGTCAACAGCTTGCACCCTTGAAGGGCTTGTGATGTGTGACATTGGTATGTTGGCCTCCCAATGGGTAATCCTTTTTGACACTGTAATTGACAATACAATGTTCAAAATTATAGACTGACTCCAGTTTTATTAGTGTTTCAAGGGTGTTTATTTAAGTGCATAAACATAAAGGGGGGTTGTGAAATGGTGATGGGTTATGGTGGAAGAATGTCCATGGCAGAGTCCAGTCTATTAGTCTCACAGGTAAATTGCACATCTGGCCATTGGAAGTGGAGCTGGGGCAGTTCTGAATTAGACAGGGTAACAAAGTGGGACAGTGGGGGGACAATCAGGGTAGTCTTATTTCCTGGCGGGGGTCTTGCCATCTTGCTCTGTCCTGTTCCTGGATCTCAGGGACCGCTTGCGGGTGGTTGTCCGTCTGCAGGGGGTGGGGTGCTGGTGTGTTGGTCCTGTGGTGGTGCCTCCTGTCCACTAGCGCCGGCGGAGGTGGTGGGCAGTTCATCATCAAAGCTAGTGTCAGGGGCCCCTTGTTGTGCCACAGTGTCCCTTCTGGTGTTCACAAGGTCCTTCAGCACCCCTACAATGGTGACCAGGGTGGTGTTGATGGACTTGAGTTCCTCCCTGATCCCCAAATACTGTACCTCTTGCAGCCTCTGGGTCTCCTGAAAGTTGGCCAGTACCATTGCCATCATCTCCTGGGAAAGATGGTACGCTCCCATGATGTTGGAGAGGGCCTCGTGGAAAGTGTGTTTCCTGGGCCTGTCTTCCCCCTGTCGCACAGCAGTCCTCCCAGTTCCCCTGTTTTCTTGTTCCTCTGTCCCCTGAACCGTGTGCCCACTGCCACTGCCCCCAGGTCCCTGATGTTCTTGGGTTTGTGGGTTTGCCTGGGTTCCCTGTAGTGGTGGACACACTGCTGCTTGATGTGTCCTGGGGACAGAGGGATGGGCCCGCTGGGTGGGTGCTGTGCTGGTGTTTCCTGAGGGGGGAGGCTCTGTGGTGGCATGTGCCAGTGTGCAGAACCGACTGTCCCAAGGTCCCAGATGGGCCAGGCTGGTCATCTAGATCCAGTTGGACAGATCTGCTGTCATCACTGTGGGTCTCTTCTGTAGGGGGGGTGGACATGTCTGGAACCTCCTGTCCGGTGACGTTGGGTAGGGGTCCTGCAAGGGTGTAAAGACATGATTATTGCATCTGTGTGTGCCATTGTGTGCAATGGGTGGGTGACCCTGTACCCCAGTGCTTACATTCTTGTCTAGGACCTTGTGTGATATTTGGTTTGGGGAACTGTGTAGGTATCTGTAGTGGACATGCTTTGGTGATGGGTGTCCATGCTTTGGTGTTGCATGCAGGGCTTGGTGTTGGAATGGGTGGTTTGTGATAGTGGGACATATGTGAGGTGTTGGAGTGATGGGGGTGAGGGTGGGGGTATGTGATAGCATGCAGGTAGGGTGGAGGATGCAATAGTTAAGATTTGACTTACCTGAGTCCATTCCTCCAGCTACTCCTGCGATGCCCTCAGGATGCAGTATAGCCAAGACCTGCTCCTCCCATGTTGTTAGTTGTGGGGGAGGAGGTGGGGGTCCGCCGCCAGACCTCTGAACTGCAATCTGGTGTCTTGAGACCATGGAACGCACCTTCCCCCGTAGGTCGTTCCACCTCTTCCTGATGTCATCCCTAGTTCTTGGATGCTGTCCCACTGTGTTGACCCTGTCTACGATTCTGCGCCATAGCTCCACCTTCCTAGCAATGGAGGTATGCTGCACCTGTGATCCGAATAGCTGTGGCTCTACCCGGATGATTTCCTCCACCATGACCCTGAGCTCCTCCTCAGAGAACCTGGGGAGTCTTTGCCGTGCCATGGGGTGGTGTGGGTGATGTGTGAGGTGGTGTGTGTTGTAATGTGTGAGGGGATGTGTTTGTGTGTGTTATGTGAGGTACATGGATGTTGCGTGAGTGATGGTGTTGTGTGCCTGTGGATGCTAGTTTGTTGATGGTGGTGTCTCTCTCTGTGGTTCATTCTCATTTTATGTCGTAGGGGTTTGTGGGTGATGTGGGTGTGTGTTTTATATTGTATTGGTTGTGTGGCAGTGGTGTGTGTATGTGTATCAGGTGTGTCTATTTCGATTTGTCCAATGTGGTTGTGTTTTGTAAATGTGTGTGTATTTTGAGCGCGGCGGTGTGTACGGCCAATGGAATACCGCTGTTGAAAGACCGCCGCGTGGATTCGTGGGTCGTGATAGTGTGGGCGTATTCCTGTTGGCGTGACGGTGGATGTTTTGTTATCGCCAGTTTATCACTGACCTTTGGTGTCGCGGACTTGTGTGGGTGTCGAGATTTTGGCAGATTCCGAGCTGTGTGTCGTAATAGCTGTAGCGGAATTCCGCCACCCCAGCGGTGTGTTGGCGGTCTTCTGCATGGCGGTAAGCGGGATTTACCGCCAATGTTGTAATGAGGGCCATAATACCTATCTGATATAAGTGGTATAGTAGGAGCTTTGCATGTCTCCTAGTTCAGCCTAAGTTGCTCTGCTATAGCTACCTCTATCAGCCTAAGCTGCTAGAACACTACTAATCTACTAATAAGGGATAACTGGACCTGGCACAAGGTGTAAGTACCATTGGTACCCACTATAAGCCAGACCAGCCTCCTACAGTGGGCCTGCAGCAGTAATTGTGCCACCCACATAAGGAGCCCTGTGAACACGTCTTAGACCTGCCACTGCAGGGTCTGTGTGTGCAGCTTTAAATGCATGTAAGTACCCCCAAGGTAGGCCCTAGGTACCCCCAAGGGTAGGGTGCAGTGTATGTTAAAGGTGGTACAGGTACTGGTGTGTTTTCCATGTCCTAACAGTGAAATACTGCCAAATTAGGTTTTCACTTTTGCAAGACCTAGCTCTCTCATACGTTAACATGGGAGCTCCCTTTAATTATCCTTAAAATGTAGTTTCCCTTTGAGAGCAGATAGAGATATGAGTTTGGGGTCTCTGAACTCACAATTTAAAAATACATCTTTTGGTAAAGTTGTTTTTTAAATTGTTTGTTTGAAAATGCCACTTTTAGAAAGTGGGCCTTTTCTTGCTTAAACCATTTTATGCCTCTGCCTGCTTGTGTATTCCACTTCTGTGTCAGACTGACAGTTGGGCTGTTGTGAATTCCCTCTAGCCAGTGACACAAAGGAGGCTGGGATGTAGCCTGCATATCCTGATGGGCCATCTGGGCTAGAGTGGAGGGAGGAGTGGTCACTGACACCTGAAAGGGCTGTGCCTGCCCTCACAATGCAGTCTCCAACCCCCAGGAGTGTGTCTGTGGCCAGGCCTGGGCAAGGCAGGATCTTGAGAACAACAGAGACTTTCCTTTGAAGTATGCCTACTTCAAAGGCAGAAAGGGGTATAAGTAGTGGAACCAAAACCCCAGACTTTTAGAATCATTCTGGATCAAGAGAGACTGATGCCAAGGAGAAAAGCTGAACAGCTGGAGGAGGACTACTGCCCCTTAGCTGTGTTTCTTTGCTGGGTTGGCCTGCCGTTGCTGCTTCTGCATTAAAAGAGAGCAAAGGGTGAACTGTGTGCTTTGTGCTGTTCAAGAAGAAAAACCACCCCAACAATGCCAACAAAGCCGCTGGCCTGCACTCTGATCTGCCGATGTCACACAGAGCCGCACTGCTTCATCACACCTCAACCCTGGTCTCACCAACACCGCCATCTGACTCCGCCACTGAGATGCTGCTTGCACTGTGATCTGTGAGCCCCACACTCTGGTATCACCTTGCTCACACCGCAGCCTGGGCATCCCCGACGCTGCCCCTCCTGCTGTCACCGGCACTGCTGTCTGCACCGTAGCCTGTTGACACTGCTCATGAGTTACACGAAGCCCCGTCCAGCACCGCCACCCCATTCCACCAACTCCAGCACCATCGACTCCAGTATCATCATTAGGCGTCTCTGCCTGCACCTCAACCCATGGATGCTGCACGGAACCCATCATGTGCCGCACCGCCGACTTGGGCCTACCTATGACAGCACTTCAGTAACGACGATGCCACTGCTTGCATGATGATCTGGTGACACCACACATCGCACCCCCCCTTCACACCGCAACCCTGGTCTCACTGACACCCCTGTATGCCATCACCGAACTGCTCCCTGCACCGTGACCTGTGGGCACCGCCGGTCACATCGTTCCGCTCCACACCACAGCCCCGATGCCACCCACACCATCGCTCCTGACTTCATCAGCCCAGAGTTTGATCTGTAATTCGTGTGACTTCAAGGGCCCGATGACAGCGGCACTGACCTCCAGAACCAACATCTTTGACGCCGCTCTCCAGATCTCATAGCAAGGATCACAATGCCCTACAATTCCAAGGTACTATTTGTGGGTCTTCCCGACACCGTAGCAGGCCCACGACACCACGGCTGGCCTGAACTGTTGGATTTGTCTTTTGTGATGCTGTGATAGCCCCAGACTGAGATATCTACTTCAAGGAACTGCATTTTTAAGTTATTTCTTGCAAAATTCATAACTTTATTACTGTATGTTTGATTTTTCTCATTTTGGTCTTGTTTTACACAGACAAATATTGGTTATTTTTCTAAAAGGGGTGTGGTGTCCTTTTGTAGTGTTTTAACTGTATTACTGTGTGTTGTATGCAAATGCTTTACACATTGCTTCTGAGATAAGCTTGACTGCTTGTGCTAAGTTACCAGGGGGGGTGAGCAGTTGTTATTTGAGCAGGTATCTCCCTTATCCTGACTAGTGTAAGGGTCCCTACTTGGACAGTGTGCAAACCGACTGCCAACTAGAGTCCCCCTTTCTAACACAGATGAAATATTGACACCATACTTCAATATCAAAGCACATCTGACTTCTGGGAAACAGTAGAAATCTCATTGGGTAAATCATGTACACACATTGACATCAAATATTTGACCCACTAAGACATAAACTTAAATATTTTTTCCTCCTTATCTGTGATTAGTATATTTACCATGTATTATTTGCTTCTATTTTTTTTTTTTACATTTGTGTTTAAATACCTGCAACGGGGGTAGTACTTTACCCATGGTACTATTAGGGACAAACAGTCATGGTTCAAATTTTTTCAGGTCATATCCTGCCCAGGAAAGTGTTGTTCATATCAGACTGTTAGAAATGCACTAGCCTCAGTTTTGACTGTCGTAAAATGCACAACTAAACACCCTCAAATGGCAGATGCCTGTGAACACCAGAGCAGTACGCGCTCTATTGGCGTCAAAAATGCAAAAACCCAGCACTCTCAAAACAAAGGGCCTGATTACAACTTTGGAGGAGGTGTTAATCCGTCCCAAATGTGACGATATACCACCAGCCGTATTACGAGTTCCATAGGATATAATGGACTCGTAATACGGCTGGTGGTATATCCGTCACTTTACCGTCTCTTTTGGGACAGATTAACACCTCCTCCAAAGTTGTAATCAGGCCCAAAGTAATTTATGCATTGTGCTGATATGTTGTGGTTTAACCTTTTGTATTGCAGAGTTCAATCCTGAAAACTTATTTTTAATATGCTTACAAATACTGTTCCTTTGCAATGTATTGCTGCAGGTTTTCAGAGTGTGTTAGGGTGTGGCCCCTTTCCAGGATCTTCCAGAGACTTTCCCTGCAACATGCCTGGGCGTGGTTCTGGGCTGGGCCAAGACTCCATAAAAGAGAGCCAGCCCAACTCCCAGTGCTCACTATTCAGAGGTCCCGGTGCAGAGCAGCAGCTTCTTCCTGAGCTTCTGTCCCGGCGGCCTATTTGGATCTTCCAGTCTTCTGCCCTAATCCTTCATTGGTGATCATTGTTCCAGGCGGTAAGACGGTGGTTGGACTGTCCCGACACCTTTATTTAGAATTTTCTATTTCTTGGTTTCAATTCTTATATTCTTATATGAGTAACAGATTACTTGCGCGCTACCATTTCTTGACATTTATATAGTAGTTTACAAATAGGCAAGACGCACAATTTATTTCATAAAGGTTTGACTTTGTTATTCATTGCGCGTTACCATTTCTTGACATTTACATGGTGGCTTAACAATCGGCAAGACGCGCGATTCGTTTTATGGTGTTTAAACATTGTTGTCCATTGCGCGCTATTATTTCTTGACATTTACATGATGTTTTATGAATTGGCAAGACGCACAACTCGTTTCATGAGCATTTAACTTTGTTGTTCATTGCGCGCTACCATTTCTTGACATTTTACATGGTGGCTTAAGAATCGGCAAAAGAAGCGCGATTCGTTTCATTGACTTCGATCTTGTTATTTATTGTGAGCTGTTATTCCTTGACATTTACATCGTGTTTTACGAATCGGCAAGACGCGTGATTCGATTAATGATGATTTGACTTGGATATTCATTGCATGCTACCATTTCTTGGTATTTTACATGGTAACACTCGAATTGGCAAGACGCACGATTCTCTCCTCGAGTTTAATTCATGTTGTTTATTGTATGCTACTATTCTAAGATATTTATTATGTAATATTCGAGTTGACAAGTTATGTGATTTGTTTCCTGAATCCATATTGTGTTATTCATGGTGCACTATCCTTTTATGGTGTTTACTATATATACACATATATATATATATATATATATATATATATATATATATATATATATATATATATATAAATATATATATAAATATATATATATATATATATATATATATATGCAATATGCGCAATTTGTGTTGAAACATTTTAAGAGTACACAGAAGGCCAGAGTTTCTAGATGCAATATTGTATTGACCTAGTATACATTCTCAAAACAGGATTTATATGACTGGTTTAAAATTTAGTCAGAATGTTTTCTCTGATTCTCATGTAAAGAAAAGTACTTGAATAAGAAGGTTTTCATTTAATTCATCTTGATTCCCCTACAGGTATCCGCCCATCTTGAAACTTAGTCATTTTAAACTTAACTCTTAGATTGTTCATGTTTTCATAGTGACTAGGCTTAGAATCATAGTCTTGTATTGATTTCAGGAGATATAATTGTCATATTGTGTGTTCTAACCTTTTTCTTACTACAGGTCTCCTTCCCAGCTGTTCCCTTCCTAATCCCCTCTTCCCCTCTTGAACTCTCTCAGTCTCTGTGATTTATCTATCAGAGTCTTGGAGCTGTTCAGTGGTGGACGTGTTGGGAACATGCACAGACCCCGAGGATCTGGTGACTCTGACACTGCCTGACCTTGCTGTCATGACAGTGCCTAGCCAACCATCAGCAGAAGTTGACTGTTTAACAGGTGGTACCCTCCATGACAGACCTTGCCATAGGTTGACCCATGTGACAGCTATGCACGAAAGCCAATGGCTATGTCCGCTTCCGTCATGGATTGTGTCCACCGTGCACTTGTATGCCCCGTTGTGTAAAAAACAATCACTTGCTTCCTAACTCTGCAGCCATCAAGACCTCCTCAATGATTACTATTTTTACTGGCCTGTGGGAGCCAGGATGCTGGGCAATTCAAATGACAGGGCCCCTGCCTTCTCCCCTCAGGAGCTGGGGCTTCTTACCAGGGATGTTCTGTCCCTGTACAGCTAACTCTATGGGACCCCATAGGAACAGGTACATGTCCAATTGGGGAATTTCTGACTGAGTAACCTCTCCTGTTTATGGTTCACAGGATATTTGTATCCCTCTTTGGTAATGTGGGTGCTGTGAGTTGATGGAATAATGTATCTGAGACAGATTTATGTGACAAATGTCTGAATTTCCTGTGCATGTAAATGTTAAGCCACCTGACAGCAGACATTGTAGTGTGTCTATGTCACACACAAATCCTATTTCCCTACAAAAGCTGCAGGCCACTGACTGACACTGGCCAGCAGACAATGAACCATATGTATGTCCAACAACATACAGCCACTGTTGAAATAACAATGATTTTGTTTGATACATATAGAGGGTCTGGAGCTGTCTGATGCTGTATTGTCACATGGGAGTCTGGTACATATTGTGCATCATTTAGCTCTGTATAATTTCAACCTGTCATGTAGCCTTATATAGGTTGAATTATTTTTGGTACAGCAAGTTCAGATGACAGTTACTCACCGTCATCCACGCCTGTCTCTCCGATTAGAATTCCCTCTTGGACAAACAACCCACAAGTCCCTGCTCTCACTAACACATAGAAACCCTCTTCTGTCACTGTATGTGATGCGGACCATGTGTTATATGGCTCTTGGTAGTTTAGGCAGGAGGACAATGTAGGTGTGAGTATGATTATGTGCAAGGATTGTACAGGTGGTTTGGGCTTCAATAGCTCACAAGGATTGTGAGTGATCAGGGGTGGCTCTCACTACATAATGTTTTGCATGGTTCTGGCCAAAATGATGGTGTAGGCCTGAGTAGTTAACATAAGGATCCAGCAAGTATTGATGGTGCACAGGGATCCCTGCAAAACATCTAAGACTGTTTTTTTGTTCAAAGAAATTGTAACTATTTTGTAAATGTATGTGTGTATTGGTAAAAGATGATGTCGCAGCAGTTCTCCCCGACTGTGACACTGAATTGCCTTTTCCTGTTCTCTTGTTTCATCTATACAGGTCAATGTCCATCGAAAGCAGGAGATCTGGAAGGCCATCGCAAAAAAGGTGCAGGCCTTGGGGGTCCACAAGCGGTAGAACCTGCACTGTCAAAAGAGATGGGAGCACCTTCATTGTGCCACAAGGAAATCGAGTGAAAGCTAAGTCAGGCAGTTCTCTCAACGATCCAGGTGGGTGCGCCACACCCTGACCCACCCAATGACCTGCATACTTGCGGTGGCTTACCAAGAGCTTGGTGGGCAGTTGAGGTCCCAACAGCAGCAACAAAGGGATAAGTAATTTTTTAGGATATTGTTGCGGTTTGACCACATTACTTTCCAGCTATGTTGTATGCCAACAACTGCGAGGAAGACACACATTTAAAGCCCATGATGATTTCTTGAGATATAAGTTGGTCAGACTGTTTCTGATGCTGTGCGTGGTCGTTTGTTTTGTGCTCTATCATGCCAGTAGATTCCTTCTTTCAAGGCAATTACTGTTGTGGACAGACACATGGCTGCATGCAAATAAAGCAATTGCCAACATTTTCACAATGATATGAGGGACAGTGTCTCAAAACATGCCCCAGGTCATGATTGGGTTAAATGTGATGGGACTTTACAAATCTGTGTAGTGAATGTAGGCTTTCTTACTGGTGATTATGGCAAACTGCACACTTGTTAAGCAGCTGATATATCAGACTTGACATTGCCACATGAGTGCTATGACAATGTGGGAATATGCATGTGGACGGGAGGTTTTGATATTCTGTGTACAGTGACATAGGCCCTCATTCTGACCTTGGCGGGCGGCGGAGGCCGCCCGCCAAAGTCCCGCCGTCAGATTACCATTCCGCGGTCGAAAGACCGCGGCGGTAATTCTGACTTTCCCGCTGGGCTGGCGGGCGGTCGCCTTCAGACCGCCCGCCAGCCCAGCGGGAAAGAGGCTTCCACGATGAAGCCGGCTCGGAATCGAGCCGGCGGAGTGGAAGCTGTGCGACGGGTGCAGTTGCACCCGTCGCGTATTTCACTGTCTGCGCAGCAGACAGTGAAATACATGTAGGGGCCCTCTTACGGGGGCCCCTGCAATGCCCATGCCAGTGGCATGGGCACTGCAGGGGCCCCCAGGGGCCCCGCGACCCCCCCTACCGCCATCCGGATCCCGGCGGTCCGACCGCCGGGATCTGGATGGCGGTAGGGGGGGTCGGAATCCCCGCGGCGGTGCAGCAAGCTGCGCCGCCGCGGAGGATTCAATGGGGCGGCGGTACACTGGCGGGACCCCGCCAGTGGTGCCGGTCCGACCGCGGCTTTACCGCCACGGTCGGAATCCCCATTGGAGCACCGCCGGCCTGTCGGCGGTGCTCCCGCGGTCCTCCGCCCTGGCGGTCAAAGACCGCCAGGGTCAGAATGACCACCACAATTCCTTACCTGACACAAGTTGAAAGCAGTTTCTCCAGCAAACGTATGAAACTTTATGTTGATAGTAACTGGTGGACCTGAGTCCTTAGCCATTCACAAATTTGCATGTCAGCCCGTCTGTAATTGGAAAAATATTTGTTTTTGCCAAACTGTATTGCAAGTGACAGACAGAAATTTGTCCATAATAGTGAGAGATTTGTGTGCCCCACAGACAACATTTTGGTGTCCTTGGTCCTACCCAGAAGGTAAGTTGATGATGGAGAGCAATGTGATCTTGAAACAGACATTTGCATGTGGAAGGTAACATCACATAGATGTAGTAGTGTCTTGTTTTGGACATACAATTTCCATCCAAAGATCTTACCCTTTGGGAGAAGAGAACACATTTTAGCTCTGTACTGCAGTGGAAGTTGTACAGAGTTGTAGCTAGGCCTGTGTGTTTACTCATGCTTTTGGAGTGAACTACAAGTGTATGAGTGACAAAGGCATTCATTATGTGGGAGCAGAGATGGGGTTAACTGAACTAGTTGCAAATGTTGTGTGGTGTACATTCATGTCCAATTTTATTCTCACATATACACTGTTGTATACATTTTTCAGCATCAATTGGGCAAGGTGAAGGTGACAGCAGCCACATCAGTGGGGATGAAGCTGGCGACGGGATTGGGTGCTGAGACCACTGACATGAGGGAGCCACTGACACGAAGGTTGGGGGGACTGGCCCGGAGGCCACGAGTGACTCAACATCTTCCTCAGAGGCCTCCAAGAAAGACCAGTCCCTAGTAGGGGTGGACCCTGAAGAGACTGAGACACCTGTGTCTTTGTCTGCCCCTGCATTCCCAGCTCCACTTTCCCTCTTGCTTTCCCCCAGCTGGCCATAGCCCCCCCCCCCAAAAGGGGCGGTGTCACCTTTGCTGCAGGCAACTCTGCCCCTGCCCAGGAGTCCTAGACTGTACTCACGGAGAAGGCTATGGATCTTTTAAGAATGATCACTGTAGGCAAGACTGCACTATTGAATGCCATCTAGGGGCATGCTGGCCAGGACATCCAGATGCTGGCTTACTGGATGGCATTCACAGTGACCTTACTGGCCTACAGAGGTTATTCCAGGGTCTGTCCTCCTCATTGGCCGCAGCCTCTGACCCATTCAACCTCATGCCCGAACTCACACCCCTTCCCATCACAAATCCCTCAACCAACCCTGTCCAAAGCACACACAAACATATGAACACACCCACAACAACAGCCACAAGCAGCACATCCCAACACAAACACAGCAAAAAACACAAGCACAGACACATACATGCAGACACAACACACACCACCACTACAGTCACACCCCCAGTCAGTACATCCACCACTTTACAAC
Organism: Pleurodeles waltl; assembly: GCF_031143425.1. Classification (NCBI taxonomy): domain Eukaryota; kingdom Metazoa; phylum Chordata; class Amphibia; order Caudata; family Salamandridae; genus Pleurodeles; species Pleurodeles waltl. The sequence goes on along the minus strand of NC_090444.1, from coordinate 1,091,036,171 downwards.
ACCTACAACTACATTAACACCCACAGACACCACCAGCACAACCACCAGCACACCCCCAGTCATCGCATCCACCATAACCACAAGATACACACACCACAGACACACCACCAGTCATCACAACCACTACCACATGCATGCACTGGCACACCCACAGACACCACTGCAACACACACCACAGCCACAGCAGACACATCCACACACAGACACATACTGGACCCAAATTCCCACTCTCACCCATCCAACAGACAATCATTAAAAAACACAAACCTAAAGATGCAGCACATACACCAGACCCCCATACACTCCTACCTTCAACAGACACATGCACAACAGTCATGGCCACTCTCTCTTCCTCCCAAACCCAAATCCCTCCCGAACACCCTTCCCATTTCCCTGTGGAAAATGTGTTTTTTTCCCTGGCCCTGACCCCTACCAAATCCCAACCCCCCCCCTCCTAAATCAAAAATCACCCCTCCCAAACTGAAACCCACCCCTCCCAAACCCAAGCACCCCCCCCCCCACTTACATCATTGAGGTTCCTGCTCTCCGCCCCATGGATGCCCCTTCAAGGGATAGTTTATTCTGGCAGTGAATTTTGGTTGCGATTGGTGGGACAGGACATTTATTATGTAAATATGTGAACTTATTCACTTTATTTTGAGTGAAGACACTCAACATTATGTAAAACATTTTATTTTGTGGATTCCTTTGTCCTAGCTTTATGATTTTGTTGTTACTGATTGTATACTGATGATGTTATTTCTGCATATGTGTGAGCCTTGCCCTTACTCTCATTTGTGACACTAACATACAAAGGTTGTGTGTTTCATTTGCTTTCTTTAAAATGCATAAATTAGTGATGAACATTAGTGATGGACACGTTGATTTTGGTGCAGGCATTTATCTCATTACTGTACACCTACACCAACATTATGGGGGTGATTCTAATTCTGGCGGGCGGCGGAGGCCGCCCGCCAGAATTCCGCCCCCATTATACCGCTCCGCGGTCAGAAGACCGCGGAGGGTATTATGAGTTTTTCCCTGGGCTGGCGGGCGGTCTCCAAAAGACCGCCCGCCAGCCCAGGGAAAAACTCCCTTCCCACGAGGATGCCGGCTCGTAATCGAGCCGGCGGAGTGGGAAGGTGCGACGGGTGCAGTAGCACCCGTCGCGTATTTCAGTGTCTGCAAGGCAGACACTGAAATACCTTGCGGGGCCCTCTTACGGGGGCCCCTGCGACCCCCCCTACCGCCATCCTGTTCATGGCGGCTTTCCCGCCATGAACAGGATGGCGGTAGGGGGGGTCAGAATCCTCATGGCTGCGGAGCGCGCTCCGCAGCCATGGAGGATTCAAACGAGCAGCGGAAAGTCAGCGGGAGACCGCTGACTTTCCGCTTCTGACCGCGGCTGAACCGCTGCGGTCAGAATGCTCGTTGGAGCACCGCCAGCCTGTTGGCGGTGCTCCCGTGGTCGGTGGCCCTGGCGGCCACCGGCCGCCAGGGTCAGAATGACCCCCTATATGTGTTCCAGATTTTATGAGTAGAGAATGCATGTGTGTTTATTTTCACATGATGTGTCAATGATATGCACATCTGCATTACACAGTTGACCTGGCACTTTACATTTGAATATGATGAGTTTGCGATATGTTGCACACACCAAAGGGACATGTGACCTTCATACATCTCTGACATGTTTGCTGTTAATCAGTGAGTATTTTGTTACATTCTGGGTACACCTGTAGCATGTTGTAGTGATTTTGTTATATTGGGATGGGTTTGTTAAGTTAAAATTGAGAATACTGTTTCATTTGTTACTTACGATATTGTGGGTACATTCTTTCACACACCTTTGTGGACATATTCCTACTTGTGATTGTTGAGACTTTTTTATGCAGGTGTCTATTGCCATGTAGGCAGTCTATCAATAATTGGTGAGTGCTACTTATATACCGGGGTCTGTTCTGATACATTTTCATGCTTCAACATTACACACTTCAGCATTGCACAACAGTATGGTGGTGTGATTACAAATTATTGAGGCATGCACAAGTCCAGTGTTGCTTTGCAGCTACAAGTCAGAAGGTAACAAGAATGTCCGTGACTTACCTTCTGTTACGGCGGCAACTGTGGTGATTTCCATCTTGGACCTGGCCCAGGAGCAATGGAAGGACTAGTATCAGCAGGTTCAAGGTGACAGGATACGTGGAAAACGTTCAAAAGGTAGGTTTTGTATTTATATAGCTGTCAATGCACCAGCTAAGGTGTGGAAGTTTAGCCGCCACAGTTGCCTCAGTGGAACTGCACATCATGATTAGCTCAGTGGTAAATAGGATGGTGGTCGTGCTGCTTTTGACTATGGCATCGTCGACGTGGGAGAAGATTCTTGGCGGTAACAGCGGACCGTCAGAGGTATTTTGCCTATGCTCCTGCAGACAGACAAATAGGGCAGGCGGTCTATCAGGTCGGCGGCCATTTTTCCTGTTGAAAAGTCGATGGTGGGATCAATACCACCAACATCTAATTCAGGCCCTTAATATTTGAAATATACATCTACTTGCCATAATAACATGGGAAAAGTTGATATTGTGACTAGTGCAGTTCTTTGTTGAAAATTTGACATTGTGACTCCTTATTTAATGATGTGCAAGATCTGGTCCAGGATGGACTGGGGAGAAGAGCATGAGCGTTTATAATTGAAACTGTAATTTACGACATAGGGAGATAAAAGTTTAGATTAAATCACTAATAGCATGCTACATTTACCACTCAGTTTTCACTTTGTGGGATGTTACTGTGCAGAACAATGCAATACAGTGCAATACAAGTAAGTACCTGGCAGGCCATTTTCGACCTGCTCACAATACAATACTTTACCATATAGAAAAGCTAATAAGTACAATTAGACACCGCAGGGGAAACCTGACTAGAAACAGTGAGACTGGCATCAAATGTCCTCTATGATTGCTTACTATGCTGCTAGAGACAAGTAGGGGGATATTTACAAAAAGCAGTATTTCTCCAGTGAGGATAGGGTGGCATTACCTATAAGGAGAAGTTTCACCTTCCTTCCATTCAGCTTGAGCCACTGGCCACTCAGCACTTCCAGAATAGGCTCAGGCAATGGCAATAAAAAAACACCTCTATATACATCATGGGGTAGATTTATCATAAAGTAAAGTACTGCAGCCCAGCAAGGCAACTTGCAGGGACAACTTGACAGGGAGAGAGCAGGAATGCACATTATCTGCTAAGATGTAATGCATTGCCGCCCCTTCCCTCTGCTGGGGCACTGACTGCTGCCTAGCACCAAGGAAGACACCTGTGTGCCATGGTGCAATGATGTCTGCATTACAGGTAGGATTTTTTTGTGCAGGAAGGGCCACCTCTGTATGCAAAGCATTTTGATTCATTCTCAGATTTACAAGTCTGTGTAAACCTGGAAATGCACCAAAATCTATGGTTTTGTGTGGCTTATTAAGTCTCATTGAAACCCTTGCATTGCCTTGCGCGACACAAAGGCAATGCACAGGATTTGTAAATCTGTCTTTATGTGTTTAGCTTAGCACTTTCAGATTTAGGTTTTGGTTCTGGAGCAGTGCAATATAGAGTCCATCTTTTACATGTTATCATTGTTGAAATGCACATTTACAATTGTCATTATATTTACTGTGTGCTGTAACTATTATTAAATGCATTAATTAAATGTAACCACTAAAAGACTGAAGTTTGATAAATGTGTGCAAGAATGTTCAATTGAAAATGCTTACATGTGTTCATTATTCATGTTCATATTTACACTTTAAGTTGAATTTGCAGAAGTAACATGTTTCTTTTGTGTTTTGTTGTGCAATTATTTTGAAAGTAAGGTGTGTGCATGTATATTCATACATTTGAAATGCACATTAAGGCCCTCATTACAACATTGGTGGTAAATCCTGCTTACTGCCGTGCAGAAGACTGCCAACACAACGCTGTGGCGGCGGAATTCTGCTACAGCTGTTACGACCCACAGCCTGGAATCTGCCAAAATCCAGACACCCACACAAGTCCACCACACCAAAGGTCAGTGATAAACAGGCGATAACAAAACCTCCACCGTCAGGCCAACAGGAATACGCTCACACTATCACGACCCACGAATCCACGCGGCGGTCTTTCAACCACGGTATTCCATTGGCGGTACACACTGCCGCGCTCAAAATACACACACATTTACAAAACACAACCACATTGGTCAAATCAAAATACACACACCTGATGCACATACACACCCCACTCCCACACACTCAATACAATATAAAACACACACCCACATCACCCACAAACCCAAATGAAAAAAATTGAGAATGAAGCCCAGAGATAGACACCACCATCTACAACACTACCATACACAGGCACACAACACCATTACTCACACAACATCCATGCACTTCAGACAACACACACAAACACATTCCCTCACACATCACAACCAACACCACCTCACACATCACCCACACCACACCATGGCACCGCAAAGACACCCCAGGTTCTCTGAGGAGATGCTCAGAGTCATGGTGGAGGAAATCGTCCGGGTAGAGCCACAGCTATTTGGATCACAGGTGCAGCACACCTCCATAGCTAGGAAGATGGAGCTATGGCGCAGAATCGTAGACAGGGACAATGCAGTGGGACAGCATCCAAGAACACGGGATGACATCAGGAAGAGGTGCAATGACCTACAGGGGATGGTGCGTTCTGTGGTCTCAAGACACCAGATTGCAGTTCAGAGAACTGGCGGCGGACCCCCACCCCCTCCCCCACAACTAACAACATGGGAGGAGCAGGTCTTGGCTATACTGCATCCTGAGGGCCTTGCAGGAGGAGAAGGAGGAATGGACTCTGGTAAGTCAAATCTTAACTATTACATCCCCCACGCTACCTGCATGCTATCACATACCCCACTCTCACCCCCATCACTCCAACACCTCACAAATGTCCCACTATCACAACCCACACATCCCAACACCAAGCCCTGCACGCTACACCAAAGCATGGACACCCATCACCAAAGCATGTCCACTACATATACCCACACAGTTCCCCAAACCAATTATCACACAAGGTCCTACATAAGAATGCAAACTCTGGAGTACAAGGTCACCCACCCATTTCACACGATGGCAAACACAGACGCTAAAATCATGCCTTTACACCCCTGCAGGACCCCTACCAATCGTCACCAGACAGGAGGTTCCAGACATGTCCACTCCCCCCACAGAAGAGGCCCACAGTGATGACAGCAGCTCTGTCGATCTGGAGCAAGATGACCAGCCAGGCCCATCTGCGACCTTGGGACAGTCGGTTCCCCTGACACTGGCACAAGCAACCACAGAGCCTCCCCCCTCAGGAAACACCAGCACAGCACCCACCCAGCAGGCCCATCCCTCTGTCCCCAGGACACGTCAAGCAGCAGTGTGTCCACCACTATAGGGAACCCAGGCAAACCCACCACCCTAAGAAAATCAGGGACCTGGGAGCAGTGGCAGTGGGCACACGGTTCAGGGGACAGAGGCACAGGAAAACAGGGGAACTGGGAGGACTGCCGTGCGACAGGGGGAAGACAGGCCCAGGGAACCCACTCTCCACAAGGCCCTCTCCAACATCATGGGAGCGTACCATCATTCCCAGGAGATGATGGCAACGGTACTGGCCAAGTTCAGGAGACCCAGGGCTGCAGGAGGAACAGTATCTGGGGATCAGGGAGGAACTTATGTCCATCAACACCACCCTGGTCACCATTGTAGGGGTGCTGAAGGACCTTGTGAACACCAGGAGGGACACTGTGGCACAACAAGGGGCCCCTGCCACTAGCATGGATGATGAACAGCCAACCACCTCCGGAGGCGCTAGTGGACAGGAGGCACTGCCACAGGACTACGACACCAGCACCCCACGCCCTGCAGATGGAGAACCACCCCGCAAACGGTCCCTGAGATCCAGAACAAAGACAGAGAACAATGCCAAGACCCTCGCCAGGAAATGAGACCCCCCTGAATGTCATCCTTCTGTCCCACTTCGTCACCCTGTCCATTCATCAACTGCCCTACCTCCACTTCCTATGCCCCTTTGGACAATGCACCTGTGAAACAAATAGACTGGACTGCCATGGACAATCATTTCCCATCACCCCACCCCATTTTACAACCCCCTCCACTATTTAGCACTGAAATAAACACCCTTGAATCACAAAACTTGCTCGAGTCAGTCTGTGCTTTCACAAATGTGTATTTGCAATGACTATGGAATATAGCAATGTCGATTGTTTTGTCAACATACCGATGTAACACAGCTCTAGTCCATGAGGTAATATAGCAGAGGTCACACAGTGGGACCCACATCTGTGAAATGGAAGTGACAAGTCAAGGCCCATACACTGGGTGAAAGTGACAGACATATGATGGGTCTAACAATTGTATGAGAGGTGTGTCGCAGTGCCATCTTCTTACCTGTGTCTCACTGGAAGTATTGCTGGATAACGTTGTTTCTGTTGTCGATATCCTCTTCTTCTGCTTCCTCTTCTTCACTGTCCACAGGCTCCACAGCTGCCACAGGACCCCCATCTGGACCATCCTTCTGCAGAAACGGCACCTGTTGTTGCAAAGCCAGGTTGTGCAGCATATAGCAGGCCATGATGATCTGGCACACCTTCTTTGGTGAGTAGTAGAGAGAACCACCTGTCATATGGAGGCACCGGAACCTGGCCTTCAGGAGGCCGAAGGTCCTTTCGATCACTCTCCTAGTTCGCCCATGTGCCTCATTGTAGCGTTCTTCTGCCCTTGTCCTGGGATTTCTCACTGGGGTCAATAGCCATGACAGGGTGGGGTACCCAGAGTCACCTGCAAATGTCGAGGGACAACTGTTAGACAACCCAACACACAGACACCTATTCACAGGGTATGGGGTCCTTGTCCTCACCTATTAGCTACACACAGTGCTTCTGGAGTTGCCCCATCACATAAGGGATGCTGCTATTCCTCAGAATGTAAGCGTCATGCACTGAGCCAAGAAACTTGGCATTCACATGGGAGATGTACTGGTCGGCCAAACACACCACCTGCACATTCATTGAATGGTAGCTCTTGCGGTTTCTGTACTCCTGTTCACTCCTGCGGAGGGGTACCAAGGCCACATGTGTCCCATCAATGGCACCTATGATGTTGGGGATATGTCCCAGGGCATAGAAGTCACCTTTCACTGTAGGCAAATCCTCCACCTGAGGGAAAACGATGTAGCTGCGCATGTGTTTAAGCAGGGCAGACAGCACTCTGGACAACACGTTTGAGAACATAGCCTGGGACATCCCTGATGCAATGGCCACTGTTGTTTGAAAAGACCCATTTGCCAGGAAATGGAGTACTGACAGGACCTGCACTAGAGGGGGATTCCTGGGCGATGGCGGATTGCTGACATCAGGTCTGGCTCCAAATGGGCACACAGTTCATGGATTGTTGCACGATCAAGTCTGTAGGTGGCTATTACGTATCTCTCTTCCATTGTCGACAGGTCCACCAGCAGTCTGTACACCGGAGGATGCCACCATTTCACCACCTGCCCCAGCGGACGTGCCCTATGGAGGAAAACACCAAGCAGAGAGTCAGGCAACACTGAGGTATTACTACATGTCATTAGCAAACATTTGTAAATCCACAATGTGCCTGTTGCTGTGTGTATGCAAGGCCTAGATAGGTGTGACGCAGTTAATATTAATGCAATGTGCCCCCCGAAATGGTGGCTGCCTGACCTGTAGGGTGGGACAAGGGGATATGAGGTAACTGCGCTGGCGTTGTACACCATTGCGGTAGGTGATCCAAGACCGCAGCGCAATCCTGCATTGGTTAACATTGGACCCTATGAGTCCCAAGAGCCAATGACGATGAACGCCGGCGGTGATGGTACGCACCGCCGCGGACGTGACCGCCATTTTCTGTCTGTTCGCTCACTTGATACCTGACTTTTAACAGGAGAGGACCTACACTGTAAGTGCTGCTGTGACCTCAGTCTGGAAGCGACAATGGCTCATGTGTCTGGGGAAAGGGCCCCTGCCTTCACTTCAGAGGATTTGGAGAAGTTAGTGGATGGGGTCCTCCCCCAGCACACACTACTCTACGGTCCTCCAGACAAACAGGTGAGTACACTGTGAGCATGCTGCATGGGCAATGCCTATTTGGAGTGGTGTGGATGGAAGATACATGGGGGGAGACTGAGGCCTTCATGTGCGGACAGTGAGTGTATGTGCGTCAGGACAAGGGTGGGAACGTGGACCAATGACTGTGACAGTCCGGACGGTTTAAGTTTTTCCTTTTCCCCTGTACTATTCCTCTAGGTCAGCGCCCACCAGAAGAAGGATATTTGACGTGCATCGGCAAGGACGTCTGGACCTTGGGAGTCCACCATAGACGGAGCACCCACTGCCGTAAAAGATGAGAGGACATTCCAGACAGATGGCGGAGGCCTAGCTGGGGATGGCCTCCAAACATGGAAGGGGTGCCCGTCGCACCATGACCCCCCTGATGTTCCGGATCCTGGCGGTGGTGTATCTGGAGTTCGATGGGTGGTTGAGGGCATCACAGGTGATGAGTACTGTCACATCCATCTGACTCTGCACGCATTACGAGGTGTCTGGGTGGGGGAGGTGGGCAGTGGGTTACCCTAGGCCAGGGCGAGCTTTGTAGCAAGGGCCCTTTGTGAGGCAGGCTATGTAGCACCCCAACCCCACCAGTGCTAAGAGCCATCTACACCTAGTCAGGCTACTGTGACTTCCATGTGTGCAGCAATCGGGCATAGGCCTTGTACCCCATGGGCATGTGATTAATCTAGAAACTCTAAGTGCATGGCGTAGTGCAGAGGACTGCTGTGTCTGTAGTGTCCGCCAACGGTAGTGGTATTGCATGCACTGAACATGTCTTTCTTCTGTCTTTCCCCCATCCTTTTTGTCGTCTCCCTGTTCTTGTGTGCAATAGCATCATCAGGCGGAGGAGCAGTGGCACCGGAGCAGGAGGGAGCTGCTTCCCACTTGGCCCTAGAGGGCGAGACAACGGAGCCTGAAGCCCCCAGTGGGACGGAGGGCTAGGCGAGCTCCACAGCGGGGACAGGAGGTGACATCAGCGACAGCGAATCCTCCTCTGATGGGAGCTCCCTTGCGGTGGGGGGCCCTTCTGTGGCCCCCGCATGAACAGGTACAGCCACCACCCCGTACCAGCACCGCCTCCCAGCAGCCCTTCAGCGTGTGTCCCGTGGCCGCTTACTCAGGAGGGTGGGCATCTCCTTTGCCCCAGGCACCTCAGGCCACGAGCCCCTTAGGGTTTCCCTGAGCCCTTGGTGGCAGGGGTTTTCCCCTTCTCCCTCTGGGATGTGGGCAACTTTTTTTATTTCGCAGGTGGCGGAATGTCCTTGCCCTCGCTCCGTGGCACACTGGCTGCTCTGATGCCTGGCGCACTCCAAAAGCCCGCTGTTGCTGGGACCACTGTGCCCGGTGATGTGGTGGCTGAGGTGCTGGGTTGGGACCTGGAAAGCCTGGCCCTAGGGGATGGACGGGGGGGAGAGGTGTAGGGAAGAGGTCAATGTTAGCCAGTATTTTTTTTTACAAACACTGGGACGGGTAGATGGAGTGGGTTTGGGAGTGGAGGAAGAGGTAGTGGTTGTAGGAGGTGTACAATTGCTGAATGTGGGTGAAGGTGCATGGGCTGGAGGCTGTTATGAGGTGGATCGCTGTTGGGTGGGTGTGTGCCTGCGTTTGTGTACTTTGGGAGGAGGGCTCACAGACACACTGGTAGAGGACACAGGGGATGTGTGAATGGTAGTGGGGTGGTGAATGCATGTGAGCGGTGTGGGGTGATGAGCGTGCTGGTGATGGAGGTAGTGGCTGAAGATGTTGTCCCCACTGGAGAGACTTGAGACTGTGGCTTTACACTCCCCAGGATAATGCAGTGGGCAACCCACCCACTGGAGAGACTTGAGAGACTGTGGCTTTGCACTCCCCAGGATAAAGCAGTGGGCAAACCACCCACTGGAGAGACTTGAGAGACTGTGGCTTTGCAATCCCCAGGATACAACAGTGGGCATGGAACCCCCTCGTGGAGCAGTGACATCGTGCCCTCATCCGGCTGAGGTGCCCCCCCTTCCCTTCCACCTGAGCTGCCAGTTTCATTTCGATCTGATGCCCCTGCAGTGTTCTCTCTGTTAGATGTCTGGTATCGAGTGTGGGCCTCGCCCATGCATTTTGGGCGAAGTGGTTCACGGTAAATTATTGGTGAACTATCCGGACTTGTGTAGTTGGTGTACATAATTGTATATACTGTATTTCGAGTTTTGACTACTGTTTTTTTCACGATTACAATCCTTCAACTAATTTCCTTTTGTCCTTGCATTCTTGAAAGGGGGGTGGGGGTGTTAATGTAATGTTGCAGCATGTATTTTGTGTATGTTGTATTGGGTGAGGGTGGGGGCGGGGTGTTACGTGTGTGTATCACTCTCTTTTCCTTCCCCCTCCCCACTGTAGGTGCAGTACTCACCGTGGTCATCGCCGCCATCTTTGTTGCTCCTGATAGAAGAGCAGGAATACCATTGCAGGGAGTATTTGGATTTCTGGCTCCATGGCGTGCTGGTTCCTCATGTGGTGTGGAGAGGTGAGTGTTTTCCCTTCCAAGTCCTGTTTCCGCCATGTTTTTGTTCGCCTTGGTTCCGCCCCGGAAAAGGTGGCGGATTGGCCTCTCATAATAGTGTGGGCGGTACATTGTCTTCCGCCTGTCTGTTGGCGGTGACCGCCGCGCTGTTTGTTAGTACCACAGTGGCGGTCGGAGTGTTCAAGTGGCTGTCTATGTTGGCGGTGTCACCACGGTCGTGATTCCATTTTTTTTCCGCCGGCCTGTTGGCGGTATTACCGCCGCTTCAACACCGACCGCCAGGGTTGTAATGAGGGCCTAAATGTTTAGTTAAAGTTAGCCTGATTAAAGGCCTACATTTTGAAATGTATTATGCTTGATTAGCATGTCCTTTCTTTTGCAGGTGTCTTTCAAGATTTCATTAACCAGACAAAAGGGGCATTGTTGTATATATATATTAGTTTTGCTGACAGTAAGGCCTAAGAAGTGAAATCTTGGCAAGAAACATGAAGACCTAATGAGTAGCTAAAGCCTCCTATTCATCGCGTATCGGGAACCGGAGATGCTCAAGGTTGCAGTAACTGTCCAAGTTCTGGGGGATGAGAATTTTAGATGATGTTGCAAATGCACAACCTGGGAGGAGAGAGAATTGGTTCTTGGTTGGGTAGGAAGCAATGCAACTAATGCTGGAGGTTCTGTTTATTTTTATTAATGCATATGCTGTTGGAAGTTAAGGCAGATACCTTTAGACTTTGAGAGGTACATACTTATCTGCTTCCTTTAGACTTACAACTGTGAAGCTTAATGCTAAACACGTATCTCCTCCTTTGTTGAAATACTTCTACTGGGATCTTCACTATGCGGACACCTTCTCACATTTCCAAATTTCCCTAAGACTTCATTCAAAGTATCCTCACTCCTTACTTAGAGCTCTGTTCAGATGATTTTAGAATAACTTCATATGTAAGAAAGAGAGGGGAGTTTATTCATGGCACACCTATTTCTAGTTCTAAGTTTCTGTAATGCAGTGGCTGTTATTGCCTTGCATCTTAATCTAGTGAGACAGAACCAATTGCAATATTTCAGCTTGTCTGCTGTAATCCTGTATCTTTTTAATATTTTCATGACATGCCAATATAATGGTCCGATTATTGATTGGAAATACAATTACTTAAGTTCAATCACTGATTCCTGATACTGGTGTAGCTAAACAAGCTTCTCAATATGTGAATTGTTTTAATTGTTAAATTCCTCACAGTTTCAGTCAACTTAAAAAGATCAATGAGATGAGAGACTGTAAATCACGCTCCTGTGCACTCTCAGTACCCATGCCTCAAGACACTTATGTACACAGATGGTGACCTTCATAGCCTACGTCTAAAATGGGAATTCACTGAACAAATCGAGCATGAGCAAGTAGAAAATGAAGCCTGTCTGCTTGTCAATAAATCTCGCAAAGGGACTCTTCTGAGTTGCATGCAGCATGACTGAAGATAGCTTTATCTACCAGTAGACCAGATTGCATTACAAAAAGAACCATCAAATAAAATGTCAGGATGAATCATAATGGAGTGAAGAATTATTCCTGCACAAACAATACACTTTGTTGACAATTAATATTAACAAATGTATTTATTTGTTTATTTATTTATTCAAAATTATATAAGGGGCATATTATGCCAAGGTTAATGGAATGATGAACAAGTAAATAATACAATAGATGCAACAATAAAAATTGCAGTGAAAGATGCAAATGAAGTACCTAATAGGCAGATAATGTTTAAACGAAAATGTCTTTAGCTCTTTCCTGAAGACTAGCTGCTATCGCGATGATGACTGTGACTGTGAGATTGTCCTTGTAAATGCATTCTCTCTCCCATTAAATAGAGGGCAACTTGACTCGTACATAACGGTTCTGTGAAGGGAATCCCCAGACCAGGCAATTCCTTGATAATGTTGCCACACATTCTAGATGGGCAGTCTGGAATTTGACAACAAAACGTTTAATGTGGTGAGTTGCTTCTACATATGGTAGCGGTACATGTTCATTTTTTGGGCTATTTCAACCAGAACAGTTCCAACTTACATTTTATTTTAAACTTACAAAACTTCCTGACCTAGTATTATCACTGAGATAACATTGATCCATAAAATATCAAAATATCAGAAATTAAATATTAATTAAGGGAGCCAAGGCCAATACCGTAGCACATCAACACCCTCGGAACACGCATGTCTGCGAAGCAGACAGTGTGCATTCTGAGGGTGCTGGGCAGGGTGACCAATGGCACTGGCTTTGCACCAGCCTTTTGATGGAGGTGAGACCCCATGGAAAGGCTGGCCGAAAGTGGAGTTGTGATCAGCATGGCGGTGATGAGTTCAGCACCGCCACGACTGACTGTGAATCTGACCGCTATTAGCACGTCGGGAACAATGTTCCTGACGAGGACAGCGGTCTTGAGGCCAGGGTTGTAATCTAGAGTGCAGTGGTCCGAATGCCACCGCAAGGATGGCAGTCTTAAGACTGCCAGCTTCGTAATGAAGCCCATAATATTGATTCACACAATATCAACTACAATATTATCCCAAAAATATTTAAACGGTCATTGAAAAAACTTTTCGCTTAAAACAATTGCTTTAAGTAAACCCAAAATATGTTATACACAATTTTATAAAAATAATTACATCAGTAAAATATTTACAATTCATTCAAAACATTATGGGGGTTATTACAACTTTGGAGGAGGTGTTAATCCGTCCCAAAAGTGACAGTAAAGTGACGGATATACCACCAGCCGTATTACGAGTCCATTATATCCTATGGAACTCGTAATACGGCTGGTGGTATATCCGTCACATTTGGGACGGATTAACACCTCCTCCAAAGTTGTAATAACCCCCTATATATCTAAAATATTTGCAATTAAACCCTCCAAACAATTAACATTAACTGCAAACACTGAAACACCAACCTAAAAATATATATATATATATTTTCAACAATGGCTGCATTTCAGCCTGTGCTCTCTTACTGCTGGTGCGAATGCAGGAGTTTTACTGCCAAACTCCTATTATATTTCCAACAAAAAATCCATTGCACTTCAGGAAGTGTTCAGCAATCTTCTTTATTTCATTATAACAAAAAGTAAGTGCCTCCACCACCCGACGCGTTTCGACCACCTTGGTCTTGATCATGGATAACCAAGTCCTTTTTCTATGTCTTCTTATAAAGTCTGTGACTACTACTGACCCCAGAGCATTCTGGATAACATAGTTTTCGTATCATATTGCACTGTTTCCCAGTATTTTGTACATTTATTTCTTTGAGAAAAGTTCTCCAGGTATACCAATTAAATTTAGTATTTCAAATTGATTCTTCAAAATCATGGCCCTTCGAAGCTCAATTTAAATGCCCTTCTATCTTTTCATCTGTTCCAGTCATATAAGTATATTAAGCCCCAATGTGTTTGAAGTAGCGTAGTTTGTACATGACATATTTCTATTTTATAAAATACCATATCCCCTTATATGATTACCAATTTACTTCAATAATGTTGTATCTTCCCAGCCTTTGCATTATTAGACAGTAAATACATAACTGATTTTTATTTAAATCCTATGCTTAGTGCTTGTGATAATGTAAGATTTTCTATAATTAGAAATTGTTAAAACTGTTCTTATTGTAAGCTGGGGGTGAGGGATAAGGGAGAGGTTACTGTAAAATACCCCTTGTGTTTTAAAAAATAATGACTTCATATATAAATTCATAATTCCTATACAGCATTTTCACTTTCTTAAAGTCTATTTTTCTTGGAGTCTATTTTATATCCACCCACCATTTTCACAGATGTATATACAATTCCTGATCGGTGATCAACCCAAAGGGAATCATAGTACTCAATTTTATTATGTTTCTGGATTCTAAGCCACGAAGTTTCAGAGTTCTACTCCCTCCTCTCTCATTCTGACGAACATGGGCTTTTCCAAAATAGCGCATTGTTTTCTAGTTATTTTCATGATACAAATTTTGATGTTTCACCATTGCATGGAATGAATCTTTCTTGTTAACCACCCTTATACATTCCAAGATTGTTTTTTTCAAATTGCAAGTTGTACTGCCTACATTTTTCATGCCGCATTCGTCCTAATGTATGTTTTACTTCTTTCCTATTTCCTCCAATGTGGCATGCTTTGCATTTTAAGCACTTGGTAAAGCTCTGGTTTTCTTTGTCCAGCCAAGTTTGTTGGACCTCCCTGGAAAAATAGCTTTTCACAAGTTTGTCCTTAATGGAGGGAGCCTTCCTGTAGGTGATAATTGGTTTTGTTCCCACCATGGATCATGTCAGAAAATTCCAATATTTTTTGAGGATGTTAAAAACGTCTTTATGCTCTTTATTGTATGTCATTATCATTCTCATTGCTTGGTCCTCTTTGTTATTGTTTCTAGATATTTTTTGTGCCCTTGCCATTCCTTGGTTGATATACTGTTCGAGATATCCTCTTGTTTCAAATCTTTTCTTGAAATCCTCAAATTGTTTCATCATTACTGTATTCTCCAAGCAGTTATGTCTAACTCTTAGGAATTCCCCATAGGGGATACTCTAGATTAGGCTTTGTGGATGTAAGCTCCCGCCAGGTAGGATGCTGTTTGTTGCTGTAGGTTTTCAATGCATTTTTGTTTCCAGGGTTTGATTCTGCACATAAATTGTAATGTCAAAACATTCTATTTCTGTCCTACTTGTTTTGTGTGTACATTTTAGACCAATATCATTAGTATTTAAGATTGTAAAAGAATCTTGAAATTCCAGATCAGCACCTTTCCAAATGATAAACAGATCATCAATGAATCTCAACCAGAGTACTACCTTTTCCATGTATTGGTCATTTTCCTCTCTCCAAGACACTTCTCTCTCCCACCAACCCATGGGGAGATTGGCGTAGGTTGGAGAGGAAGAAACTCCCATCACTGTTCCCTGTGTTTGTAGGAACAGCTCATGATTAAAAAGTAAAAATGTTGTTAGTAAGGCATATCTCAATCATAGTTAGAAGCGTTTTTGAGTGTTGCATTTCCTTTATGTTGCGTTGTTTTAAAAAGTATTCCATGGCTTTGAGACCTACTTTATGTTTCATAGCCACCACATCTATGGTCACTTATATATATTCCTTCAGCCAAGTGATAACTGTCAGTATTCTCAGGAAATCATCCGTACCCTTTTCAAAGGAGCTTAGAGGTGGAACCAATGGAGCCACATAATAGTCATTATATTATGACAAATACTCATATAATGAGCCACAACTTGATATGATAGGTCTCCCTGGTAGGTTTTCTAGAAATGTGTGCATTTTAGGCAGAACATAAATAGTTGGTATTACAGGGAATTACTTTAATAAGTATTGATGTTCATCTTTATTAAGAAGTGTCTCATCAGCCACTGTTTCAACATTTCTTCTAGATTTTTTCTAAGATCATTGATAGGATTCTCTATGAGTCTTTGTTATTATGAGTTTCTGTGTTATTAAGTTGTCTATAGGCCTCCCATGTGTAATCTTGTGTGTTCATGATCACTATGTTTCCTTCTTTTTCAGCCTCCTTTATCTGTATTGAGTCAACCATCATTAAAAGTTCCTAGAGCTTTTCATTCGCTCACAGTCAGATTTTCTTTCTTTCCCTCTAAATTGTTGTTTTTCAAATTATCCAGATCCATTATTACTAATTCATAGAAGGTGTTGATTTTATTGTCAGGACTTGGTATTGGACAACATTTTGACTCTGTTTTTTAATGTGCTATATTCATGTTGATCAGTCCTTATGTTCAACGTTTCCAGAACACCAGTTCTGGAAACGTTCATCTGCCAAATCATACATAAGATCAAAACATGTTTTCCAATCCTTTAGTTGGTCAATAATCAAATTTGTTTCCTTTATTCTACTGTGGTCTCTATTGTGATTTACCCTATCTTTTTTTGCAAAGATTATTTTTAACTTCAAATTTCTCACAATTTTGTAGAAGTCAGTTCTCAGTTCACTATAATCAAAATGTACTTCTGGGCAAAAAGATAAACCCTTATTTAGTAAATTAATTTCACCCATGGTCAAATCATAGTTGGATAAATATACCACCAAATTGTTTTTTTTCTGATATTGTAACTATTTCTTCTGACATTCTCAAAGTTGATATTTTTTTCTTCCCATTTCCCCTTCTCCTCTTCCTATATTTTGTCTTTGCATGTGGGTTCTCCCTTGTCTTCTGTTTCTCGGAGTTCATTGGTCAAAATGCAGCAGTTGCAGTACCTCTGAAAAAGTTGTTGTTTTCCCTGTTTTCGATGTACTTGACTGTTCATTTTCAATGATCCCTACATGTGATTCACTCATGGTGTCACTTGATGCTGTAACACTGAAAGCTTTCCTGAGGCATTTTGTTTTTCCAAACTGTCAAATCGTTTTGCAAAAGTCAGTATTGTTCCATTGCTATAGTCTTGTTCATCCCTGACAAATGTATTTTGTTTTCTTTCTTCCACTTCCGTTTCATATTTATCCAGTCTCTTTTCCAATACTTGTCTTAATTTCATGCATTCTTCATCTTCTTTTGCCATTTTACTAATTCTCTCTTTTATTTCTTTTATGTCCTTGTGTAATTCATCCAAGCTTAGTTTTGCATATTTTATAATTATTAAGACCATATTCTTTGAACATTGCATGCTATTTTCCCCCATTCTTTGAGCATCTCTGGTTTGTGTCCGGATGCTTTGGTAGAGTAAAATTCAAGGTATCCTGCCCACCTCAATGTGTTTTTCAAGTGTGATTACTTCTCTACTCTTTGTAATTTCTTTTCTTAGCAGTTTCTCCAATTGCCAAAATAACTGATTTAATGTCTATGTATTTTCTTTCTTATTAATCATTACATCTGTTGCTGGGAGTGTCACACCGTCATTGCTAAATATTAATTCCACTTCCTGTCTTCTCTTGGCTGCTCTTGTCTCCATTGTTTCTTGCAATCGTTGTGATTTTAATAAAAAGATCCTCCAACTGCTATATGTTGTCCACTTCTGATTAGTTCCTAATATTCATTCCCCTTTACAATCACTGTTTGCTATCTTCTTTTATATACGCAGAATGTTTTTACACCAACTTTGCATATTTAATCAAGTCAAATATTATGCCACCCCTTTAAGAGTCATTTGATACCTCCTAATTTGTGGTGTTGGCACAATTGACTTTCATTTTATATCTGTTATTGTTTCTCTTGCTTAAACCTTCCGGTCCATTATTTAAAAAGACTTCATCAATATTGTATATTTATGTGTTGTCACAATTGCAACGATTCTGCACATACCTTTGAAAAGGGAAACCCCTGCCTGATAGGCGTCCTCTAGCTCTACGTCTTTTAAGTGTATATCTGCCATGGTGTCTGGTGTTCTTTTCCGCAATTTATTTGAATTGTTCCAGTCGTTGTGTTTCCAAAGCTTATGTTGCAACAAATTCCACCACTTCGAGATTGTTTACTGAAGCGTTACTAATTCACAATATCGGGCACTGCCAGCTAATTAAATCTTCAACAATGGCCGCGTTTCAGCCTGCGCGCTCTTCCTGCCAATGCAGGAGTTTTATGGCCAAACTCTTATTATATTTCAGCTTCAAAAACCATAAGAATAAAATGAATGGGAAAAATGAGTTTTGGGACCTCACCCTTTTTCTTGCCCCCTACCTGGACAGATCACCTAAAAACTTTGCAGAAAGTAGCTGATGTGAGCATGAACAGTTTGTTATTAGCAAAACAAAAACACTTTTTCTATAGAAACTAGGTAGATATAGTTAGGACCTAGGGGCTCATTACAAGGCTGGAAGTCATGAGACTGCCAGCCTTGCAGTGATGGTCGAACATCCTCACTTCAGGTGGTCTGACCGCCACATTATGACCCTGGCAGTCGGACTGCCAGGGGGCCACTGTCCCTGCCAGGAACATAGTTCTCAATGTGCTGACGATGGTAGGAGTTGTGGTCAGCCACGGCAGCGCTGCACTCAGTGCCACCAAGCTAATTACAACTCAAGTTTCCACCAGCCTTTTATCTTTATTAGGGACCCTGCCATGAAAAGACTGGTGGAAAGCTAGTGCACGGGCCACTGGGGGGCCTCTGCACTGCCCATGCACATGGCATGGGTAGTGCAGGGGCCTTCCTGCCCAGCACCCTCGGAATGTGGACAGTCTGCTTTTCCAACAGTACACATTCCAAGGGGGCTGGTTTGCTATGTGAGCTTCGGCTCCCTTAAAGGAGCTGAGACCAATATCCTAGCACTTTCCTGTGGATCAGCCTGGCGGGCACATCATAATACAATGTTCCCACTAGTAAGCCCAGCGGGATCTTTATAATAAGACATGGAGGACGCAGCCGGCATGACTGCAGCATCCTCCCCCCGACTTTGGAGATCGGCTTGACTGACTCATAATGAAGCACTCAGTTTCCATTAAAAACATTTTTTTTACTTGCCCATATCTTTGGCACATGTTGACGGATCTTCACAAAATTTTCCCCAAAAATATGATGTTCACCTCAGCTGCTGTAAGAAAAGTTTTGTTGTGATCCATCAAGTGGGGAACAAAAAAAAGGGGGGTCCCAAAATGTGTTTTCTCCTTGTTAATTTCCATGGTGTTTTAAACATGAATAGCAGCTGAACCACTGGATGAATATACACCAATTTTGGCAGAAAGCTAACTCTTGCTCCAGAAAGTAACCTTTTTGTGCTTTGGTGTAAATCCGTTCAGGAGTTTGAAAATGTTTAAAGAAAAAACTAATTTGCATATATCAGGATGCAAAGGCTCCGCAATCCCTCCCATTCTCGGGCTGAGATCTGATTTGCTACCAACACTTCAACAAAATATTGGCAGCCATCTTGGGACTTGGCTTCAGCCAAGTCCCAGAAAAAAGGTAAAAAAATAAGAAAAGGGGTAATGGTAGGGATCCTCTGACCCCTTAGCTCTGATGCTGGGGTCCAAAGTTTTTGCTATGAATGTGCAGTGGGATCACATATCTGCAGCAATAAAAAAAAAAAATCAAAAGAACAAGCGTGGATCCTGCGCTTGTTTTAATGAATCCCCTGGGAGTCAGGTCCCTGGGGACTGCTAATATAAAGAAGGGGTGAACAGGATCCTTTTCATATGGCATTTTTAATCCCTGGGAATCACCACCTCCCTGAGCCTTATTATTATTATGCAAGCAGACCTGCTGGTCCCGCCTGTGCCCTGGGGAGCGCCACCTTCCTGGGGTAAGTAATAATAAAGGAGAGGGGCACACTGCCCCCCGTAGCCCCAGGGACTGCCACCTCCCCAGGGCTTAAGTAATAATGAAGACAGGGGGCTGTGTGCTCCATCCATAGCCCCAGGGACCACCAACTCTCGGGACTTAAGGAATAACGAATGTAGGGGGGCCACCGTAATAGTGAAGGGGGTGCCCTGCCCCTCCATAGCCCCAGGGACCACTACCTCCCCGGGGCTGAATTTAAATAATGAATGGGGTCGTGATGGACGGGGTCCTGGGGCCAAAATCAGCCAACCGAGGAGAGCCGCATGCCCTCCCCCCAAAAAAATTATAGAAGGCCGGGCCCAAGGGAATGGGGTCCCCGGGGCAGGGATCGGCTGAGGGAGGCAGTGGTAACATGGCCCCCTCCCCCAAAAAATAAATATATCCACTCTCATGGATCAGGTTATCTTCAATCCACCATAAAGTGGTGTATTCCTATTCACCTTTTAAGATCTTCAGGCCTCTGGATGGTGATGGTACCTCGCTGTAAGAAAGTTAGATGGGGTGAGTGGGCCTTTTTGGTGGCTGCAGCAAAGCTTTGGAATTTTCTCCCAGTACAGATTAGAGGCTTAAACTCTTATGTACCCTTTTGCTAGCAACTTAAAACCTGGCTTTTCTCACAGCAGCTCGTTGCAAGGTCCCCACCACTCTGTTCAGGTTGTTTAGCACTTTGATGCATTTGGTATGAATTAGCTTTATAAGTACCTCAAATTCTATTCAATTCAATTAATGCCAGACTGCGGGGGGGATGGGGTCCCTGGGCCAAAATCAGCTGGGGGAGAGTGGGCATGTGGCTCTCTCTCCCGAAAACAAAATATTTTAGAAGGCTGGGCCCCAGGGGAAAGGGTCCCCTTTTCACTGGCCTTTCCATTGCAGGGACCACAACATGGAAAGGCCAGTGGATAGGCGAGTTATAATCAGTACGGTGGTGCCAAACTCATCATTGTGGGGGCTCACCACAACTTAGAAGACCGCAAACCCATTCGGATCTCTGATCCTGGTGGTGGAGGCGGTGTGCTGGCAGTCCGACCCCCAGCATCATAATGTGGCAGTCCGACTGTTAAGGTTGCGGTGGTCCGGCCGTTACCATGGGTACAGCAGACCATGGACCACTGTACTTGTAATTAGACCCTAAAACACTATACTAAAATCATAACGGTAAACTAGTGAAAAACACTAATAGCAACAGATCTAAATATACAAAAATCCCGCAAACAACACTATAACTAACTTTTTTGAGCCTCCACCCAAAATCCTCCCTGCCCTCAAAACCCTTTAAAAAAATCCCTACAAAAGGACATACTTGTTCCAGTGAACAGCAGCACCTTCCCATGACCTGGTTCCGGGAAAGTGGGTAAAAAATGGCACAGATAGATTACAAAATAGAAGGTAGTGATAAAAAAGGGCTGCAAAATGAAACAAAATAAACAATATCACCTCAAAGAAATGAATGAGAAATATTATGAAAATGTTGAATAAATGTTTACAAAAATCAAAAATAATATTTAAACATGTAAAATATATCACACAATGATTTAAACATTATTAAAAGATTGTGAATTATATATTAAATAATAGTATAAAATTAGTACAATTATTTAATTGGTAATAATAAAGCATGGTAAAATAATTTTGAAGATATATAAAGAATGTTAATTTTTTTTTTAAATAATACATAAAAGTTGAAAATGTACAACATATACATGTAACTAAATATGATTGGAAATAAAACATATTTGATTTACTTGAGTTGATTTTTCTTTCATTTTTATTTGAAGTAGATATTGAAAAAAATAAAACTATAGCATATATAAAAAGTGGAAACAAAAGTAGAAAAATGTGTGATGTCACTAAAAGGGTGACATTTACTATTCACATGCTAATCTAATTTGGGAAACGTGTAGAACATTTCAAAATAAAAGATTTTAAATAAAATTAAATACAATATTATTTAAAAAGACTACTCTAAACTACAGACTATATATATATATACATATATATATATTTATATTATGAATTATACAAAAAATTTAATTACTATATACAAATTAATTTTGTTGTTGAAAATATTTACTACCGTTCATAAACTCTAAAAAGTTGAATACAAATACATTCATAAAACAAAATAAACAAAACAAACTATTTCCAATCACATCCATTTACACTTCCCAAACCCATTAACTCACTGTCACCTGTTCATTTCCCGCCACATATTTTTTAATCCTCACTGTGTCATCCGAGAAAATTCACTGAAGATGAGTTAAGTGTCATGGTGGATGAAATCATAAGTGTAGCGCAACATTTATTAGGGGAACAAGTCCAGAGCACTATGGAAATGTGGCAAAAGATAGTTGACAGAGTGAATGCTGTAGGCAGCCCTCCGCACACAAAGGATGACATCAGGAAGAGGTGGAATGACTTCAAGGGGAAGGTCCGTTCCATGGCATTCAGGTACTAGCTGCATGTCTAGAGGACCCCCGTTCTATCACTGCCCTACCTGTTGCTCCCCAACCAGTTGGCCCTGTCCACTCACCCAAGAAGGTGGGCATTCCCTTTGCCCCTAAAACCTCAGCCCCAGCCACTGTTAACCCTTCTGCCCTCAGTGGGGAGGCTTTTGATCTCTTGAGAATGATCTCTGTTGGTCAGACTGCCATTGTGAATGCCATCCAATGATTGGCAAGTCAGCTACAACAGACTAATGCATTCCTAGAAGGCATTCACGGTGCAAAGTCTGGCCTACAGAGCTCTTTTCAGGCTCTAACCTCCACCCTGACAGCAGCCAGTCACCCCCGCTTCAGTCCCCCTCCACCTCCCTGTTCCTAATCTAAATTCACCTTTCCCTATCTACCCAAAGCACACAAACTGATCCACATGCATCCATCTCAACAGGCAAAGGTAGCACATACAAGCACCACAAGACACACTAGCAGGCACACAAACAACATCCATCCACAGACACATGCACTAACAATTGGCCCGACACCCCATCACCCTAGGATCACACACACAGGCAACAACAAGCCTACCTACAGACACCACCACAACAGTCACTGACACAGCCACCACACCCATCCTACCTGCAGACACCACCCCAGCAGACTCACCTGCTTCCACCACATCCACCATACCTGCACTCACCACCCCAACAGACGCACCCACCCACCCACCACGGCCTCCCCTAGCACCTCCAACCCCCCCAAACCCAAGACACATAACCACTCTCACTCACCCCCAACAGACACCCACCACACCCTCACATAAGTGTGCACTCAAGACATCCACTCCTATACATCCTACAACCACTCCCTCAACCTCCAAATCCCATCCCCCTTCTGATGATCGTCTCTGTGTTTCCAAAAAACTCTTCCTGTGTGACCTTGGCCTTACCCATGTTCTCCCCCTGAACCACACCTAGAAGGACCCCACTCAGCTACCAATCCATCCCTTCCACCTCCAAAGCCTCCCCTGCTCCCCTGCAAGTAGCCATCCCTACCCCCTGAAGAAGCCTACCTCTCCCAAAAAGAAACCCACCCCTCCCAAGAAGAATACTACTGCTCCCCAGACCATCCCCCTCCCAAATCTGACCCCCACCCCTGATAATTCCTGAGGTATCTGCCTGCCCCCTTGATGCCCCTTCCTGTGGAGGTTACAAGGCAGTCAGGAGTCAAATTGGGGCACAGCAGTGTGCAATTATTGGCATTTATCATGGACTGACCAATGGTCTTTGGACAATAATAATATTTCTCATGAATAAAACCACAGTTTTGTTTTTGGCACACCTTTGTCTTGCATTTCATTTTCTAGCTTTCTGTTGTCCCTGAGTGACTTTGGTTGCGTGTAGGGCCATTTCCTGTGGAGGTGTTGTTAGAGGGTCCTATTCAAATTTGTATGAGTCCCAGTGCTGTCTCCTTTCCTGTGTGTCCCAGATGGCCCCATCCCAATTGTTTAGGTACACTTGTTATATTGTTCTTGGTCTCTGTATTTTAAGCATGCCATTGTGCTTCCATTGTGCTGCAATGGTGTTGATTGTGTTGTATGCCACATCGATAGGTATGTGTGTTGTATGTGTGGGCAGTCCTTGACCAGTGTGGATTGAGTGCATACTGCCATGGTGCAGAGGAAGCATAAACAGGCCAGTGGAGACAGTGTTTCCGCTGGACCCATCACAAGGTTACACACCAAAAATGTGACCGTAGTGGTCCAACCACCATATACAAGCTGGCAGAAGCAGATATTGTAAAGGGAGACACTCACCTGCAGGCAGCTTTTCACATCCGGGGCCACCATGGAGCCATTCACAAACATCATGACACTACTGCTGCTCATCGAGAGACCACAAGATGAACATTGATGCATACACTATCTACCTTAAGTACACAAACCTACCTGTATCATCGACCTTTAAAAACAGCCTGTAGCACCAGCAAACACATCATAAGGGGTGTATGCCACGGGCAGGCATGCACATGTCTCATACAATACACTCTCACTGACATACATCATCAAGGACACATATACACACAATATGCACACTTTGGCCAGCACACTCACACTACACTGCAGCACTACACAAATACACCAGGCCAGATAGCCCAGTAACAGGGACACTGAAGGCTACACCACTCTGTCACACACAGCAACAACAACACCTCTACAGCACATATACAAATACAGCTCACATAACCACATTCAACACTGGCCAGGGACTGCCCACACATACAACACACATACCTATCAATGTGGCATGCAACAAAACCAACTCCACCAGTTAACAGCCCTGCAATGCACATACATCACAGCACGATGGAAGCACAATGGCATAAATAAAACACAGAGACACAAATAAACCGAGAACAACATAACAATCATACTTACATAATTGGGATGGGCCATCTGGGACACACAGGGAAGGAGACATCACTGAGACATATAACACATTGAATAGGACCCTCAAACAACATCTCCACATGAATTGGCCCTACATGGGTCTTTGGGTCAAACAATATGAAAACCAATTGTCAGGCACATCTAAACAATAGGGAAGGGAAAGTCAACAAAGAAAATACAACTCCCACTGCATGGGACGCACATCTGCATGAACCATTTGCAAGGAACATACACCTAAATGGACACATGCATAGGCATATGCAAACACAGCTAGCACAATTCAGCACACTCCATGTCTGCACATTCAAAACTCAAGAAGACACACATCTCATGAATGCATAAGCCAGATTAGGAGGACAAGTGTCACACTATACATGCTCACAGTAGACATCAAAATAATAAAAATGTACACTACCAAACAGTGCACAATGCCATTACACCACTATTACATTCACACACACAACTTATACCCTTTCCTGGGGGACAACAGTACTGCACACAAACTCACATATTGATAAAAACAGCAACTGAAGCAGCAAGCAGGCTTAAACGCACAAAACTGCAGGCACAAAACCAATGTCACCCAGGGACAAGAGCCAGAAAAAGAATTGTAGGACAAAGGGTTTACCCAAAACAAACTCTCTTTGGGCTTATTCATGAGAAATATTATCATTATGCAAAAGAAATTGGCCAGTCCATGAGAAATGCCTATACTGGCACACTGTTGTGCATCAACCTGACTCCTGACTGCCATGTATCTTCCACAGGAAGGGGCATCAAGGGGTCAAGTATGCACCTCAGGGATTATCAGGAGGGATTGGATTAGGGAGGGGGTTGGGCTAGGGAGGGGTGGGCTTCTCTTTGGGAGGGGTGGGCTTCTTCAGGCTACTTGCAGGAGGGGCAGGAGGTAGAAGGGACACTCTGGTAGCTGGGTGGGGTCCTTCTGGGTATGTTTTGGGGGGTAGAACACGGGTAAGGCCAAGGCCACACAGGAAGAGTTGTTTGGAAACACAGGAATGGTCATCAGAAGGGGGCTGGGATTAGGAGGTTGGGGGAGTGGTTGTAGACTGTGTAAAGGTAGATGTCTTGGGTACATGCTTAGGGAGGTACGCTTGGGTGTCGTGTTTGTCTGTTGGGTGGGTGAGTGAGGGCGGTTATGTGTCTTGGATTTAGGGTGGTATAGGTGCTGGTGGATGCAGTGGTGGGTAGGTGGGTGTCTGGTGGGGTGGTGACTGTAGTTATGGTGGATATAGGTATGTCAGTAGTTGTGGTGTAATTGTGGTACTTGTGGTGGATGCCTGAGGGTCTGCTCGAGTGGTGTCTCCAATTAGGATGGGTGTGGTGACAGTGACAGTGATTGTTGCAGTAGTGTCTTGAGGTAGGCTTGATGTTGTGTGTGTTTGATGCTGGGGGTGTCAGGGCCAGTTGTCTATGTTGCTGTGTCTGTTGGTAGATGTTGTTTGTGTGGTGCCAGTGTGACTTGCGGTGCTTGTGTTTGTGTGTGCTACCTTTGTCTGTTGAAGTGGATGCATGGGGATCTGATTGTGTGCTTTGGGTAGGTAGGGGAAGGGAGATTTGGATTGTGAAGATGGAGGTAGAGGGGGGATGGATGCTGGGGGGTGAGTGGCTGTCATCAGTGTGGAGGCCAGAGCCTGAAAAGATCTCTTTAGGCCAGACATTGCAGAATGAATGTCCTCCAGGAATGCATTAGTCTGTTGTGGCTGTCTTGCCAATCCCCGGATGGCATTCACCATGGTAGTCTGTCCCACAGAGATCATTCTCCGGAGGTCAGTAGGCTTCTCACTGAGGGGAGCAGGGGTAACAGGGGCTTGGGACGAGGTGCCTGCGGCAAAGAAGACACCGACCACTTTGGTGAGCAGGTACGGCCAACTGGGTCGGGAGCAACAGGGAGGACGGTGATAGAATTGGAGTGGCAGACGAGGATAGTGCTGGGGGTGTCCCAATGGGTCTGCCCCCACTAGGGAGGGACCTCTGGAGGAGGAATCTGATGATGAAGATGGAGATCCCATTTCACCTGTGGCACTCCCCTCACCCGCCAGGCCACCGGGTCCCTCTGTGCCAGAAGTATCTTGACCCGAGGTCCCTTGTCCATATGCTTATTCACTTGGTTGTGCCCCTTCTCCTTTGCCGAAGCAGCTAAAAGAATGAGAAATAGGGTCTTAACATATACATGATAACACTTCAATCACAAGTCTGATTGACAAACAATACCATCATGTCAAGTAGGCTCCATAAAATTATTTCCTCAAAGTGGCACTTTCAGGTGCCATACCATATGGATGCATGCCATCTGGACTTAACAAAGTTACCCACAGGCTAATCAGGATCCCAGACAACTACAAGTGCATGGCTGACATCTTGCAACCACAATGACCATACAATAACTAGGTGACCTCTCCATCTTCACAGCTGTATTACATTCGTCAGACCTCAGTTTACTTGTAGCCAACAACACAATTGGTTGGTAAAGTAACTTTCCATATTTCACACACAAGTTTATGCATACATCTATTTTGCACATACATGAGGTACCAACTTTTTGCCAATGAAATCCAGCTATTGCTGATAAAAAGTTAAACATCCTGGAGTAGTTGTTATGGAAAAACTCATGTCACACTGGACACATTTCAACAATGTACAGCTCAAAAAGTGATACATGTCCCAAAAGAGTCAGGGAGGTAGTATCAATGTCACTCTGATAGGCCTCACATGGGTCATTGAAAGAAACAACATTGACGTCAGGTCCAATATATCAGGGAGACATGCCTCCAGAATACACACAACAATGAATGAGTCAGCCTCAGGATAGTCACCATTAATGTCTGACATCCATTACAAGGGCATCATTTGAGTGTGTCTGTGGCACACATCTGTACCTTTAATGTTGGAGAGACACAGAACTTGCAAAGAAAAATAGAAGGACCCCCAACCTGCTGTCTAATGAGAAGCAACATCACTATCCACATCTTAGACATGCCAACCTTGGTATCTGTCTGTGGATGAACGCTTGGACCCCTACACGTGTGATGTAAAAATCACTTCAAGTCACTCCATGATGCATGCAACAGTCAGGGAACAATCCTCAATCATTCAACATGTGCATTGGACTTTTCAACAAGATGCCATATCAAGGGCGTAGTCAAAAACACAGAGTGATTCCACAGTCTGGGCCTAAATGCCACGTCCCTTATTGCTATTGCAGTCCTAAATGACAAATGACATACTACAACGCATGAAGGCATCTGTCAGAAAATAAACAATGCTGACACACTCCTGTATGTGGCTCAACATGAAACGGATCAGCATTTTAAATGTGCTATTCAACTAACAATTTTCCACGCACATACATGTGAGGGAATACAGACATCATTCCATCAACATGGGTACAACATGCATGAAATTGCAGGTTAAGGATGTTTCCTAAAGAGAAAAGGAAACATTCTGACTTGTAGGCACAACGAATATTAGCGAAAGTCAAGGGACATAAGTCTACTCAACGGACATTCCCCACTTACCAAGGGAAAGTAGTTTGTTACCGTTACAAACCATTAACCATGTATGCCATGTCACATCTATGCTGGGCACAAACACATCACATATTGCAGTGAGGCACCACCACACATCATACACTCTTGAAAACTTGCTTGTGGGTGGCTGATGTCTACATACCCATATGCCCAAGCATATGACAGAGGACAGTGATCCATAACCCACTATCTTTTGTGACTTTCAAGGGTATTGATATATGGGTCAGAAATTACATCCACGCAACAACAAAAAGTACATGAAAGATCACTGTACACAGCCATTTTTGGTCCCTGCAGAAAAAGTTGTTTCCCCCAGGGTTGTACCAGATTCCAGGTTCAGAAGGCAAGGTATACCAGTTTGATACATATGACATATCAACACAAAAAATCACCTATCTACTGTTTGACACATGGCTCATCCCTAATTATCAGGGGGAGCAATCAGTACCCCACTCCATCACCTGACAAAGGAACCGGCAGGAATTTGCTGTCTTCTGACCCTCTTGTGGCTGCTGTGCTGCCCTCAAACGTCCATCCAGTTCCGGGTAGGCCACCAGCAGAATGCAGGCCATTAGGGGAGTCAGCCCTCTGAAGGACACCCCTCCTATGTTGGGAGGACAACCCCAGCTGGTCCTCCCTGATTTTCAGGGCCCAACGTCTCAGGTCTTCCCACCTCCTTCTGCAGTGAGAGCTCCACCGGCTGTGGACCCCAAGGGTTCGCACCATCTTGGCAATGGCTCTCTAAATCCCTTTCTTCTGATGTGCGCTGACCTGCATGGATACAAAAGAGAAGACAAGAAATTATGGCCCATACTTAAAAGAAAATGACAGAGCACAATGTTGCGCCACATTTCACAGCACCATGCCCCATCATTTTCAAAATGCAGGGATGGGCCATATTTATTCAATTACAGTGCACCCCTGTGTTTCCCCCTGTGCCGTCACTAATTTTGCTGCTGAGTGCCAATAGTGTAAGGATTGCTGTGCTGCGGGGGAGATTGTTATTGTGTAGGAACGGACACCTTCCTGCACAAAAACAATCTTCAATGGCAATTTGCTCTTTCTATGTGTGCTGAAGAATACAGCACATATAGAAAGAGCAAAAAAACAAGAATTGAAAGCATTTTTCCTTATTGCACCATGCTAAAACCACCCCTGGGGTGGTGTTAGATTTTGGCTCTGCCTCAGGTTTATGAAAACTCATAAATCTGGGGCAGCATCAAAATGCAATGGGTGTTGTGGTGGCATGCCCACTTCTACACCCATTGCACGTCCCTTCCACGCAAAGTGCTGCGTGTGAAGGGGCCATATTTACAAGGTGGTGTTAAGCCACAAGAAGTGGCTTAACGCTACCTTGTAAATATGACAGAGTGCGTAGTGCCACCCGGTTGTCACTAAAAGTGATGCTCTGGTAGCAATAGGGCCTTTCAAATCAGGCCCTATGTCCACAGGTCCCATCCAAAGATGCTGAGTCACACACACATGTCAGTGCTCAAAGCTTTGAACATTCGTTTGTTGGGCCAAATTGACTAAGTGTGCCACATAACAGTCACTGAGTACAGGCACATGACTACAAACACTTCCCAATCTACAGACCTATCTAGCACCCTGCTCAGACCCTCTACTGATTAGGAAGGCCAACTGACATTTTGTGGTACATGCACTATCAATCTGACTGAGAGCTGAGGAACCGTGGGACACATCACACTTCTTTGGCTTCTGAACGATACACACCTTTCTGCATAAAGGCATTAATACACTCACACTCTGAAAGAATGATTTCCTGCATACAGTTCCTACACACTACTGCCAGACTACAAACTCAAACATTACACATGGTGACAATGAAGGGACTGGCATGGTGGGTATAGGACATGTCCAACCTATCCGTGTGTGGACATGTGGACTGACAAATACATACTCATGCCAGCTCACGGGTTGGGGTTCTGTATCATGTACATGTGCAGCAGAACATGCTTCTGGACATATGTGTCCACCCTGCAGAGATGTCATCCAACAAACAAAGGCAATGAATTGCCCATTATCTGCTATGTGCGCAGACCAACTGTTCACATATCATGGGTGCCCAAGATTCATCACACTGTCTGCACTATCATTTATGCAATAAGCTTGGCACAGGACAAATATGACCAGTGTGATATGAGAGTGTGATGTGTCAACAGGGCTGTGGGGGTAAGGGACCTGTCAGGGGTCACATATTGGCAGTGAAGCCAAGCTCACAAAATACACAGGACATTGACTTCCTATGAAAACCATTTACATACTCATCAGGGAAAGAACCTCAGCTACATATAGTAACAGAGCCTAAATTGGTTTACATGATATGACAGGACATACTTGGATACAGGGAGTGGGCACAGTGTCAAAATTGCATAGTCAAATAGACTTTACACCAGCCTAGACTTGGACTCATATTGGGAGATATATTTTACAGGCCCTGGTCTCTGCAGGCTGAGCAGACAGAACCTACACAGTGCTCAATTTCCTTCACTTCCATGTGTGACAGTATATCATGTAGTCAACAACATAGTGGCTTGTGGTGTGCATGTGGTAACCTAAAGGGCAGAGTGGGTCAGGATATGTCTTCAGAAAAACAGTTTAGTAAAGCCAGATGTGGTTTGAAATCTCACAGGCAACATACACATAGCTCACTTTACACACACCTGATACAAAAAAACATGCACCCACAACTCATGCTGTAATGCAAATACATGCGGTCTCATGTTGACAACATCCAAGTTTCAATGTATGTATGTGGGTAATTGTAATGTCACCTCACCTAGCTTTGTGCATCCACCATAAGGTACAACCAGGTACACTCAAAACTGACACACACATCAAAGTCTAAGGACCCAACATCTGGCACTGAACAGTTACATGAACAATGACTCTCCCATTGATGCCACACCAACTCAACATCCATGGCCTTGACTTTTCATCCTGGCACACATGGGTACTATCTAGCCTCTGAGGAGGGAAAATGTGGTGAAGTGAAGATACAAAAGTGGTCATGTGGTACTTACCTGCTACTCTGGTGCACCATAGAGCTGTCCATACAGGGGTAGGACCTCCTCCACTCGCTTCTCCAGCTCATCTGGGGACAAGCAGGGGCCCTATCACTTGTTGGATGTGGCATGATTGCTCCCAGAGGTGGTACACAGCAGCTCTGGTCATGGAGGTCATGCTGGCAGCAATTTCAGGAGTCAATTGAGGGATATTTCAGAACATGGCAGTCACATCCACCACATACACGGTCATCACTGCTGGTGGACACAGCCATTGGCCTGCGACCATCACTGGCAACAATGTTAGCCTATGGCTGTGTGGTTTTGGAACATCAAGCCACAGTTCGAGTTGCAAGTACTATGCACACATTCTTGCTGTCCAGATAGAAGATGTGTACACATTTGTGGCAAAGCAAGGGGGAAACATGATGATTTTGTGTCATTCACTGTGGTGATGTGTAGTGTTTATCATGTCCTTAGCTTATGACATGCCTTGTCACAGTTTTTAATTGACATGCCTAATAAATGTTTCAAGTAACAAACAGAGTGATGGCTACACTCATTACTTGTGCTACATAGGTACCCAAGAAGGGGAAGGATCAGACATTCTCCTCTCTACAGTCCAGTTGGAGCCATGTCTGATGCCTGCCATTCGTCATGCAAATAGCATACCACCCATTACACAAGTCATGGCAGTGTTGCACATCCAGTTTACAGGAGCCTTCCAAAATATGCTGGCACATCTGCTGGGATGTACATGCCTGTGTTTAGTCTATTATTGAAGGATGTACTCTCAGCAGTGTTAAAAACCCTGGACAGCTACATTCGGTTTCCTCAATGTGAAGATTTTGTCTATGTGAAGGCTGAGTTCTATGGTTTGCTGCACATGCCATATGTTGTGGGAGCCATTAATAGTACACATGTTGCCTTGGTTCCACCGCATGGCAATGAACAAGCCTATCGCAAGAGAAGGAACTTCCAGTCCATCAATTTCCAAGTTGTTTGTCTGGTGGATGCCTATATTTCACAGGTCTGTTATCCGGGTTTAGTCCATGATGTCTTCATCATGAAGAGCAGGGCAGTACCACAGCTGATGTCATGACTGTACCCAGAGAGGGCCTGGCTGGGTGGTAAGTGACATATGTCATGTTTGATTGTATGCAATGTCTGCAGTAAAAAATTCAGATGAGAGGAACTCATCATTGCACATGTGTCCCATTCTATTACAGGGGATTCTGCATATCCAAACTGTCCATGGTTGTTGTCACCGGTAAGGAACCCAAGTACCATAGAGGAAGTCCACTTCAATGATACCCATGGAAGAACAAGGTGTGTCGTGGAGCAGGCTTTTGGGCTCCTGAAAGCCAGATTTTGAGGTATAGACAAGACAGGTGGAGCCCTCTTCTACTCACCCATAAAAGAATGTAATTTTATTGTGGCCTGCTGCATGTTCCACACCATTGCCCTGATAAGAGATATCCCATATGTTCTAGATAAGGGGGAGCTAGCAGTACCACTGGGTCGAGAATCCTGAAATGCCAAGCGAGGATGACAGTGATGAAGAGGAAGGTGAAGACTTGCTGGTAGATCTCATCAATTACTTTGTAAGAATGTAATGTTATTTGATTACTGTGACTGTTTGGGGAACTGTAGGGATCAGGATGTGTTGAGAAGGGTATTTCTTTCCTATCAGCAGGGGATATGAAGCTAGGCCGACTTACAGCCAAGGTTTGCTTGCTAAGTCGACTTGGAAATCTTGCAAACTAGATGATCTCCTTTGGTTGTGTCAGACACATTGCTATGTGAGAGAATCTACTTAAGTTTGATGTGAGGTTTGGGCCATATGTATGATTTTTCATGCCTAAACTCCTTGGTTTGTGCTTTATCCAGGTCTCTTCACCATGCCATCCTCATGTGGGCATTTCAGAGCTGTGACATTGGCAGGTAGCTGTTCCTGTTCTAGCATATGGAGTGGACCTGGATTGATCCAGGTAATGTTGGTCAGAGATATAGGGTGTATGAGCCCTGTGTCAAATCAGCTTGAACAGTGGGCAGATGGAATTCTGAAGTGAACAATACACTTGTTTGATGTGGTGAGGTGGTCCAATTGTCTCAGGTGTATGATCGTGTGCCCTTGAAACATGTCATCTAGTGCAATCCTTGCATTCTACCTTCACATTATTTTGGCAATTATCCTGTATGAACTTTTAGTAACTGTCGATGTGTTTCCTTATTCCAGGCGACAGTGCATGTGCCACAACACTGACAAAGGTTTGTGTTAAGCCCCCAGATGCTTGCTCATTGTAACGGGATGGTCCTATGCTCAGGGACTGCTCTACTGCCCTCTGTCTGTGCCATGGCATATGTTAGGTTGGTAGACATGGTTCTGGTATGTGATAAGGCTCTAGCTAGTGACAAGATGCACTAATTTCTTAGCCTTTACTATAGGAGAAGGTCTGACAAAGCCCTTTCTTCTCTGATCTGGGGGCAGTGCCTTGTGATATCTAGCCAGACTCAAGATGGTCTGCCGTTCCTGGCTATGACAGTCCAGACATTTTAACAGCCTATGTGCTGTACTGTGCAATAAAATGTGAGGTATGACTAGACACATGTGTCGTTGTATTGCTAATTCTCCTCAGCAGGACACTAGCTGAGACATCTCCCTCCTTCCATTACCATCATATGTCTTCCTCAAATCCATCACATGGGTTTACAATTCAACCATTCAAAATGTAGAAAACACAGTACTAGGTAGTGTTGTAGTGATAGGTGTTTTTATTTACCTATGTGCAGTACAAATTTGTGAGACAACAAAAAAGTATAGGGAAGGGATCAGATATGGTGGATGAAATCAAATTAGTAGATGCCACATCATTTGAAGTCCAGTGTCCTACTACCATTGAAGATGGGAAGAGGTTAAAGAACTGTTAATAGAGTGAATCTGTGCACAGAAAGGAGTTCCTTCAGGAGGAGGTCACCTACTGGCAATGGTAGATGTCTTGCCATCTGTACCTCCTGGAGTCTTGGGTGGACATCCCCGTTTGTGAGGGGATCTGCTGCTGCAAAGGCAGGAGTGTCTGAGGCGGGTCCTTCCACTGGCAGGGCCTCTGATCCAGTGGCTGCCACAGATGTTGAAGGGGCTGGTTTTGCTCGGCCAAAGGAAGGGG
Source organism: Pleurodeles waltl (assembly GCF_031143425.1). Classification (NCBI taxonomy): domain Eukaryota; kingdom Metazoa; phylum Chordata; class Amphibia; order Caudata; family Salamandridae; genus Pleurodeles; species Pleurodeles waltl. The sequence goes on along the minus strand of NC_090444.1, from coordinate 1,091,001,603 downwards.
TGTGGTGTTCCTCATGGTCCCTGATCAGGGTACCACGGATCTCTGTAAACATCCCGGTTAGGGAGGCCAGCATGTTGTTGGTGGCCTCACACTTTTCTAGAGACTCAAGATGGAAGTCCCTCTGCAGTTACTTCATCTCCCTGAGTTTGGCAGGTACCTGGCCCATCACTCCTTGGGATTGTGGTAGGCTCCCAAAACTTGGCTGATGGTGTCCTGGCTAGGACCATCCGTAGCAGCCTCATGCCACAGGCCCACACAATCCCTCCCATGCACCCTATCCCCACATGCCTGCATCCTTGGCACATCTTGCCCCATACCACTGGTTCCAGGACAATCATTGTTGAAGATGTGTTGCTGTGCTTCAGGATCCTGGACTGGAGGGCAAGAAATGGTTGTCACAATCCTTGGGACACAGGTTTGGGGGCAACTGGCTGCCTCGGATGTTGAAGCAATGGGGCTGGAAGGACTCGATGTGGTCATGGTGAGGCTTACTGGTGTTGCCTGACCAGGTTGGGCCAGAACTGTCCTCAACCTCCAGATGTCCAGGGGTTGTGTCCTCACATAAGGACATAAGGCTTCATCCATGGGGGTAGTGACAGTCTCCAGTGGGCTCAGTATTTGAAGTGGTAGCCAGACCTGTTGACATGAGATTTACAATGTTAAAGGTTGTATTGTGACATCTACTTCCAATAGTAAACAGTGACATTTGGCTAAGGCCATGTACACATTGTATTTGCAGATTCCCCTTATGTGACAGGTACACATGCTATCAGTTGTATTGACCTAACATTTGGGTAGCATACCAATTCCATTTCAGTCAACTAGCTTCTGAATGTCTGAGTTTATAAGCACTTGGTCGGATGGTCATAGACTCATTTATGCCAGCAGTGCAGGCTAAACTGTGGCTGGGCAGGATGTGGTTTAATTCATTTTAAGACCTAATTGACTGTTATGCAGACAGAGCCACAACCTTGTTGTATATGTAATGTTGTCATCATGTGGTCAGTGCATTGTGAATGTGTATTCTGTCAATACAGTTCATATGATGCATTTTAGGGCCTTTGATCTATCTCAAATGTTGTTTGGCACAAGGTTTGAGCTGTACTTCCTGTCCACAATATTTTCTTCTTGGCATAGCTTCTCAAGATGGATCTAGGTGTTTAGCCGCATCACAGAGTGTACCCTGGTCTATATCTTAGTCCCTCCCAGGTGGGTAAGCTTAATATGTGAGTTCACAGACAGATGCACAATGTCATATGTACACTGGCCTTGTAATAGGACTTACAGGGACTGACCATCCTGGGATCTACAGTCATGTTACTCCAGGTACTACACACAGTGTACATCCTCTCAAGTGAGTACAGTTTGAATGCGGCATAGAGGGAGAAGGGTCATTGGAGCAGAGGACACTGTGGTGGCTGAGGAGAGTGAGAATAGCAGTGCCTCCTTGATGCCACATTCCTGTTGGTGCTTGCCCTACCTACACAGTACACATGGGTAGTCCTCTCAGATGAATACAGTTCAAAGGCTTAGTATAGGGAGAAGGCTCATTGGAGCAGAGGACACTGTGGTGGCTGAGTGGAGTGAGAGTAGCAGTGCCTCCTTGCCTTAGCATTCCTCTTCAGTGCCTGTTCTACTCACACAGTACACATAGGTAGTTCTCTCAGTTGAATACAGTTCAAAGGCTTAGTATAGGGAGAAGGCTCATTGGAGCAGAGGACACTTTGGTGGCCGAGTGGATTGAGAGTAGCAGTGCCACCTTGCCTTAGTACTCCTGTCAGTGCCTGTATTACCCACACAGTATGCAGATACCATTCTCTTTGCTCTGTACAGTTCAAATGCTGAGTAGAGGGAGAAAGGTCATTGGACCAGAGGACACTGTGGTGGCTGAGTGGAATGAGAGTAGCAGTTCCTCCTCGCCTAGTTTTTGTAATGGGGAAACAGTGCCTGCTTGGAATTGTAATGCTGTCAATTTGTTTACCATACACACAATACAGAGTTGCTGTTGCTCCAGGTGAGTACAGTTCACATGTTGGAGGCCAGACACAAGTCTCTGGACAAGTTGACCCTGGGCTGTTGAGTGGTTTGACAGTGAAGTTGGCAAAAGGTGAGCAGTGAGCATGCATAACAATACATTTTGGTGATATTTTTATGTTGTGACTTCCCCAACTCCACTCCCCCAGGTATTCCTGTCAAGCCCTCTGGATGCAGGATGGCCAGGACCTTCTCCTCCCATGATGTGACCTGTAAGGGAGGAAGTGTGGGCCCACCCGGTGTCTTCTTGGCATCCACCTGGTACCTTGATGACATGAACGGACCTTCCCCCTGAGGTTCTTCCTCCTACTCCTAATGTCATCCCTTGTGCGAGGAGTGGGGCCTACAGCATTCACTCTGTTGACTATCCTTTGCCACATTTCCATTTTCCTGGCAATAGTAGTTTGCTGGACTTTGGCTCCAAATAGATGTTGCTCTACTCAAATGATTTAATCCACCATGACTCTTAACTCATGTTCAGTGCAACCAGGATTTTTCTTGGGTGACATGGTGGGGATTAAAAAATATGTGGTGGGAAATGAACAGGTGACGGTGAGTTAATGGGTTTGGGAAAAACAAATGGATGTGATTGGAAATAGGAGTCTGTTGATGATGTGTGATTTGTGCTTAGGGAAAGTTGTGGGGGTGCTTAATTTTTGGTTTGGTGATTTTTTATGTGCTCTGTCTTGGGTTTTTGACGTTGTAGATGCAAAGGATTGTGGTTAGTGAAGGTGTGTGTTTCATAGTGTGTTATGCAGGTATGTCAGATGTGGCAATGTGTGTCAGCTGTGTTGTTTGCAAATCCGTCCAATGTGGTGTTGTATATTACTTTGTTGACCGCAAACTGTCGTGGTTCGGACCGCCATTGAGAGACCGCCATGGCGGATTGCCACTGCGGCTTTGTACTAGTGATAGGTTTGGTGGTTGGTTGACTGGCTGTCGGTGTGGGTAGTCAGACCGCCTATTTCCTGCCCTCCAAAGTACTGATGGCATTGGATATTTGGCAGACTTTTGAGGGTCTTGCCTGTGTGACTCATAATACGGCAGTCAGTATGACCGTCAACATGGCAGTCTTTTGGCATGTTGCCACTATGGCAGTCTGGTGGTCTAAACTCATAATGAGGCCTTAAGCCTTCAATTAATTAGAAGTGTCCCAGTAGTATTTCCCCACAAGAATTTCCTGGGTTCAGGGACCTCAGGATCAATTTTACTGGCTAGTATAATTGCATGAGGGATAGACTGCAAGCGCAGGCCAGCTTCAGCCCCTGCCCACATCTGACCACCTCCTTTGACATAGAAGAAATCTCCACAAGCAACACACAAGCCTCCTCTGACCCCTACGATCCCCTGCCCTCATTCCAACCTGCAATGGCTCCACCACAACAAATTACCACCTGCTTAGAGAAAGTTTATTTGTGAGCATTAATATTCATTAAGAAGAAAATTACCATGCAGAATTTGATCCTGAAAAAGGGGTCGACATAGTTATTCCCCATGGGAGTATCTTATAAAAGCCAGATTTAGATGAGAAAACATTGTGGAAAATGCCTATTTTTGTAAGATCATCCACCATTTTGTAAATTCATACTACTGTTTTTATTTTTACTCTGTGCACTGGACTCTTCTAACCAGGCCCCACTCATATGCCCTGACTCTTAAAATATTTTGAAATTGGCAGTACTCTTAACTGGCAAATGTAATCTAACTATAATTCACCAGTATATGGCACAATGAGTACCCAGGGCCTGTAAGTTAAATTCCAATAGTGGATTATAATACCTATTCTGCTCCCAATACAATGGCAGTGTAAACATGACTGCAGGCTACCATAGACCTCTGGCTAAGCAGTTTTAAACTGCAAATTCAACCTGTCAAAATAAGCCTTTTTCACAGGCCTAAACATTCCATTCATTTTAGATATGAAAAGGCCACCCCTAAGTAGACCTTAGTGTCCTTAAGGCAGGCTGCAAGGTATTTGAAAGTAGACATGCAAAGGTTCAATATCAAACGTCCTTACAGTGAAAGGTCCCAAAAGCTGTTTTCTTTGTAGAAAGATTTAGCTGTTTTATAGGAAAGCAGTGAAATACAATAATACATTTAATACCGTTTTCTCTTGCAAGGAAACAGTAACACATCTAATTCTTTTAAAGTATCTATTACAAGCCTAATTAACTGGTGAAGTCGGATTTGTAATGAATAGTCTTAAAAATGAGCTGTTATAAAGTAGCCAATTTCCTGCTCAAAACCTCTGGTGGTCAATTTGCATGAGTTCCAATTGTTACCCAGGAGCTAAATATCCCCTTTGATGGGGTAGGAACTTCATCCCAGAGCTGAAACAAAGGCTTTAGATGTGGGACAATGCTCTGTTCCTCTGGTAGGATGACCACCTGGGCTGCGCCCAGGAATGTGATCATCTTCCAAAAGGTATACCATGTCACCGGCAAATGTCAGCTGACTCCTGGGCAGGGTCCTTTTTTGTTCCGCCAATCAGGCAGTCACCAATCCCAGTGTAGATGTTCAGTCATCCACTACATGGACAACTTTACCCTATTAAAATGTACCCTTTTGAAGCCACATAGGTGTGTAGTGTTTCATTGTGGATCACATCACAGTACATGTTGCTAGAGTATAACCTACCTGATGTCACCAGTAGGTTTGCTTAGTCATTGCAGGCCATGAGGAGGGTAGTGGGTTCGTTTTCAGATGTATACAAAAGTCTGTAGTCATGTCCCTGTACTTATTGGCTTGTGTGCTTTACACATGTGGTATGCTAACAAATTGAAAATTTCTAGCTCAGTGTTTCTGATGTGTGTGACTCAACCATTTATGCCAAAACTTGTGATTGTAATCTCTTGTTTTGTCTGTTTCACTCATATAAGTAAACGCCCATTAGAAGAAGGAAACTTGGAGAGCCATTGCCCACAAAGTGCGGACCCTGGGGGTCCACTTCTGGTGGAGCACCCACTGTCACAGGAAGTGGGACAAACTGAGATGCTCGGCAAGGATGATCACAGAGGTACATCTGGGGCTGTCCTCCCAATGTGGGTGGGGTGCACATCGGAGTATGGCCCCCCTAATGGCCATGGCACACCCAGACCGTGATGGGCGCTTGAGGGGTGGACAGCAGCCATAGGGGGGCTTGTCACATAGCCAAGTTTTTGTGTTAGGTTCTGATATCCCCCCTGATGATTAGGGGTGGGCTATGTGTGACACAGTAGATGAGTAACTTTTTGTGTAGATATGTAATGTGGTGCATACTGATGTGCCTTGCCTATTACCCCACGGACCTATGACAAAACTGGTTACAATCCGCAAACAATTTGCTCTCCAGGGACATCGCATGGCTGTGTACATTGCGCAATCAAGTAATGTTTATTGTTGTGGTGGGTCTAAAATCTACTCAACAGACCACTACTTCTTAGTGTAACAGCCCAAAGAAAAATAAGTGATGGTTCGCTGTCCTCAGCCATGTGCCTGCTCAAGTGAGTAATTTGGCCTCGGCTCACCAAATGCCAGTTGTCTTCAGTGTGTAATGAGTGCTGGTGCCTCACTACTCTCTGCCATGCAAATGTGGCCATCATTCATGTGACATTGTTGTTTTGGTGCTGCTATAGATCAAAGTATTCTCTTGGTAAGTGGGGAATGTCCTTTGACATAATTTATGTACCATGACTGTTGCCAACATTCCTTGTGCCTACATGTTAGCATGTGTCCCTTTCTCTTTTGGCAAGTGTGTACACTGCTGTTTCATGCATGGAATGATTTATGTATTCCCTCACACGTGTGCATGCCAACCTGTGTTGGGAATAGGACATATGCACTGGGGCTACATTTCACCTGGTGCCACAGACAGGAGTGTCACCATTGATTGTTGGCTCAGACAGACCCTTACCCATCATTGCATGCCATTTGGCATGTAAAACTGCAGTAACAACAAGGGAAATGACAGGTAGGATTTGAGCTTTTACACACAATGTGCACTTCCATGCCATTGATTAGCATCATGTGAAAATTTGCACTTCTTATGTGAAATGGGGAAGGTGTGTTACCTGACTGTTGGCAATGATCATGGAGTGACAGGCAGTTATGGGGGAATAACATGTGGTTAGCTACAGTCATTCATCCAAGAACATGTGGGTTTGTAGGACAACAATGGAGACAGTGATGTAGCTTCCCATTGGGCAACATGTTGAGGGCCTTCTAAAAATACTTGCCAATCTCTGGGCCTCTCCAACATACAAAGGACTGACGGCGTCTACTGATGGAATCAGAGTATGTCATTGTCAGATGTGCCGGACAGTATTGGTAATTTCCCTGGGGCTTACATATTCATTTAGGGCCAGATGTACCAAAGGATTTTACCCATTTTATGTCTATGGGAAAATGCTTTAGTACATATGGCCCTTAGTTATGTATTTTACAGACACATCTCCTTGACAATTTGCACATTTTGTCAACAATGAACATTCCCATGCAAAATGTATAGTATATCTGAGCAACATCGGTACTGCCTCCATGACTCCATTAGGAGAAATAACACATGCTGAAGGTAATTTCTTTCGAAATTACCTTTATTTACATGATTACCCAAAAAGCTTAGAAAAGGAGAGAAAGAAAAGGAGAAGGGAAAGAAAAGAAATGAAATAAATAAGAAACTTCACTACAAAATTAGAGATCACGGTTCATCATGCTCCCCAACGGGTTTTCAATACATATACTTAACACTATGTGAGTCAATTAAAACAAGTGCAGCTATAAAATCCCTCTAAAATACTATAGAGCTTAAATTAATTAGATATAAAGTGCAAGTTACGTTACTAAAATAGCACAATTTCTATAAGAGAACTAACAAAATCACCATAAAGTACTAGAAAGCTTTTAAGATTAATTAATTATACAATTATAGGAAACACAGCCCTTGCTGACCATCTTCATCACGCTGCTTCTTCAAGATCTAGTCTAGGGTGAACCGGAGGGAACATATTATAAAAAACTCAAGCAGTACTTTACAACTGATTTTCTATAAGGGAAATAATGTAGTCATCATAAAATGTCAATTTATTAGGTGCTATAAAATTGTTTGTCACTAATGTTATAATACAGGAAGATTTTACTGCACCTTCTTCATCAGCCCATGCCTTCACAGTCGTATCTGAACAGAACCAAAGGAGAGTTGTTGGGAGAACATAAGTAGCCTGTAAGAATCTAGCATGTAGAATTTCACCAATTTGCAGTTTCTGCAGTACAGCCGGGTCAAGCACTTTCATTGCTGCCGGCCAGCAGGAGTGAACCCCACTCATAACGAAAGCACGTGTCAACAATTGATGGCAAGCTTCTCTTAGGGCCAGACAGATGCAAATCAGGTGAACAATATCCTCCGTCATAGCACTGCACGGCCTGCATAATGTCTCACCACCATTCTTCCATGCTGATTGGACCTCTAGAGAAAGGAAGGATTCTAATCGTACGAGAAGCAGCTCGTGTTTCGAATGCACCGAGTATGTTGCAGTCAAAAACTGTGCTAGCACCAGTCTGCTGAAATTATGCATAACAATCCAGGCGTGTGACCGGGCCACAAATTTACATTTATCACCCAACAAAGATTGCAACCTAGCTTCTCTGTTTAATTCACTGCTGAAGAAAGGTAATGAAATGCTGGAATTCCATAAGATTGTTGTATGTGTCTCTTGCGGAGAACATTGCAGGTATCCACTGTATGCTAACTTTGAATCTTTGGCCATAGAGTTCCATAGCGCAGCAACTAAAGGGCTTGTGTTGTTTCCCCTGATTTTCTACCAGGTCTTAATCGTGTGAATTGTCCTTGCTAGGAGCTGCTGCTTAAGACAAAATTCTAGTCTAACTTATGAAGGAGATGCACAACGAGAGAGACTAAAGACTTGCTTGTAAATTCTGATTTGTTGTTGGTCCAAAATTAGCAAGTCTTTTCTATATAATGATGTGCTCCCATACGGTATTGTTGAAGAAAATTTAACGGACATGACAGACATTAAGGGTTTATAGGAAGGCCTATTCAACTTCTTGGAAAGGGCACAGAAGGCGAATGTCAAAGTTTTGAGTTTCTGTATAATATTTTGCTTGTGCACAGCAAAATTCAGTTTATTGTATGTGTTTAGACCCAAGTATTTGTAATGACTGCCCTCTTCTAACACTGTATTACCAAATTTGAGATTAAGTGCAGGACTAAAGGTACTCCACATAGATATGGTTTTTGACTTGCTAATATTAACTTCCACTCAACTTTCTTTGACTAGCTGCTATAGACCCACATTTCTGTGGCTCAATAAAACAATATCGTCTGTATACGAGAGATGTGATATATGCAGAGTTCCCAGCTTCAGGAAGTGTGAATTTATCTCATCCAGCTTTGGAGAGAGGTCAGCCATGAAAAGATTGAACAAATGCAGGGCCAGCGCGCACCCATGTCTGAAATCAGTTGAAACTAGCTTGATCTGTATACAGGTTTTCTCATATGGCATTTCTCTAGCTCGCAGGATTCTCTCATTCAGGCCCCAACTTTGCAACTTTCCCCAAAGTAGGGTTCTGTCCACACAATCAAAAGTGCTTTTAAAATCTATGAAGCATTAGTGCAGTTTTTTTCTTTAGGCGCTTTGATTTATCAGCTATGTGCTTAATGCTCATATATTGATCATAGTGCCATATCCCTTCCCAAAGCCAGTTTGGTTCAGAGGGACAAGGTTGATTGAAGTAGATCAGTCGAGCAGATCATCTAGGATCAAATAGGCAATGTACTCAGCTTCGGAGCCAATTAGAGCAATCAGTATATATTTAGCAGGGTTTGAATGGTCCCCCCTTAAATATCAGATTGATGATAAATCCTCTCCAACTGTCCGGTATAGTTCTACTTCAGTCAAGAGGATTGCAAGTGGCTTGGACCAGTTTTCCAGATCTGCCTCAAATATGGCCTGAGGGGCCACTGAGGCAAGGTGCACTCCTTCTTGATCACTTGGATTACTGCCTCAGCTGCATGTCCTGTGGAGTTTGGGTAGTCCTGGTCATATCCTGTTTGCACCTTTGACTGGATGTTTATCTCAGGAGTCCATTCTTGGTTGGTGAACATGTTGGTCAAATGATTTACCCATTTTCCCTCAGGAATTGACAAATAGTTGATAGCTCTTGACATCCAAAAGGTCCTGGAATTAGCTTGTTGTGAATTAAAAATAAGTTGTGACCAGAAGTTATCCTCCTTCTCCTTATGTTCTAACCATATCTGGGATTTGTACTTTTTCCTTAAATGTTTTATGGTCTCTCACATGGTTATTGTAATGATTAATTTTGGGATTTTTCTGAGCTCATTCTGCAGCCTTCTTCTCAGCTTTAAGAGTTTTTCTGACAGACTCAGAGACCCTTGTACTGCTCGTGTCGGCACGGGTCAGAGTGAGGAACTAATGGAAGACAGTCTAGTTAAAAAGAGAAACCACACTTCCACTGCTGAAGTGTGCAAAGATGTTGTGGATTGGTAGACTTCTTTTGTCTTGGTAGTTACCTTCAGTAGTGAGCTAGATGACCAAGTCAAATGCTTTAAATTGATGGATCCAAGGCTACCAAAATCTATCAGAACTAAGGTGTATCTTGCAGCATTCATTCATTCATTAGCTTTATTTTGGTAATAAAAACACCATAAAAGCACATCCCACAGAACACATATCTACGTAAATAGAATCATAAATTGAAACACTACAAGTTAAAACATACTACCTATAAAATGTTTAGGACAAAAAATTCAATATTATTAAAAAACAAAAAATACAACTATATCGGCAATTAATATCAAATTTCCTCTATAAAAATAATAGAAAGAGAGCATTTTCATTATCATCTATAAACAAACACTTATTCGCATAGTACCTACAAACACTTTTTCCTAACATGCCAAATTGCATCTAAAAATGTAGCCAACGCACATACCACTGTACCATGGGTATTAGTTTTACAAATCCTTAGGGCTAAAAACCGATTATTAAACCCCATGCATCTGCAAATATAATCCATTGAATCCACTGCTTATCGTAAGCTGGACAGTGGAATAAAACATGTGCCATACATTCTGGTAAGCCGCAACCCATAGGGCAGGAATTAGTTTGAGAACCCCATTGAGACCATTTACAGGTAAAAGTGCGTAATGGTAGCGATCCCAAACTAAACCTGATATAAACTGCACATGCTCGAGGAGATAGGATCAGTTCCATATAATTTTCAAATTCATAATGGCACTTAACTGGAGTAAACTTGTCTGTCAAACTAAACGGAGACACCTCAGCCAATTTACCTATTTTCACTCTTAGCCAGTAAGCCTCCTTAACGATTTGCGCAGCATTTTTGGGAAGACCACAAGGGGCTAACCAAAAATGGGCCAATCCTAACTTGGTCAAGGTGCCTTCAACATTATTGCACCATGGGATTTTCCTAATGGCATTTTTACTTAACAAGGCATTCAACCATATCCTATATGGGCTAAAAATGTCAGAGGACCAAATCCTAATCCAGTACAATATTGGTCTTAAAGTGGCTATATGTGCAATAGAGTCTAGATTCAAGTCCATCCAGACAGGCAACGTAGGAGAGCTAGTAGGTATTTTGAGCAGAGCCTTTATAAATGAATTTTCCGTAAGCTCTAGGTCCCTCAAGTTACCATGCTCCCAATGCTCCGCTCCATACAAGGCACTCCCTCTTGCTTGTATCTTATATATTTCCATTGCAGGAGAGATTGAAAATGTAGGGGACCTATTAGCAAATCTCAAAACATCCCCCAAGTTGTGTTTCAATCTCATAAGGGACTTTAACAACTGGGCCTGCCATCTATGGGTATTCTCTAGTCTAACCCCCAGGTAGTCGGAATCAACAACTCTCTCCAATACTTCCCTTTCCATTGCAATTGGCTTCCTTAATGTGCCTTTTTTGTCACCAAAGATCAGGTATTTGGTTTTCGTAGAATTAACTTCAAGACCAAAATCTTTGCAAAAGGGCGTAAACATCGCAAGTAAATTTGTAAGACCAGAAGCAGTTTGAGATAATAATAAAGTGTTGTCGGCAAAAAGTAAACACAGGGTTTTTGTCCCACCTAGCTTGTTTGCATCGTTATCACAAGCAAGTAAGTAAAGAATACATGCGTTAATAAATATTAAGAACAATGTCGGAGCCAATACACACCCCTGTCTCACCCCCCCTTTAGATCGGGATTTCACTTGTTACCTCCCCATTTACTCCCCATCTAATTTTTGCAAAGCTCTCACTGTATAAGCTTTTAATTATATTTAATAAGGGACTTGGAAATCCCACTCCATCCAACACCTCCCACAACTTGTGGCGCGGAACCAGGTCAAATGCGGATTTGAGATCCACAAAGGTCACAAAAAGATTCCCTCCATCCAGGTCCACAAACTTCCATTTAATCGTAAGGAACCTGAATATCTGGTCAGTAGTACTAATTTTCTGCCTAAATCCTACTTGCAAATCACTAAGGACCTGGGACTCGCCTAACCATTCCTTGATCCTTATCAAGACCTGGAAGTAGAATATTTTTTGGAGATTATCCAAGAGGCTGATCGGCCTATAGTTCGCCAGGACGGCCCTACTCACCTTTTTATAAATGGGTACAATGATTGCACCATGCCAGGAGCGAAGGTAAATTCCACTTGTCAAGACGGCATTTGATACATTATTGACATATGGGCCCCATATATCTATATCGGATCTATATAAGTCAGCAGGTATGCCGTCTAGGCCAGGGCCTTTTCCTGGTTTTTGGGCCATAATGGCCATTTTAGATTTGTTCAATGTAAACGGAGTAAGGCTATCTTTAGAAGAGAGATGTATTCTAGGAGCCGCACTCCAACTTCATACAACTTCATAAAGTGGGCCTCCCAATTTTCCGATGAAATGTGACAGTCAGGTCTAGAGTTTTGATTCCGCCCATTAGAAGCCACCAGGGACCAGAAGCGTTTTGATTGCTTTTCCTTGACCGCTGTCAGCAGGTCCTGCCAGGACTCTGTTTCCCAATTATTTTTACAGGTCTTTATTGTTAGAGCATACTTGTGTCTGGAGCTAATTATCAGAGATCTATCATTGGATTTAATTGCCTTAATCAAATCACTCTTGGCCTCCCTGCACGCTTTTTCCAAACCACCTATAAAAGGGGCCTACTGATGGGCATTTAGGTTCTTTAACAGTTCTAAGAAAAAGGTCCCTCAATATGGAAAAAAGATCCATATGCAAGCTCATGACCTTGTTTGGGGAATGTAAACAAGGGTCCTCCACTAGTTGGTGAGTTGATACTAAATCATGCATTGTCCCCCATAATTTTCTTGAATTTTTAAAACGCTTCCATTTCAGGGTGCGCTTATTGGAGGCGACTACTAAGGATAGGGAAATTCCCTTACTAAGTTGCACAGCTCTTCTTTTGACAGTTAGGCCATCGTGTGTAACTAAGATTGGAGCATGATCACTATTATATTGATTTCCTACACAAATGTCTTGGATAGTGTTCCATATCCTCACGTCTATTACCACGTAATCCAATGTACTACTGTAAAACTTTCTAAAAAACGTAGGTTTAGCGGGTGCATCTGAAGGAAAACGTCCATTCCCTGGGCGAAGGCCATGCATTATCATAAAGTCTGTAAGCTGAAGGACCCTAGCACTGAGTTTAACCTGTTTCTTCAGAGAGGAAAAAGAAGAAATATTTCATAATGCATCTTCTTGCTGCGTTAACTCAGAACATACACAATTTTGTTCTAGTGTCACATTTAAATCCCCAGCAACAAAGATGAAATGCGATGATATATAATCTGACACCAAGGCATTCAGCACCTGAAAGGTTTCGGACAATTGGTTCAGTGGACCTGGTCTACTGTAAACATTAACACACAGCAAAGAAAAGCCACCCTTTTGTTGGATAGATAAAGCCAATGTATCCTCTGAGTCCAATGGAATTTCTCCAAACTTTCCCAAGACTGAAATCCTTACCCATATCACCAGCCCCCGGCTGCTCTCCCCACCAAAGATGGTCTTGCTTCTTTACAATAAGAGTTGAATCCTTGCCTAAAAACATTGGTAGTTGATCACGTTTCCTGAAAGAAACATATATCAAATTGATCAATGAACTCCCCCCAAGTTGGGTCAACTAGTTTGTTACAAATTCCAGCCAAGTTCCATGTCAGGAATTTTGGACATAAAGACTCTGGCTTCAGAAAATGCTTCTTCGAAGGAGTCCAACTATGCGGCCTGCCATTAGAATTTCTGGGGGGAGAGTTTTCCGTTGTAACAACCAACGGGGTCCCTCCATCCCACAGAAGGAAAATACACTATCCAACACCCATTCTGTCCGCAAAGTTGTAGTACAAGAGGACGCCCTATTATCCCAATCAAAGGATTGTCAATCAATGTTGGCAGCCACAGACGCTTGTACATGTCTCCTTCGAGTAGACAACACATTCTGGGGGGCACACTCCTGATTGTTGAACACATCCGGGGTTTCCTTTGCAGCAGGTGAGTTTGATCTTAACTAGGAATCCTCTGCCGGCCAGCAGTTTTTACAACAAATATTTGATCCGTTTGGCCAGGGATTCCGTGTTTCCAAGGACAGAAGACCCCTTACCAACTCTGAAGACGATAATACTAGCTTTATTGTATCCAAGTGGCCCTCAGGCTCTGGATAGCGCTGTGCAGCTAATATGTCTGAGTGTATTACGGAGCCGCATTGTCTGGTATACGGAATCCAGTGTATGACCTTGTTTATGAGAGACGCCATTTTTTCCTGAACATTTGGCGCTAGAGATGGAACTCTGCACAGGAGAATTGGATACCCAACTACCCCTAGACTGATGTTGGGTTTGAACAGTTAGAGGTTCCCTTACATAAACTGCATTTGGTCGAAATGGAGCTCCAGAATCGATTTTTATGCTAGAAGAACCATTTGAACCAATCAGAGGAACTATACTAGCCCGGTCAGCAATGCTGTATACACGGGGTGGAGACTTTTTCGTACAGTCAAGTTCTTTATGGGAACCAATATTAACATCTGATTCTGGCTTGCTCGTGGCGGAGGTTTCCCTAAGAGTACTTTTGGAGCAAAGCAGGGACAAAGGGCCAGATGTATCAAGCAATTTTGCATTCGCAAACGGTGCGAATTGCAAAATTTGGCCGTTTGCGAATGAAAAAATGGCTTTCAGAATGTATGAAAGGCATTCGCAGTGCAATTTTAAGGAATCGCTAAAATAGCGATTCCTTAAAATTGCGACCCCATTTAGAGAATCGCAAATTGCAAATCTCTAAATAGGAAATTGCAAATAAGGAATCCTTATTTGCGATTTCTTAAGCACATGTATCAAGCATTTCCTAAATGCGAATTGGGCATTTAGGAAATGCAATTACCACCAACAAAAGTTTGGTGGTAACCATGTGCAAATTTTAAAAAATCATTTTAAATGCATTTTTAAAATTGACATGTAGCGCACACATGCCCCTAAGGCATGTGTGTGCTTCACATGTCCGTAAAAATATTTTTGGGTTGCAGCAGAGGGGGCCTTAGGCCCCCAGCACCCTGGGATTTACATTTCCTAAATTGCTAACTCCTAACTGGAATTCGCAATTTAGGAAATGCAAAACCATTCGCAGCTGGCCCATAGGTGCAAATGGAGTTGGATTCTCTATTTGCGATTCGGTAATAGCATTTGCGAATTTTAAGAAATCGCTATTACCGAATCGCAAAAATAATACATACCATTTTGCATTTCTTAAATAGCGATTTCTTAAATTCGCTATTTAAGAAATGCGATTTGTTTTTTTGATACATCTGGCCCAAAATCTCCGCTAATGATGCCTTTAAATCTTTTACTTCTTACTTTAACTCTAAAACAAGGGCCCTCAGAGCCTCCTGTGAGCAAGGTATGTTTGAGTGGCATCTCATAGATTGTGCATTAAGGTGGCCCATTCTTCGGGTTAGCTCTGGGGCTCCAAAGGGGAAAAGCGATTAGAGCAGGGAATATCGTGTATAATCACATTCTCTAATAGAGTTTTCTCTGTTCTTGCCTGACCTCCACATGGGTCCCTAATACCAGTATTCTGTCCCTCTACCTGAAAAGGCAAAGGCCTCGTGGTAACAACACCAACGGCACTAGCAGGGTTTATTCCCTTGTCACGAGGTTTAAGAAAAGATGTAAGGGAGCCGTTTTTCAAGCGCTTCCGTGGGTCTTTATCTTTTCTTGATAACAAGGTCTCCACTTTGTCAATTAAGTTATCGATTTCATCCGTCACACAGCTAGTTGAAGAATGAGGTACTTGATGTAGTTTGGGGATTTTACTCTGGGCAAAGCCCCCTTGCGAGCTACTCCTGGCCTTGCGCTTCCCCATTATAAACAAAATGCTGTAACTTGCAAGAAACTATGGGGGTCATTCCAACTTCGGCGGGTGGCGGAGGCCGCCCGCCAAAGTTCCCCCGCCAGAAGACCGCACCGCGGTCAAATGACCGCAGCGTCATTCTGACTTTCCCGCTGGGCGGGCGGGCGACCGCCAAAAGGCCGCCCGCCCGCCCTGCGGGAAAGACCCTGCAACGATGAAGCCGGCTCCGAATGGAGCCAGCGGAGTTGCTGGGGTGCGAAGGGTGCAGTGGCACCCGTCGCAAATCATTATGGGGCCCTGTTAGGGGGCCCCTGCACTGCCCATGCCAGTGGCATGGGCAGTGCAGGGGCCCCCAGGGGCCCCACGACATCCGTTCCCGCCATCCTGTTCCTGGCGGTAAGAACCGCCAGGAACAGGATGGCGGGAAGGGGGTCGGAATCCCATGGAGAATTCTTATGGCCAGGGGAAAGCCGGCGGGAAACCGCTGGTTTCCCTTTTCTGACCGCGGCTTTACCGCCGCGGTCAGAATTGGCCAGGAAGCACCGCCAGCCTGTTGGCGGTGCTTCCGCGGTCGTTGGCCCTGGCGGTCCATGACCGCCAGGGTCAGAATGACCCCCTATATATCTAACATCAATGGGAAATAATTACACAAGGTTTCAGTATGTTAGTCGGAAACTCCTACCTCAGAACCACGAAGGGTTGCCCAGCCCAGCCTCCTGTCGGTCTCTGACGGGCACAGATGGGCCCGCCCTTGGCCCAGGCTTTGCCCTGGCGTGTCCTGTGCTGTGGGGCACCGCCGCGTGATTAAAACCGCCCGTGTGATGTCACTAGCCACCCCCAGCAGCCCCAAACAGACGCAATGAATCCTGGGGCCGGTAGTCCCCCGAGAAGCAACACAGCAGGAGGAGAAAGCTGCGGGGCACCACTGCGCACTTAAGAGCGCTCGTGTGATATCACTGGCTGCCCCCAGCATCCCCAAAACAGACGTGATGGATCCTGCGGCCGGTAGTCCCCCGAGAAGCAACACAGCAGGAGGAGAAAGCTGCGGGGCACCGTGGCGCGCTTAAGAGTGCGCGCGTGATGTCACTGGCCGCTCCCAGCAGCCCCAAACAGACGCAATGGATCCTGGGGCCGGTAGTCCCCCGAGAAGTAACACAGCAGGAGGAGCATCATTCAGATTAAATTCTATATGCTGATATGAGTGGTTGCTTTAAAGGGAGAATTTGATTTTGAACTTCCTCAGTTGTGTCAACAAGGAAAGAGTGGCAATGGTATAGTCTATTGTTGAACCACCTTTGCACTGTAATAAGTGTACCTTGGCGGCGTATTACTTTTTGTCGTCCCATTAAGCACCCTCATACCCACGTGCTCTGATGCACAAACCAGTTCCATGCTCATGTCATCCAGTTGCTTCCGAGGTTAAGGTGCCTGTGGCAAAACTGACCATGAAGCATTTTCCACAGCCAACTGTTCATCATTGTCTGGAGAATAAATTACATTTGTATTAAAGTCACTTGTCACTAAAATATCCTATGTTGGGTAGGCATATCTTATTTCTGAAATCTCATGCAATAATTTCTTGAAAAGTTGACATTTCCACACCTTCAGTGGATGGGCGTAAACATTAAATATGATGAGATAGGCTGCCTGGCAGTTGTCACCAAAAATGAGCTTGATGTCCTGCACATCCTTGATCAAAAACAGTAGTTGCTCCATGGTTGCACATAGCACATTCGAAAAATAAGTTGCTAGGCCTCCACTCGGTCTGCCAGATTTGTTTGGTTTCATGGCACTAATATGATGTAACATGTCAGCTAGCCATTTTTCTTGCAGTATGATCAATTTGTAGCTGCAATTGATTGCTAATATGAAGCTATCTGCGATAATGTTTTAGCCCTAGCAACATTCCAAGACAGAGGGCCTCATTCTAAGTTTGGCTGGCGGCGGGCGCCGCCAGCCAAACGGGAACCACCAAATGGCCGCTCTGCGGTCTTGCCATTCTGGCTTTCCTGCTGGGCCGGCGGGCGACCGCCAAAAGGGCGCCCGCCGGCCCAGCGGGAAAGACCCTGCAACAAGGAAGCCGGCTCCGAATGGAGCCGGCGGAGTTGCAGGGGTGCGACGGGTGCAGTGGCACCCGTCGCGATTTTCACTGTCTGCAAAGCAGACAGTGAAAATCTTTATGGGGCCCTGTTAGGGGGCCCCACGACACCCGTTCCTGCCATCCTGTTTCTGGCGGTGAAAACCGCCAGAAACAGGCTGCAGGGAAGGGGGTCGGAATCCCCATGGCGGCGCTGCAAGCAGCACCGCCATGGAGGATTCCCTGGGGCAGGGGAAAACCGGCTGGAAACCGCCGGTTCCCCTTTTCTGACCGCGGCTTTACCGCCGCGGTCAGAATGGCCCTGGAAGCACCGCCAGCCTGTTGGCGGTGCTTCCGTGGTCCCCGGGGTCGGAATGACCCCCAGAATGTTTTACAGCCTTCTGCTCTTCTACATTTGCTGCATTGTGATTTTGGAGTCAGATGTTCCTTTGCGAATTTAGGGTAGATGATGCCCACCTCCAATCTATATAAAGGTTATCCGATGAATGTGGGCCTGTGATCACTGGATTGCTGGCATGTTGGAGTCTGTGAAGAGGCTTCAGCCTAATTTTGTTCTTCTCTTACTGCTTTATCTAGGGTTCAGTCACTTCTAGTGCCTGGGAGGCTAAATGCCCCTGGAGAGTACAAGAGTTGTTTGCTATCTTTGGAGCAGTAGCCATTCAGGGAAATGGATATCGCGGTTTGGGTAGCTTTGAGAGAGCTATATCCTATTATTCGAATTGTTGTTTTGCGTTTGTGATTAATGCGGAAATCTCCCATGATCTCCAAGTGGTAAGTGTTTGTTCAGGACCTGAATGGTCACAGCTTGGAAGAAATTTCACTGATATTAAATATGCAGAGTGTATATTCTGAAGCCGTGGCAACTCAGCTAATAGTCTCAGGATATTACCGCTGTTTAAGATATCTTGTTGGCCTTGTGATGTATAGTGCGCGGTTAGTACAATTTGCCGAGATTCCCCGCAGTTTTTTTTGTAATTCATTATTTTGTTGAGGCTGGGAGGCACGGCCTATACTTACATGAACAATGGGTTTCGCCAAGAATTTGGTTTCTTGCTGCTCCCTGCGAGAATCGGTAGTGGGACGGCAGACTAGATTGGTTTGAGGTGAGCAGTGATGGGTATCCGCTGGAGTGGTTTGTGAATTTTGAATCATCACCTTAGTTGATGCAATTCTCTGCTCATTACTAATTGTAACTTTCCTTGGAGGGTAGTTAGACTTTAAAGATGGTTAATTTATTTTGGGCCTAGTTTGGATGGTTTGATCAGTATGACATATACACTTTGGACAGGACAACAAAGTGTTGTCTTGTGCAGTCTTTATTTGTGCAAGGCTGCAGTGTTCCTGTGATTGTGGCTTATTTCCCTGCATTTCGCCCAATTTAGCATCTGCACATTCTCCTGTAATTAACAGAGGTTTTTTTTTTTGTGAGGCCAGCATTGAATGTGCTGGGGCAGCCCGATCCCATGACCATAGTTTTCTTCCCAATGCCTCTGACTGTATGTCATCCACTAGTTCCGTTGTTCATATAGGTACCGTTGAGAAGCCCTGTGTAGATTGTACTAGTCAGGGCAACTGTTCCTTGGGCGGCTTGGTGTCTACGGATGTTGGCTGGGTTACTGCCATAGTCATAGAATATCTCTGTATCTCAGGCTTTTTTAATGGAGTCAGGACCCCCTGCGCTGTGCTCTTAGTCTCTCAAATTTGCAGACTAGGAGGTTGTGATTCCGCCATTCTATGTACTGCAATTTTTGAAGTGTGTTGTCAATGTTCAACTGTATAGATCCGTTTATTGCCCTTATCTGTGAAGGTGCCATGGACACTTGCGGGTGCCCTGAAGCGAGGAGGGCTGGGATGGAGGTATGATTTCACCGTGAATACAGGGTAGAAATTACTGCCACTGTTTTCCCAGCAACGTTCCTCCCTGGCTTTTCTGGCTCATTTAGTCTGTCTTTTAGTTAATGGTTTAGGTGCAGATTCGCATAATTTAGACTTCTGATTCCCCAATTTATTAGTCACAGGTGTATTACAGATATCCGGTGGCACTAGAGAACTACTTTGATTAAATTAAAGCTTTAACAAGATGTAGTTATGGCTGAATGCTTCTCCCAGTTTGATGCTTCTTGGCCAGGATTTACTAAGTGTTGGACATTGGACAATTGACTTCCTGGTTTAGTTTGGTTGCTATCTAGTTGAGATATTTGTTTGATGAAGTGACTAGGTGGATGGAGTTTACCTCCATTTATTTTTATATATTTTTAACCTATCCACTATAATTGTTAAAATGTCAGGCAGGGTGCTCAATTTGTCTATAATTGGACCCCATTTGCGGGCTTCTTGTTGGAGATGATCTATTGTAGCCTTCAGCGCGGAGAACCAATTGGCTTGCTTGTCCAGTTTATGGGTAATGTCGGCAATGTGCGTTGCCATAAGGTTCATTAGAACAATCTGTAGATCAAATTTGTTTGATTGCATATTGAGTGCTGGGACTGAAGTGTGCAGGGCATTTATTAAAGAAGAATGCAGCCATGAAAGGTCCCCCATCTTAAGTTTGTTGAGGCAGTCTTTAGTTTGTCTTTCTAAGGGGTTGTATCGGTAGTTATTGTCTGAATGAGCCCACATACTACTGCTGTTACCTGAATGCACTGTGTTGCTATGTTCACTTTCCCCCTTGACTGGCGAGCCTGTGATGCATGAAACATTGCTCAAGCCACTTGAAATGTCAATCATAGGGGGTGGCGCATTTAGTGGCTTTAGTGTGGTGATGCACATGTTTTCCTCCTGCTGTCATGGGAATTGTGTCAAGAACTGATCTTGGAGGGGATGGCATGATTCTTTGGGATTGGGCATATTGAAAGTTTTCAGCTCCAAAGCTTGATCTAAATCCTCGTTATTTGTTATAGAAATAGATTGTAACTATGAGTCTTCCATCCCGACAGGTCCGTGGACTTTGTTACCATTTTTAAAACCTAGTGTAGCTAGATTTTACAGCAACATAGGAGTCGAATGTTGATGGATTGCAATGAATCCCTGGATGCCTCCATCCGGTCTAGTTGATAACTGTGGTTCATGTAAATTATCAGTTTTAAGTGTACTCGATTGGGCATACTAGTATATGGTGTGATGTACCGGACTGCCCGATGCATGTACCACGGCCTTGGTTAGAATATTATTCACCTGCCGCTTATTTTGAACTGAATCTTTACTGGTAACCCCCCCCTCATTCCCTGGTGGCCTGCTAACTGATCAAGGTTTTTGTCCGACTAAGTCTGCAATGGGTGCTGGCTTTTAGGAGGTGAAGTCTACCTTCAGATCTGGGCATGGGGCTGCAGGGATAATTTAAGGTGCAGGCTTTGATGAAATACAGTCAGAAAGTTGGTCAAAAAGTAGACCAGACAGAGCATGCAAAACAACTAGTTTTAGAGGTGCCAGTGGTGTCAGGAGACCTTCAATATCTTCAGTTTTTGCACAGAGAACAGCTGTGGGATCCTTTAAAAAAAATCACATTTGCCAGTACTACCAGACTTCATGAAATAGGCATGTAAAAGAGTAAGGGGTGATGTAGTTTGTTCGGGGTTCCCCTTTTGAATTTCTGATTTGGTGAGCTTACTTCTCTTTGTGCCTTCTTTTGATTCATGGGTTTCCTCTCTACGTGGAGTCTGACCCTTCACGATGTCATAATGGTTTGTCAATGATAAATCGTTAGCCTTTTACACAAATTATGTAGGGATGGGAGGATTTGATTTAGAGAGCTTTCCTTTTTGCCGGATAATGTAGTTGAGGAGGGGTAAGGGGATGGTTTTAGATGTGCGCAGCAAAATAGAGGGTACGTAAGGTGACCGGGGCACTCCAGGAGCACTCACAAGCTGCACCCAAACCTGGCTGGGCTGCTTCAGTGAGGTCCCGGTGCTCACACTCCGCAGCTGTTCACTATAACAGCCATGCTCAACATCTGTCTAGGGGCACCAAGAAATAATATTAAATCTAATCATGTCCAGTTGTGGGCCCCCACGTGGTTCCAGTGGTTGTGGTGATGCTACTATGCTGTAGTGTTATACTGATGTGTTGCTGATCACGCTACTGCCTCGCTGCATGACTATTGCATGGCTACAGTTAGTTATTGTCAGCTGTTGCAAAACACTGACAGTTACTGTTAGTCACTGGTTGGTCATTGGTGATTTTTTCAGGCAGCTTAAGATGTTAGTCACTATTAATCCCTACTGATCACTTATTAGGCAGCATAGAATGTGCCCCACACAATGTTAAAGTGCCCCCCCTCTCCTAGTACTCTGCTCTTCCTGCTCACCATGCTCACCGTGCTCCTCCACACTCCACAGTCATCCGCAGTGACTGCAATTCCTGCAGGGAACCGATCTTAGTGACCTCAGAGAGCTCCAGTGGGCTCCAGGCTCTGGGTGAGCTCCAACTCCCAACTTCGGCCCCTGCAGCTTTGTGCCTCAGCTGAGTATTGTGCTATTGCACTGCCACACCCTCGTCACGTGGCAGGCGGCAGGGTGCAGGTGGCAGTAAGTGGCAGCCGTGACAAATGACAGGAAACAGAGTGCATGCCACCAGAAGAACAGACGAGCGGTGGCAGGAGTGGCAGTAGTAGCGCTGGCCCTTGCAGACTCACTTCAAGATTCGGCAAGACTGTGGACCTCCTTCCTATCTTGCTGCCCCACTGCCCCTTCTTTCCCCTCCTCACTTCCCCGAATTCAGGACCTTCTTGTCTCCTGTCCTCCTGGACTCCTGGACTTGAGGCCTCCTGACTTGGAGCAAAACTTGTGGCCAAATTCAGTGAGGTCACTGTGCTTCCCCTCGCCTCATCGCCAAACACCTCCTCCTTCGCGCTGGTCCTTCTTCCGCATCCTTGTCTCAGCTTCCGCTTCCAGGTCTTCCAGGTAACTCTCTGACCTCCAGAGGTTTATACAGGGTGCGGAGTTATCTGAGAATTAACTCCAAAGCAAAAGTCAAAAGTCTGCCAGTTCTCGTGGAGGCCACAGAAAGATAAACCAGGATAAACCGGTGAGGAACTCAGCCTATTCTGCTCCTTCACCACATGGTGAAGTGTGCATTGTTTCCAGTGTGACATGATTATTTCCATGTCACCTTCTTCAGGCTACTGTACTTCAGTCAGCAACATGCCAGGACTTTGTAGCATAATTTCTCATTGTTGTGTTATTGTGTATGTGGCAAATAGATGGCTGCATGACCCTGTGTGGGATCTGTGGGAATGAGCTTGTCACTGGCCTACTGTTGTATGACAACATGTAACTGAGGTATGCCCTGTAAGGCAAATCCTTAAAGGTGTTGTGGTTTGTTGCTAGGGCCTACTTGACATCACAGTAATGCTTGCTAATCTTAGCTGCAGTTCAAGTGTGATCAGGAACATGTGATGACCCTTTTCCCCTTTGTCTTTGCAGCATTGTCCCAGGCAAGTGAGGGAGTCAGGGATTAACCAAGTAGGGAAGCAACTGGCTACAGTACATCCAGTCATGACACCACTGGCATGGAGGACCCAGTGGCCCAGAGGGTGAGGGGAGTGCCACAGAGGAGACAGAATCAACATCATCATCATTGGATTCTACCTCCAGTAGCCTAACGAAAGGTGGTGTTTAATATCTGTGAATGTGTCATTCTTTGTGAACGACTTTTACTCAGAACACAATGACACATGTACTTGGTACCTATAGTGTGAGCCCCATATCATGTGGATGACCACTCTATGATCTGTTGTTGAGCTTAATAACACAGGCAGGTGTGTGTTTTTACCATCAGTTGCGTCCACGGCTGCGTGGATTTTAGGTACCTTTGATGAGTAGCAGCGGCAGGATGTGTATGTGTAATGCTGCCTGCGGGAGAGTTGCTTCCTTTATACTCTCTGTTTCCGTCTGCTGTAACGTGGTGTTTGGACCACCGCTGTCACATAGGCAGTGTGAAACATCATAATGTGTCTGGCAGAAAAACTGTCTCCATCGTCCTGTTTGTTCTGCCTCATCACAGTAGCGATCTGCGCTACCTGGTAGTGCCAGCGGGACCGCAGTGACCTTTGCTTTAGGGGACTGCCAACATCGTAATACTGTGGTCCGACTGCCAAGGCAATGGCGGTCGGACCTCTCCTGCGACCATATTGGTGCACAGACAACCAAACTCATAATCAGGCCATGTAAAACTTCTGATGAACCTGGTTTCCGTACCATTGTGGTCAGCCTTAAATCATGCCTAGGTACCAGTTAAATACAAGCTGATAACCACATTTGGCACTTAAGACTTTCGGATACGATTTGTACAGTAAGTGTAAACTTTAAAATTCATATGTCCAGTTCCACATATTGGATTGTTGTTGTTTTGGTGTCATTTTATTTTAAAAATATTCTATATTTATAGTGGGGTTTTAGTGTGTTGTGCTTTTGACTTTTTAACTGTGTCAGTGCTTCTAAATGCATCACAAGTTTAGGGGCATATTCATGAGAGGCTTGTGCCACCATTGTGCAAAAATGTTTGATGCGTTTGTGGAGCAAGCAGGACTCCATATCCATGAGTTGACTCATTTACCCAAATGCATCATTTTTATAGGCTTGCATTAGGCAAAACAAGCACCTAAACCAGCCTCCATGCAGAAATTAAGATATACAAGGTAGGCATTCCCCTGCAAAATGTTACACAAATCCAAAGCAGTGATAATTATGGGTTTGGCAATGTGCAATGTATCATTTGGATTCAGTGCGCAAAGCTAGAAATGCCCCAAAAAATCTACACATCAGTAACTCAGAGGAACAAAATGACAAAGTGGCTGTGTTATAAAATCCTGAACATCTAAAAACACTTTGGCAAACTCCAGTATGCCATGGAGATTGTGATCCTATAGCAAAGTTTGCAAGGACACAGCCACCACATAGGCTGTGAAGGCTGTGAAGGAGGAGGGAGCATGTGTTCTGGCAGTGCATCTCCTTTATGACCTCAGGGAAGATGAGATCATCAAATTCGAGAGAGTCAGGACGAAGTTTACCATAGAACTGCTCCCCAAGATTGGGCCAAGACTCCTGCCATCAACTGCCAGGACCACTGACTTTGCTCCACAGGTCTAACTGATGGCTGTGCTCCAAATGCTTGCATTCGATTCCTTCAAGGTCACACCAGCCAGAGTGTCAGAATTCTCGCCGGCATTATTTTCTGCCTTCCTACCCACTGTCTTGGATGGCATCATCCAGCTGACACTGCAGTACCTCCTCTTTTCCAACACCCCCAACAACAGCTGGAGACTAAGCAAGGCTTCAATGACATTGTAGGATCTTCCCATGTATTAGGTGCCATGGATTGAACTCATGTGCTTTGGTTCTCCCTGCTGAAACATCCCACCTGTACAGGAACCAGAAGCACACCTACTCTATAATCATCCAGGCCATCATCGACTATCTGGGGAAGTTCACTAATGATCTAGTTGAATACCCTGGACGTGCGCATGCTGCCTATATCTTCCAGCACAGTATCATCAACTAGCACTTCCAGAATGGCTGAAATGGGAATGGCCTACTTTTTGGTAACTAAATTCTGAAGTATGCAACATACTACCAAAAATATCCACAAAATATATGACATAATAGCTATCTCTCTGTCTGTTGATGGTGCTAGGGGCATATGGATGATATGTGTGCCTTATACTTGCACCATGCATTGTGGTACATGTGTTATGCACACTCCTAAGTCAGATCTTTGAGGACATACAACGTGGAATGGCATCCAAAATCTGGAATAATGCAACACAGAGCCAAATGCTGTTTGAATTACTGTATATGAGGGAGGTTTTCCATGGATGTTGTGTAGGTGCATCCAAGCAACTCTCATGGTTGAGGACGCATGTCATGTATATCAAACATTGGAAATCTGGGAATGCATAAAATAAATATGTCTTCCCTGATGATGCACAACATTGATAAATTACATATGTTGCCCAAATCACTTCTGCTTCCTATGTGTGCTGCATTCTGTAGCACACATATATAGAGGAATATGCCTCTAGGCATTGCTTATGCACCAGAAGGTGCACCGTCCTTCACTAAAACAATCATGCACTCAATGCAGGCACACTTGCACCACGGTGCAAGGGTGCCTGTGATTATGCTAGGCATCTCACTGTGTGCCACTGTAGGGGTGCAAAGACAGAAATTTACCATTTGGCTCAAATACTGTGCATTCTTGCCCTTTCCCAGTGATCTAGTACAGCACAGCAAGCTAACTTGCTGTGCTGCACTTTGCCATTTTGTCAAATAGCTGTCCCCTAGGGTCCTGTGCACATGGTGGGAAAAACGTACTGTAGCATGTAGACAATAATTTATCATTCTGTCATAGCCTCACTAATCCTGTCATGGGAGTAGCAATAGAAAATCTGTGCATAGTATTGTCTCATCTCACACTGCCTGAATGGGCTGAACAACATGATCTGCACTGAATAGCAAATCAACATAATAATCATGTGGTACACAACACAACTCAATATCAGTACAAAGTGCATATGATGTCTAAGTGCTAGATTAGTGCTTCTTCAACCTAGTCTCAGTATCAGTGAAACTTCTATTTTCAATATCAGTTAAACTTCAAATGAATAAATAATATGTTAACTAATGCTGTGTTCATAAGTGAGTTTGTCACACATGCTAGAATACTTGTATGTTGATCATAGTTTTTGGTTCAACTCTGGAAGAAGTAGATGCAAATTCCATTTGTGTCATGCGATGTAAGTGTAGTGCCCATTCATGTATAAAAGTCAATTTAGTGTACCAATGTGAGACCAACATTGCAAATCACACATATATCTCATCCATGCTGACAGTCTAGGGACACACATATACATATGTATCACACTACATTGACATGTGTAACCAATGTGATAGATCTCCAGTATTGTTTTGTAAGTAGGTCAATTTCCCTGCATTTGAACTACTCATCAATGTTAACCTCACAAAATCAAACACATTGCTATCAAACATGTCATACACCAGCAACTAATGCAGAAAGGAATGCAACCAGGGCAATGTCTCACAATGAACCCAGGATCCCAATAGCAACAACCTCAAGACACATCGATGATGATAGAATCAAAGTACTAAAGTATAGAATCCCCTACAAGAAAGAGTCATATGCATACATGTGAAAAACGAAAATATTGTGTCCAGGTCTGTAGTAGAAAACTACTTGTATCTATATCAGTGTGTCCTTCATAATAATGGCTCCTATTGCCATACCTATGTGCCCATCTAAGTTCAGTGTAACTAGTCTGACAACAAGCATTAGCTGAAGGCTGACAGCAAAATATATAACTATCCATGTCACATGTTGCAAATGGAATACATGTAGACAGCACACTCCCATGCCAAAGTAAGTGAACAAAAAAAGGTTGGGTCAATGTCATGTAGACATGCAACAACATTCAGATGTTTCAAAAGTAAACATGTATGTCTGCTTGTCAAACAAATTGTCACTGTCTAATTCTACCTTTTGCTTAAAATATGATACAAAATCAGATCACTCCCTTGGCACTTTGCACATGTAGTGGTTGCACATGACATAGACAGAACTTTCAGAAATACCTTTCACTGTGATCTACTGCCTGAAAATTAACGTCAGCATGTAGAAGTGTTCAAAGTATCATGACATGGTCAGCATTAGCACTGACACAGATAGCTGGAAGCGACATGTCAAACCATGATCAACTGCATGTATAACACATAAAGGTCAGTACTGTTAGAAATATCTATGAGTTAGTCAGTATACATAACACACATGGACAGGTATGTTTTTGTAACAATGTACATAATCATTAATAGTTTTTTTTTTCTACTTTCAAGTGACCAAGGAAATGTTCTGAAGCTGTGGGTCATGACTCCATTACCCCATCCCCAAATGGAGCCCGAAAAATGATTCGACCATGCACTGACCAGAACCAGGAATGTGGTTGAAATTACATTCAGTGTTCTGAAGTCCAGGTTCAGATGCCTACATATGTCAATTATTATATCCCCACGCACCGGTGTGCAAAATAATTCTGGAGTGTGCAAACCTACATAACATATGAATAGAGGAGGAGGAAGACAATGGTGGAGACAACCACCACGCAGTGGCTGGTCAGTGCCAACGCAACACCATTGTGTCAAATTGTTTTTCTTACTTGATGAACATGATGGACAACATCTCTGAAATATTCTTAAATATTCAGCATGAGAATACATGTTTGAACTCATTAAGGGGGTGATTCTAACCCTGGCGGTCGGTGATAAAGCGGCGGGCAACCCGCCAACAGGCCGGCGGTCCAAAAAATGGAATTCTGACCCTGGCGGGAACCGCCAACACAGCCCGCCACATTAACACTCCGCCCGCCGCGGCGGTACAGACAAACAGCGCGGCGGTCACCGCCAACAGGCAGGCGGCAGACAATGTACCGCCCACCCTATCACAACTCACCAATCCGCCAACTTTTCCGTGGCGGGAGCCCCGCCGATAAAAACACGGCGGAAACAGACTACGAACGGGAAAACGCTCACCTCTACGCACTCCACGAGGAAGGAGGACAGCATGGAACCCGAATTAAACATACTACCTGCTCTCGTCTACCTGCTCATCTACCACGAGTACGAACGCCGGCGCAGACGACAACGGTGAGTACTGCACCTACGACACACGGGAGGGGGGAGGAGGAAAGCTTACGGGCACACATATATGCGACCCCCACCCCCCCAACCTATGTACACACCAATGCAGAGCAACAAGTCACAGTGACACCACCCAAACCCCCCTGATAAATGCAAAGACATAATTAAATTGTGAATACAAATTTATGTACAAAATAAGCTCTGAAAAGTTATGGTCAACTAGCCAAAAAATCAATATCAAAATAAGTCTATATACAGTGCAATGGATAACCGAGGCAATTAGTCCTGCACATCAAAAGAAAATCGAAGTGTCCGTGGGCCAAAGTGTAACAACACAAGGGCAAAGCCCACACAGGAGACCTGAGTCCTCTGGAGAGAACACTGCAGGGGCATCTGATGAAAAAACTACAGGCACCTCAGGGGGAAGGGAAGGGAAGGGGGGGGCACCACAGCCACATGAGTCCACGATGCCAGAACCACGAAGGGGCCACCATGCCTACTGTGCCATCCTGGGGAGTGCAAAGCCACAGTCTCTCAAGTCTCTACAGTGGGTGGATTGCCCACTGTGCCATCCTGGGGATTGCAAAGCCACAGTCTTTCAAGTCTCACAAGTGGGTGGGCTGCCCACTGTGCCATCCTGGGGAGTGCAAAGCCACAGTCTCTCAAGTCTCTACAGTAGGTGGGTTGCCCACTGTGCTATCCTGGGGAGTGCAAAGCCACAGTCTCTCAAGTCTCACAAGTGGGTGGCTTGCCCACTGTGCCATCCTGGGGAGTGCAAAGCCACAGTCTCTCAAGTGGATTACAGTCTCCACTGGTCAAGGAGGAGGCATGGCGGGCACAGTGAACCGTTAACAGTGCATGCAGGAAGGGCCCAGCGGAGCGGTGCTTGAGATGGCGGGGCCCAGCGGAGCGGTGCTTGAGACGGCGGGGCCCAGCGGAGCGGTGCTTGAGACTGCGGGGCCCAGCGGAGCAGTGCTTGACAGGAAGGGCCCAGCGGAGCGGTACTTGAGACGGCGGGGCCCAGCGGAGCGGTGCTTGACAGGAAGGGACCAGCGGAGCGGTGCTTGAGACGGCGGGGCCCAGCGGAGCGGTGCTTGAGACTGCGGGGCCCAGCGGAGCGGTGCTTGAGACGGCGGGCCCAGCGGAGCGGTGCTTGAGACTGCGGGGCCCAGCGGAGCGGTGCTTGACAGGAAGGGCACAGCGGAGAAGTACTTGAGACGGCGGGGCCCAGCGGAGCGGTGCTTGACAGGAAGGGCCCAGCGGAGCGGTGCTTGAGACGGCGGGGCCCAGCGGAGCGGTGCTTGAGACTGCGGGGCCCAGCGGAGCGGTGCTTGACAGGAAGGGCCCAGCGGAGCGGTACTTGAGACGGCGGGGCCCAGCAGAGCGGTGCTTGACAGGAAGGGCCCAGCGGAGCGGTGCTTGAGACGGCGGGGCCCAGCGGAGCGGTGCTTGAGACTGCGGGGCCCAGCGGAGCGGTGCTTGAGACGGCGGGGCCCAGAGGAACGGTGCTTGAGACTGCGGGGCCCAGCGGAGCGGTGCTTGAGACGGCGGGGCCCAGCGGAGCGGTGCTTGAGACTGCAGGGCCCAGCGGTGCTTGACAGGAAGGGCCCAGCGGAGCGGTACTTGAGACGGCGGGGCCCAGCGGAGCGGTGCTTGAGACGGCGGGGCCCTGTTCAGCGGTGCTCTTCTGCACGGCGGGGCCCTGTTCAGCGGTGCTCTTCTGCACGGCGGGGCCCTGTTCAGCGGTGCTCTTCTGCACGGTGGGGCCCTGTTCAGCGGTGCTCTTCTGCACGGCGAGGCCCTGTTCAGCGGTGCTCCTCTGCACGGCGGGGCCCTGTTCAGCGGTGCTCTTCTGCACGGTGGGGCCCTGTTCAGCGGTGCTCTTCTGCACGGCGGGGCCCTCTTCAGCGGTGCTCTTCTGCACGGCGGGGCCCTGTTCAGCGGTACTCTTCTGCACGGCGGGGCCTTCTTCTGCGGTGCTCTTCTGCACGGCGGGGCCCTGTTCAGCGGTACTCTTCTGCACGGCGGGGCCCTGTTCAGCGGTGCTCTTCTGCACGGCGGGGCCCTGTTCAGCGGTGCTCTTCTGCACGGCGGGGCCCTGTTCAGCGGTGCTCGTCCAGTAAGTCAAGGGAGCCAGACCTGGCCTGGACTCCCTGCTCAGTCGCCCTCCGACCGTGCTGTTGCTGGACCCTTCGGTGACGGAGTCCTGGGCCCTTTGGTGTTCTCCCTAACACCCGGGATGGGGCTTGTGGGCCCCTCCTGCTCCGCGCTCCTGCTGGCTGACTTCTCCGCCCTGCTGCCCTTTTGCTCCTTAGATGGGGCTCTCGGGCCCTTGCCTCCTCTAGCTGTTGTGGCTGGTGAAGTGGGCGAACTTGGCTCCTTGGGGGCAGCCGTGTCAGTCCTCTCACGGCGGCCCTTTAGTTTCCGGGTCCTCTTGCCTGGAGGGGGGCTGGCTGTCCCCTTGCTGCTGATTGAAGTGTCACTGCTGGCAAAGGGTGGACTCCAGAACCCATGCACCACAGTGACACTCGAAGCTGGGCTGGTGGTGGCTGAGGTGCTCTTGGGACTCTTTGCAGATGGAGGGGGTGGGTCAGTGGAGGGAAAGAGGTCAAGATTAGCGAGGAAAACTTTCTTAGGACCAAGGTAAAAGGTAGGAGAAGTGGTGATGGGAGTGGAGGAAGAGGATGTGGTTGTAGGAGAGTCAGGTGTGCTGTCTTTGGGTGCAGGTGCTTGTGCTGGAGGCTGTCGTGAGGTGGATGGCTGTTGGATGGGTGTCTGCCTGCGTTTGTGTGTCTTGGAAGAGGGGGTGACAGACACAGTGGGAGAGGACACAGGGGACGTGTAAATGGTAGTAGGGGTGGTGACTGCACGTGTGCGGACTGGACTGGAGGGTGTGCTGGTGATGGAAGCACTGGCTGATGGTGGTGTGCATGCAGGTGTGAGTGTAGACGTCACAGGGAGGGAGGAGGGAGACGAGGAGGAGGGGGACACAGAGGTGGTAGTGACTGTTGGCATGTCTGCATCTGGGTGTTGCTTGCGTGAATGCTTGTGGGTTCTGTGGTGCTTGTGTCTGGATGAGCTGCCCTGTTGAGGTGTGTGCAGGCTGGTCTGATGGTGTGGATGGGATAGGCTGAGGAACAGAAAACAGTGACAGGCTGGAGGCAGTCAGAAGAGGGAGGCTGGAAACAGGGACAATGGCTGCCGTCAGTGCTGAGGCCAGAGCATTGAACGATCGTTGATGGGCAGCCTGACCCGAATGAATGCCCTCCAGGTAGGCATTGCTCCGATGCACCTCCCTTTCTACCCCCTGGATGGCATTCAAAAGGGTAGTCTGCCCAACAATGATGGTCCTCAGGAGGTCAATGACCTCCTCACTGAGGGCAGCAGGGGTAACAGGGACAGGGGCTGAGGTGCCTGGGGCGAAGGAGACGCCCGCCTTCCTGGGCGAGCGGGCACGGAGCGTAGGCTGAGGGGCTGCTGGGAGGGCGGGGCTGGTGCGCTGGGTGGCGGCTGTACCTGTAGAGGCGGGGGGCCCGGATGTTGCCGCCACCGCTAGGGAGCTCCCATCCGAGGACGTGTCGCTGTCGCTGGTGTCACCACCGGTCCCCGTTGTGGTGCTCCCCTCGCCCTCCGGATCACTGGTGCCCTCGGTGTCTGTTCCTAGTCCCACCGGGGCCTTGTGACTTGCAGCTCCCTCGTGCTCCGGTGCCAATTCTCCTCCGCCTGATGATGCTAATGCACACATGCACAAGAAGATGAAGAAGAAGGGTGGGGGGAGAAAAACGAAGACCAGGTTGAGTGCATGCAATGTCAACACCGTTGGCGGAGAGGACAGACACAGGAGCCTCATGCACTAAGCCGCGCATTCGGGGTACACTACTCAGTACTTCTGACTAGGACAACAGGTCTAGAGACGACAAAGGCGCACATGTGTGATGCTGGACCATCGATAGCTGTACTTGTCACCCTACAGAGGTGGGGGCCGGGAGCACAGGGCCATGCCTAAAGGAGAGGACTACACTACAGAAAGCGCCCTGGCCTAATGTCACCCACAACCCTCCTCCCCCACCCAGACGCCTCCACTGCGCAGAGAGATAGCAGAATGTGCTGATACTCACCCCCTTGTGTCTGCTGTGATGTCCTCAAGCGCCCATCCAAATCAGGGTAGGCCACCGCCAGGATCTGGGACATCAGGGGGGTCAGGGTACGACTGGCACCCCTCCTAGGTTGGGAGGCCATCCCCAGCAGTGACTCGGTGGTCTTCCTGGTCCCGCGGCGGATGTCCTCCCACCTGTTGCGGCAGTGGGTGCCCCGTCTGACGTGGACCCCCAGGGCCCGGACTTCCTTGGCGATGGCACGCCAAATGTCCACTTTCTGATGGGCGCTGACCTATTTGACATGTACAGGGTGGGAAGGAAAAATCATCAATTTTCTGCATGTTAGATGCGATTGGCCCCCCCTCCCCAACCTTGCCATATGGCACATGCTCTCATCTGTCGTGCGTTGCACTCCTCATTCGCACCCCACCCCACCAACTTACGTCCACCCCACTCCACACAGGCATAGCCCATTCACACCCGTATTTATACTTTTTTTAGCGCCGCATTTGCGTCACTTTTTAACGCAAAAGCGGTGCAAACTTCCAAAATCCAATTGTATTTTGTAAGTTTGCGCCGTTTTTTCGTCAAAAAGCGGCGCAAATGCGGCGCTAAAAAAGTATAAATACGGGCCTCAATGTGCACCCAGTGTACTTACCTGTTGGTCTGGAGGACCGTAGAGTAACGCATACTGGGGGAGGACCCCATCCACAAGTTTCTCCAACTCCTCAGACGTGAAGGCAGGGGCCCTTTCCCCAGTCGCAGCAGCCATTGTCACTTCCAGACCGAGGTCACAGCAGCACTTGCAGTATAGGTCCTCTCCAGTGGATGATCAGGTCTCGAGTGATTAAGCAGATAGAAAATGGCGGTCACTCCCGCGGCGGTGCGTACCGCGGCGGTGCGTACCGCGACTGCCGGCGCACCTCGTCATTGGCTCCTGAAACCCATAGGCCTCAATGTTAGCCAATGCGGCTTCGTATAGCGGTCTTCGACCGCCTACCGCCACCGTGTGCCACGCCAGCGCTTTGACCTCACATCCCATTGTCCCACTTCACAGGTCAGGCAGCCGCCATTTCAAGGGCCCACATGGCATAATTTGTACTGCGTCACACAGGCCTAGGCCTTGCATTGCCACACATACACGCCTTTCAATACATAGATAATCGTGTGCTATGCATGCAGTGGTGAACGTACCTGTGATTTGCTTGACTCTGTGCTCCATGTTGTCCTTCCTAGGCACCGTCCGCTGGGACTTGCGAGGAGAAGGATGAATCCTCGCGTGTACCGACCGCTGGTGGACCTGTCGACAATGGAAGAACGCCATATCATACTACGATACCGACTTGACCGAGCCACTATACATGAACTGTGTGCCCAGCTGGAGCCAGCCCTGATGTCCCCCATCCGCCAACCCACAGGAATTCCCCCTCTAGTGCAGGTTCTGTCAGTCCTCCATTTTTTGGCAAGTGGCTCATTCCAGACAACAGTGGCCATGTCATCTGGAATGTCTCAGACTATGTTTTCAAAAATCTTGTCTAGAGTGTTGTCTGCCCTGATGAAACACATGCGGCGCTACATTGTATTCCCTGAGGAGGTTGATTTGGCCACTGTGAAGGGTGATTTTTATGCCCTTGGACATATCCCCAACATAATTGGTGCCATTGATGGGACCCATGTGGCTTTAGTACCCCCAAAAGACGATGAGCAGGTGTACAGAAACAGGAAAAGTTACCGTTCGATGAACGTCCAGGTGGTCTGTTTGGCTGACCAGTACATCTCCCATGTGAATGCCAAGTTCCCTGGGTCAGTGCATGACGCGTATGTGATGCGAAATAGCAGCATCCCTTATGTGATGGAACAGCTACAGAGACAACGTGTGTGGCTAATTGGTGACTCTGGTTACCCCAACCTGCCTTGGCTATTGACCCCAGTGAGGAATCCCCGGACCAGGGCAGAGGAACGGTACAATGAGGCCCATGGGCGAACTAGGAGGATCATTGAAAGAACCTTTGGCATCCTGAAGGCCAGGTTTAGGTGCCTGCATATGACAGGGGGATCCCTGATGTACTCACCAAAGAAGGTGTGCCAGATCATCGTGGCCTGCTGTATGCTTCACAATCTGGCATTGCGACGTCAGGTGCCTTTCCTGCAGGAGGATGGTCCAGATGGTGGTGTTGAAGCAGCTGTGGAGCCTGCAGAGAGTGAAGAGGAGGAAGACGAAGAGGACGACCCAGACAACAGGGACAGAGTTATCCAACAGTATTTTCAGTAGCACACAGGTAGGAATCACCCACGCCATTTAACATTTACTGAAAGCCCCCTGCATCTTTACTTTGTGTATTTCCCCCCAGTTCTTTTAAACTGATGTTTGATTTTCCCTTCCCTTTTCAGTGCTGTATGACCCACTGCGTGACTTCTGCTTGGTTAGCCCATGGACTAATGCCTATTGACATCGGTATGTTGTCATCACATAAATAACAGAACATTATTGATAAGTAATGTGTTATACATTTGTAAATAATACAGGCTGACTCCAGAATGATTTCAGTGCAATGAGTGATTTATTTTTAGTGCTAGATATTGGTACATGATATTAAAACGGTGATGGGTGAGGGTGGAGTTATGTCCATGGCAGAGTCCAGTTCTCGGTCGCACAGGTGCATTGTCCATATGCCTGTGGAAGGATGGAGCAGGGGCAGTTCAAGGTTGGACAGGGTGACACTGTGGGACAGTGGAATGACATCCGGGGGGATATTAGGCTGGCGGGGGTCTTGGCATCCTACTCTGTCTTCCTTTGAGATCTCAGGTTCCTCTTGCGGGGTGGTTGTTCTTCAGCAGGAGGTGGGGTTCTGGTGGCCCGTCGTTCTGTGGGGGCCTCCTGACCACTAGCGCCGGCGGAGGTGGTAGGCTGTTCCTGGCTAGTGACAGGGGCCCTTTGTGGTGCCACATGGTCCCGCAATGTGGTTTCTATGCGGTTGAGGGCCTGGACTATGGTCCCCATAGCGGTAGCGATGTTCCGGAGTTCATTGCTGAACCCCATGTACCGTTCCTCCTGCTGTGCCTGGATCTCGGTGAACCTGGCCAGTACCGTCGCCATCGTCTCCTGGGAGTGATGGTATGCTCCCATGATGGTGGTGAGGGCCTCTTGGAGAGTCGGTTCCCTGGGCCTGTCCTCCCCCCCTGTCGCACAGCAGCCCTCCCAGTTGCCCTGTTTCCCCGGGCCTCTGTCCCCTGGACGGTGTGCCCACTACCACTGCCCCCAGGTCCCTGTTGTTGTTGGGGTGTTGGGTCAGCCTGGGTGCCCTGTAGTGGCGGACACACCGCTGATTGACGCGTCCGCGAGACAGAGGCATGGGCCCGCTGGGTGGGAGCTGTGCTTGTGTTTCCAGAGGGGGTTGGGTCTGCTGTGGCCTGTGTCTGTGTGTGTGGAACCGACTGTCCAGAGGTCCCCGATGGTCCGGGCTGGTCATCAGGTTCTAGGTCGACAGAGCTGCTGTCCTCGCTGGGGGCCTGTTCTGGGGGTGGGATGGACAAATCTGGACCCTCTGTGGCGGTGTGTTGGCGTTCGGGCCCTGCAGGGTTAAAGGAGTATGGTTATTGTTTCGGTGTGTGCCATGGCGTGCATTTTGAGTGCCCTTGTCCCCCAGTGCTGGCATTCCCTTGTGGGAGGTGTTGTGAGGGTGGTGGTGGGGGGGGGGTGTATGGGTATGTGCAATGGTCATGCTTTGGTGGTGGCTGTCTATGGTTTGTGTTGGCATTCAGGGGTTGGTGTTGTTTAGGGTTGGTTGTGCTGGTGAGACATTGGCAGGGAGGTTCTGTGCTGGGGGGTTGAGATTGGGGGTGAGGGGGGGGTTGGCATGCTGGTGGTTGGGGGGGGGTGAAGTAGTTGAGATTCGACTTACCAGAGTCCATTCCTCTGTGTACTCCAGCGAGGCCATCAGGATGCAGGATGTTTACCACCTCTTGCTCCCATGCTGTGAATTGGGGTGGAGTGGGTGGGGGTCCGCCGCCAGTTTTCTGCACAGCGATGTTGTGTTGCGACACCATCGAGCGCACCTTCCCCCATAGGTCGTTCCTTCGCTTTCTGATATCTTCCCGATTTCTGGGATGCTGTCCCACAGCGTTGACCCTGTCTACGATCCTTTGCCATAGCTCTGCCTTCCTTGCTATAGTGGTGTGCTGCACCTGTGTGCCGAAGAGCTGGGGCTCAACCCTTATATTTCCTCCACCATGACCCGGAGTTCTTGGTCTGAGAACCTGGGGTGTCTTTGGGGTGCCATGGGGTGGTGTGGATGAGGTGTGGGGTGGTGTTTGTGGTGATGTGCGTGGTGATATGTGGTGATGTGTGCGTAGATGTGGTGTGGGTGATGCAGTTGGGTTCCTGTGTGTTGGGGTTTTCTATTGCTGTGCTCGCTCTCTCTATCTGTATCTCTCTCGCCTTCTCTCTGATTTCCAACTAGTGGGGGTTTGTGGGTGATGTGGGTGTGTGTTTTATAGTTGATTGGATGTGTGGGAGTGTTGTTTGTATGTGTCTCAGGTGTGTGTATTTCAAATTGTCCAATGTGGCTGTGTTTTGGAGCTGTGTGTGTATTTTGAGCGCAGCGGTGTGTACCGCCAATGGAATACCGCGGTTGAAAGACCGCCGCGTGGATTGGTGGGTCAGAATGGCATGGGCGTGTTTGTGTTGGCGTGACGGTGGAGGTTTGGTCATCTCCAGTTTTCCGCGGCCCGCTGATGAGGCGGCCTTCCTTGGATGTCAGATTGTTGGCGGTTTCACAGTTGGTGGTCAGAATGACTGTGGCGGTTTACCGCGGCCGCGGCGGTAGAATGGCGGACTTCTGACCGGCGGTAAGGGCCTTTTACCGCCGAGGTCAGAATTACCCCCTAAGTGTGTTGTCTTTATGTCACAGTCATTGTAAATATCAAGTCACTCACATCTTCTCAGCTAGAAGTACGCCTAAATGTTCATCAACCGTGTTGTTTGACCCGTTGAGCAACATGGGGCCATGGCTCCAAATATTTAATCAACCAATGAAACAATGCAATGTGATACAGTGTACTGCGTGAAAGGGATAGGCCAGGAGTACCATATATTCTCACCTAAATAGTACATATCTGTCCTCATACTCTTGAGCAGAGCAGTGCTGCACAGCTAGAAGTCTTGCTGTGTTCTGCAGCAGCAAAGTGTGTTTTGCATGGTACTCAGTAACTGTTGCAACGCAAATCATTCAATATTTCCATTCCTGAGAAAACCATTCACTGTAGTGTATCTCACCAAAGTTGTAGCATGCAGAATGGCACCACTTTGCAGGAGCAAATGTTGTAGCACATACTATCACAGATCATAAGTGACAGTTGTCATGGAGAAAGGCCAAGTATGATAGGTAAATGTTAAAATTGTGTTTGTAAAGAAGGCATACAGGAATATTTGGGGATCCTTAAAACACTATGCATGTGAGTCAACTCCTGGCCACATTATTATTTATATACCACTTCAGGCCAGTTGTCAAAATACACATTTAACAGATATTGAACAGCTATGTGATGACACTCAAAGTCCTGTAATACAACAATATGAATGGGTGACATTGCAATGTGAGGAATTACCCAGAGAAGTAAGACAATATAGATGTTTATGCAAACATCACAACACCTGAAGAATACAGAGATGTCAAAAGTGTTAAGTGTTCTTGTCAAAAGTCACACAAAAAATGTATGTGTATATACACTAAGGCCCTCATTACAACATTGGTGGTAAATGCTGCCTACCGCCATGCTGATGGCTGCCAACATACCGTGACCGCAGCGGTATATTGCTACGGGTATTATGACCCACACAGAGAAAACCGCCACTAAACAGACACCCACACAAGTCCCCCAGCCCAAAGGTCAGTTATAACCTTGCGGTACCAAAACCCACACCATTACACCAACAGAAATACGCCACAGCATCATGACTCACGAATCACCACAGGGGTATTTCAACACACACACACACTAACAAAACTCCACCACATTGGACAATTCAAAATACACACACCTGACACACATACACACACCACACCTACGCACCCAATCCAATATGAAACATACACCCACATTATTCACAACCCTTCCAATGAAAAAAAGATTGCTAACTGAGAGAGAGTCAAGCCAGGGGCACCCACTCAATCTGAGCCAAACAACACCATCACCCATACACCATCAACGCACCTCACAGCACACACCCCAAAACATCACCCCACACACCCTCACACATACCACTCACACCACATCCATGACTCCCCAAAGACACCCCAGGTTTTCAGATGAGGAGCTAAGGGTCATGGTGGAGGAAATCATCCGGCTACAGCCACAGCTACTCGGATCACAGGTGCAGCAGACGTCCATTGCAAGGAAGATGGAGCTATGGCGGAGTGTCGTGGACAGGGTCAATGTCGTGGGACAGCACCGAAGAACAAGGGATGACATCAGGAAGAGGTGGAATGACCTACAGGGGAAGGTGCGTTCCGTGGTTGCAAGACGCTAGGTAGCTGTACAGAGGACTGGCAGCGGACCCCCACATCCTCCCCCACAAGTAACAACATGGGAGGAGCAAGTCTTGGCAATAATGCATCCTGAGGGCCTCGCAGGAGTAGCATGAGGACTGGACTCTGGTAAGTCAAATCTTTACTATTATATCCCCCACCCTACCTGCTTGCCATCACAAACTCCTACCTCTACCCACACCACCATCCCTCCACCACCTCACATATACCCCACTATCACAACCCACCCATCCCAAAACCCAGCACTGCATGCCACACCAATGCATGGTCACCCATCACAGACCTGCATGGACACCCATCACTAAAGCATGCACATTAGAGAGAATCACCTAGCCCACAAAATCACCACTCACCCAATGCAAAGCTGATTGGGAAATCACAACCATACATGGAAACACACCCATACACAAGATGGCACACGCAGATACAATAACACTGCATTTACATCCCCACAGGACTGGAGAGGAGGTGCCACCAACATCCAATCCCCCCCCGAAGAGGTCCACAGTGATGACAGCAGCTCTGCACGCCTGGATCACGATGACCAACCTGGCCCATCAGGGACCTCTGGACAGTCGGTTACCCAGGTACAGTCCCATACCACCACAGAGCCTCCCCCCTCAGGAAACAACAGCACAGCACACACCCAGCAGGCCCATACCTCTGTCCCCAGGACACGGCAAACAGCAGTGTGCCCACCACTACAGGGACCCCAGGCAACCCCACAAACACAGGACGATCAGGGATCTGGGGTCAGTGGGCACACGGTTCAGGGGAGAGAGGCACAGGACAACAGGGAAGCTGGGAGGACTGCTGTTCGACAGGGGGAGGACAGGCCCAGGGAACCCACTCTCCACGAAGCATTTGCAGGGATCCTGGGATCATACCAACATTCCCAGGAGACCTTGGGCCAGATACTGTACAAGTTGCAGGAGACCCAGCGGATGCAGGAGGGACAGTACCTGGGGATCAGGGAGGACCTCAAACACATCCACACCATCCTGGTCACCATTGCAGGGGTGCTGGCTGACATGGCCAACACCATGAGGGAGGCAGTGGCACACCAACAGGACCCTGACACTAGCCACACCGAAGATCAGCCCTCCACCTCCTCCGGTGCTAGTGGACAGGAGGCCCGCCACTGGACCAACAGGCCACCAGCACCCCACCCCCTGGAGAAGGAGAACTACCCCACAAATGGTCCCTGCGATCCAGGCAGAAGCCAGAGAACATTGCCAAGACCCCTAGCAGGAAATAAGACTCTCCTGATTGTCACCCTTCTCTCCCACTCTGTCACCCTGTCCACCTTGAACTGCTATTGCTCCCCTTCCTATGCCCCATTGGACAATGCACGTGTAATACCAATAGACTGGACTCTACCCTGGACTTTCCTCCATCATCAACCCATCCCATTGCAATCCCCCCTCCACTTATTAGCACCTAAATAAACACCCTTTGAACAAATTCAAGTATGTAGTCTGTGGATTATATGACGAAGTATTAGTTCCACAAACTGTAACCATTGCATTTCTAATCAACTGTAATATTAACATAGGTATAACCTATAGTGGGCAGCAGTAAACACACCAGGAGCCAGGTTGGGGCACAGAGATCTGAAAATAGAGATGCCAAAGGGTACAGTAAGTGGCCATAGAAATAGGGAAATCAGGCTGCTATGTTCAATGTCAAACACAAATCTGCAATGGAAAGTGAAGTTACAGTGTCTTAGCTGTGTGTCACTGGAAGTACTGTTGAATGAGTGATCTTCTGTTGTCCACATTTTCTTCCTCTGCCTCCTCTTCCTCACTGTCCACCGCTGCCACACGACCATCTCCAGGCTCATCTTCCTGGGGAAAAGGCACCTAGTGTCTCAAGGCCAGGTTGTGCAACATGCAACATGCAACGATGATCTGGCACACCTTCTTGGGTGAGTAGTACAGGGATCCACCTGTCAGATGGAGGCACCGGAACCTGGCCTTCAGGAGGCCAAAGGTTCTTTCAATGATCCTCCTTGTTCGCCCATGTGCCTCATCGTAACATTCCTCTGCCCTTGTTCTGGGATTCCTCACTGGCGTCAATAGCCATGAGAGGTTGGGGTAACCAGAGTCACCTGCAAATATTCGAGGGATACCTGTGAGACATACACTCACCCTTAGGGCCAAGCCCACACCCATATACCTACATCAACTGGGTGGGGACCATGGGCTCACCTATTAGCCACACCCTGTGTCTCTGGAGTTGAGACATCACATATGGAATGCTGCTATTCCTCAAGATGAAGGCATCATGCACAGAGCCAGGATACTTGGCATTGACATGGGATATGTACTGGTCCGCCAAACACACCATCTTCACATTCAGAGAGTGATAGCTTTTCCTATTCCTGAACACTTGTTCATTCATCCCAAATGCTACATGTGTACCATCAATGGCACCAATGATGTTGGGGATATGTCCCAGGGCATAGTAGTCATCTTTCACTGTTGCCAAATCCTCCACCTGGGGGAATACGATGTAGCTGCGCATGTGTTTCATCAGGGCAGACAACACTCTGGTCAACACATTGGAGAACATAGGCTGTGAAATCCTTGATGCCATGGCCACTGTTGCTTGGAAGGAACCACTTGCCAGGTAATGAAGCACTGACAGGACCTGCACTAGAGTGGGGAATACCTGTGGGGTGGCGGATAGCTGAAATCAGGTCTGGCTCCAATTGGGCACACAGTTCTTGGATTGTAGACCTATCAAGTCTGTAGGTTAGGATAATGTGTCTGTCCTCCATTGTCGCCAGGTGCACCAGGGTTCTGTACACTGGAGGATGTCTCCATCTCATATTCGTCCTCAGCGGTTGAAGTTTAGGGAGAAAAACGGTGAGCAGAGGGTCATATTCACACACCTATTGAAATAATGATGCATCTTTTCCTTTACAGAAGCAGTATGTGAATCCAAGAGTCAGTTGATGTGCCAATGTCTGCTGTGACGCAGTTAGGTGCCATGGCCTGTGCCCCCCAGAAATGGCGGCTGCCTGACCTGTGAGGAGGGACAAGTGGAAATGAGGTAATTCCACTGCCGTTGTGAGCCGTTGCGGTCAGCGGTCGACAACCACCACGCAACTTAGCATTAGTTAACATTAGGCCCTATGGGTTCCAGGAGCCAATGGCTATGTACGCCGGCGGTGATGGTACGCATCACCGTGGACGTGACCGCCATTTTCTATCTATTCACTCACTTGCTACCTGACCTTCAACAGGAGATGACCTACACTGAAAGTGCTGCTGTGACCTGTGTCTGGAAGCAACAATGGCTGATGTGTCTGTGGATAGGGCCCCTGCCTTCACTTCGGAGGAGTTGGACAGACTGGTGGATGGGGTCCTACCCCAGTACACTTCACTCTATGGTCCGCCAGACAAACAGGTGAGTACACTGTGAGCATGATCCGTGGGCCATGAATGTATGGAGTGCTGTGTATGTAAGCCACATGTGGGGTGGCTGAGGTGTCCTGGGCAGAGTGCTGCATGTATGGTGGTCAATGTATGTGCGTAAGGGGATGGGAGGGATATGGTGGGCCATGAGTATGACAGTCCAGACAGTATGACTAATCCCCTTTCTGCTGTATTTT
Source organism: Pleurodeles waltl (assembly GCF_031143425.1). Classification (NCBI taxonomy): domain Eukaryota; kingdom Metazoa; phylum Chordata; class Amphibia; order Caudata; family Salamandridae; genus Pleurodeles; species Pleurodeles waltl. Next base: position 1,090,959,187 of record NC_090444.1, on the reverse strand, counting down.
TCCTGCAGGTCAACACCCATCAGAAAAAGGGCATTTGGCGTGCCATCGCCAAGGAGGTGCGGACCCTGGGGATCTTTGACAGGCGAAGCACCTACTGCCCCAAATGGTGGGAGGACCTACGCCACTGGGCAAGGAAGACGGCGGAGGCCCAGCTGGGGCTGGCCTCCCAATGAGGAAGGGGTGCCCGTCGTACCCTGACCCCGCTGATGTTCCGCTTTCTAGGGGTGGCCTATCCAGAGTTGGATCGGCGCTTGAGGGCATCACAGCAGCCACAAGGGGGTGAGTACAGATTCAGAATCATGACTTTGTGCACGTTAAGGGTTTCCCTGGGTGGGGATGTGGACTGTGGGTACCCCTAGGCTAGTGCAAACATGGCAGGGTAGGTCCAGTGTTGGGCAGGCTCTGAAGCACTCCAACCCCAATGGTGTTAGTGGGCATCTACTACTGGTCAGGGCCCTGTTTGTTTCAGGTGTGCAGCTGATGGCGTTATGCTATGTACCCCATGAGCTGGGAACTATCTTTGTAACTGGTAGTGCATGGCCTAGTGCATAGGTCTGCTCCCTGTGTGTTGTGTAAGTCAACGGTAGTGTTGTTGCTGGCATTGACCAAGTGTATCCTCTGTCTCTCCCCCCCCTTTTTGTTTTGTCACCCTGTCCTTCTGTGCATTAGCATCATCTGGCGGAAGAGCAGAGGCACCGGGGATGGAGGGAGCTGCATCCTACATGGGCCTGAAGGCCGAATCCACCTTGGGTGAGGGCACCAGTGGGACGGAGGGCGAGGGGAGCACTACGACACAGACAGGAGGGGACACTACAGACAGCGACTCCTCCTCTGATGGAAGCTTCCTGCGGTGGTGGACACCTCTGTGCCCACCCCAACAACAGGTACAGCTGCCACCCCCCCTACCCGCACCGCCCACCCAGCATCCCCTCAGTGTGTTTCCCATGCCCGCTCTCCCAGGAGGGTGGGCATCTCCTTCGTCCCAGGCACCTCAGGCCCTGCCCCAGTCAGCCCTGCTGCCCTCAGTGAGGAGGCCATTCTTAATGCCATCCAGGGAGTCGAGAGGCATTTGCAACAAACAAATGCATACCTGGAGGGCATTCACTCTGTCGTGGAGGCCCAACAGAGAGTATTTCAGGCTCTGGCCTCCGCACTGATGCCAGCCATTGTCCCTGTCTCCAGCCTCCCCCCTCCAACTTCCTCTACACAGTCCCGAACCCCTCAACCCCAGCCTATCCCAAGCACACCTTAAGACCAGCATTCACCCAAATCAACACACAGAAGTGGCTCAGGCAAACACAAGCAACACACTTTATCTCACAGGCACTCACACAAGCACCATCCCCATTCAGACACACCAACATCCATTGCCTCCTCTGTGTACCCCTCCTTGTCATCATCCACCTCCCTCCCAGTAGTGTCTCCACTCACATCTGCATGCAGTACATCCTCATCCACTACCTCCATCACCAGCACGCCCATCACTACACACCCCTCACTGGCAGTTACCACCCACACATGCATGCACACGTCCCCTGTGTCCTCTCCCACGGTGTCTGTGACCCCTCCTCCCAAAGTGCACAAACACAAGCACACACCCACCCAATAGCCATCCACCTCCCAACACCATCCAGCTCATGCACCTGCACCCAAACACAGCAGACTGACACCACCTACAATCACTCCCTCTTCTTCGACTTCCAAACCTTCACCCTCTTCCCACCCCAATGTCCCTAAGAAGCTTTTCCTAGCCAACATTGACCTGTTCCCTTTCCCTCCCCTCCTGTTCTTCCCCTCAGGCCAGGGTGGCCAAAACCCAGCCCAGCACCTCAGCCACCAAGTCCACATCCGCTGTGGTTCCTCCAGCTATCAGAGGCTCAAAGGGGGCACCAGTCAGGCCAGCCAGTGTGCCACCAACCCCTGCCAAGGCAAAGAACATTCCGCCACTGGCAAGGTGAAGAAGGGGACATCATCCGGTAAGGGGAAGGAGCCACAACCACCCAGCAAGGCCACCTAAAAGACTCCAGCTGCCAGACCCAAGGTGACACCATCATCTGCCAAGGGCAGGAAGCGGCACAAAACACCAGCCAAGGCACTTCAGCCATCCAAACCTGCAGGTGAAGGCCTGGTGGCTACCAGCACAACCGCCAGCACCGCCTCTTGCATCGCGGCCAGCACCGCCACCTGCACCGCCGCAAGCACCGCCACCTGCTCCGTCACCTGCACAGCCACCTGCACTGCCTGAAGCACCACTACTGTCAGCAGCAGCAGCCCCAGTGGGCATCCGTCCGAGGCTGCAGGAGAAGGGCTGGAGCCTCCTCCCACCACTGGCAGCACCGCCGCAAGCCCCGCTGCAAGCACCGCTGACAGTAACACCACTGCCAGCAGCAGCAGCCCCAGTGGGCAGCCGTTTAAGGCTGCAGGAGTAGGGTTGGAGCCTCCTCCCACCACTGGCAGCACGCCCACGAGCACGGCACTACCACCACTGTGCAGCCGTAGCCGGCGGCAGATGGACTGTAGCCCTGCCTCCATGGACTATCATGTATCCCGACCACTGCAAATCTCATGGCTCTGACACCCAGATGAGGGACTGTGACCTGGCACCCCCCAAGTGCTGCATCACTTGGCACAAAGCCCCCTCCAGAACCAGTGGAAAAAGGCATCCACTCACCCTATCCTTGGCAGGATGAAGCACACTGGGCACAAGGCCCCGTCCAGAACCAGTCGATTAAGGCATCCACTTGCCCTATCCTTGGCAGGATGAAGCACACTGGGCTCAAGGCCCCCTCCAGAACCAATCCAATATATATGCTTGTAATTGGAAACATGACCCTGGCCATTGTTACTGTTCATGTTGGTAGCCCTTACAGGACAGAGTTGTATACCGTCTTCCAAAGCATGCACCCTTGCTCCATTTTGCAAGGTAGCATTCCTTGGTGTGCACCAGTGACATGAATAGTCTGATGTGGTATTCATGATGTCACATACAGGGTATCCCTGTCCTTTTTCATCCAACCACTACTTTTCCCTACTTTAGGGCCAATGGTTTTGCCCCTTTGTGTCAGTGCAAAGGGCCCTGAGAAGATGCTGCCCACCAGTAAACAAAACAGTCACATGACTGAGGCATGCTTCAACTGTTTTGCCCCTTTGTGGCATGGTGTAAGGGCCCTGAGAAGATGCTGCGCTCCAGTAAACAAAACAGTCACATGACTGAGGCATGCTTCAGGCATGCAATGTGAGATATTTCTGAGTAACAACATCTGCCATGTAAAGTGACTCACTGCATCTCATATCTTCAGACAGTGTAAACATATACATGTTCAACGTGTTGAAAATGCAAATTTACTGGGATGCCATATTACTGTTCATGATAATTAGACATTGTATATTTGCACTATTTACAATGCAATGTTCCAAATGTTGTCTTGTAGGTAGACAAGCACCTTACCCCATTGAGTAAGTTGTGATCTTCCCGGATCCCAACGCTACCAGTGAGTCTAATAAATGCGGATTGTAGCTCTGTAAGGTTTGTTTATTATCCATGATAGCAGCATCATTGTCATCTGTATGGGTATGTATCAATCACCTGTAACCACTTTGCACTCAGTATAAGTGCACAACAGAAATTGCATGCAGAATAATATTTAATGGCCACAGAAATCATTTAGCTTTCCCTGCTATGGTGATGTTTGCTCACCTACTGGTTGGTTGCCTATGACACATGTACCAACATCTGGCACCAAATATGCCGATTGTGCAAAAAAGCAAAATGTGACAGCCAACACATGGAACAAACATTACTAACAATGATTAGAAAAATGTTGCAGCCACGTAGAAAGAGCTAGGCTTAACGTGTCTGGACATTGTATGCTTGGCTATGTCCATATCTGATTTTGACACTGGTGCAGATGAGGTGAAATACATTACTCAGACAGTGTTAAACAGCATAAACAAATGTTATATATCAATCATACAGATAGAAAGAGTGGTGGCATTGCAATTATTTCAAAAATAGATTTGCATGTGAAATTGACAAACTTAATATTCCAGAGTGCAAGGCCCTGCTTTTCTCACCCTCTTTGTCAATCAATTTTACCATGTCTGGAGCATTATTCTATCATCCAATTGTAATTGGTGTGCTAATGTTATTGATTGTCTTTCTCCAGCAATCCTCATATACTTTAGTGTTACCATTTTGGGGGATCTAAACAATCATCTAGAAGACCAGTCCTATAATACTACCAGTACCTTAGTTGACGATTTTCGGGCCATGGACATCCAACTGATTAATAACTTTCCCACTCACAAAGCTGGACATCCACTGGATCCAGTTTTTACTAATGTGCAGAATTTGCATTTAGACTCTCCCTTACCATTACATGGTCCAACCATTCCTATGTCCCTTTTTTGCTCCTAATAGATACAAGTCCAGTGATCACTTAGAATCACTCAGTTTCCTCCTGTAGGAGCTGGTCAAAACTTAATGTTCCGTCATGGAATACTGTGTTAGAAGCCATTCCCCCTCTGCTGTACAATTCAGTGGTGTTAGATACTCCTGCAATTGATCGGCATTGGATGCTTAAATCCCCATCTCTGACAAAAAGTACCATAGAATCCTTCCTTTGACTCCATGGTAAAATGATTCCTTGTGCAAAACGAAGTCATGTAAACACCTTGAGAGGATGTGGTCAAAACGTATAGTAAAGAAAACAAGGAAATCTAGAAAACTGCTTTAAAATCTTACTAAAATAATGTGTTGTGAGGCCTGGGCCTTGTTTTACATGAGCAAAAATGCCACAACTCAAAACTGCCTTAAAAACCTTTATCATTTAGTCAAAGCCCTCTCGGACCCCGCCATTATTGTACCAGTCAATCCTTTATCACAACTTCAATGTGAAGAAATAGTGGACTTTTTCCTAAAAGAAGTGGCAGATATTCAGGCAGCTTTCCCTATTGCAGGGGAAGCAAGCAGTCACACTGCACCCCTCAAAGCAAACAGAACGATGGAGAAGTTTCTGTTTTTCAATGTGTTTTCCTTGAAGACCATTCTCACCTCCTTCAAATCAGGATCCCCATTGGACCCTTGTCCCCCAGTAGTCCTGGGTAAACTCTCAGTACTTGTCTTGGAGCGGCTTACCCATTTACTGAACTTCTCTTTGTTGGAGGGCACTGTCCCCAAAACCTGAAAGAAGGCCTTGGTTACTGAAAAAACCCAATCTAGATCCCCTTATCTCGTTCACTTATAGACTCATATCTCTCTTACCCATCCTTGATAAGGTGTTCGAGAAACATGTTTACCAACAACTCAGAGTTTACAGAACATAATAGTTTACTCCACCCTTTGCAATCTGGGTTTTCTGTGGGCCATAGCACATAATCAGCTTTTCTCTGTCACTGACTCAACTGGACACTGATGGAACTGCTGCTTTGATTTTATTAGATCTCACTGCAGCATTTGATATGGCTAATCACAGCACACTCCTACAAAGAATAGAGGGCATGGGAATACAGGACATTGCCCTAGCCTGGCTCAGATCTTTCTTGCATGACTGTGCTTTTCAGGTCCACACTAATCTACATAGATCAAAATCTTACCTGCTAGTTTTAGGATTGCCCCAGCGCTATACTATAGATGGCAAATCACTGGTAAATTATTTTAAGCCCTCCCTGGTGACAGCCAATGGCCATCAGATGCACCAGGGAATGTGGGTGTGTGACAGTCATTGTCTGTCACATGCACTAAAGGGGTTAACTGATTCAGTGACAGGTTGTCAAAACATAGATGGAATGTGGGTAGCTTTCTCCTGTAAGACAAGCAATTTGTGGTGTATGATGCAGGGAACCTGCACCATGAGTCAGGCGTGACAGCACTGGTGCTGGTCAGTATTTTACCCCACCAGTAAGTGAGCAGAATAATGGGTTGTGTGTTGCTGACACATTGCATCCCTGCATGAGGACTTGTACACATTGCTGAAAAGTCACTAAGGGCCAGATGCAGCAACCAGTTTGCGACTCGCAAACGGCAAAAATCGCCATTTGCGTGTCGCAAACCGGAGTTTGCTATGCAGAAATGCATTTTGCGAGTCGGGACCGACTCGCAAAATGCATTTCAGAGTCGCAAATAGGAAGGGGAGTTCCCTTCCTATTTGCGACTCGCAGTGGTATGCAATTCGCGGTCGCACATGGAGTCGCAGTTACCATCTTGAAGTGGATGGTAACCCACTCGCAAAGGGGAAGGGGACCCACCAATATTTTTTCAGAGTAGGCAGTGGTCCAAGGGACCACTACCTGCCCTGAAAAAATCAGAAACTAAAGGTTTCGTTTTTTTTTTTAAGTGCAGCTCGTTTTCCTTTAAGGAAAACGGGCTACACTTGAAAAAAAAAACTGCTTTATTTCAAAGCAGTTACGGACATGGAGGTCTGCTGGTCCCAGCAGGCCTCCATACCCCTGAGTGCCCATAGACGCTATGGGGCCGCAATTTGCGACCCACCTCATTAATATTAATGAGGTGGGTCTTTGCGACCCCATAGCGACTCGCAGACGGTGTCTGAGACACCGTTCTGCATTGCAAATTGCGAGTTGCAATTTGCGAGTCGCTCGGACTCGCAAATTGCAACTCGCAATTTGCAAAGTTGCTACATCTGGCCCTAAGTATCTAGCATTGTATGAATGTCTCCCAGAAATGGCACATAGAGTATATGAGGCCATGAGTTTGCCATTTTAATGCAATTCCATGTGCAGTCTAGTGACATCTGTCCAATGTGTTCTAAACAATTTTGTTTACACTGAGGTAGGAGTCCTAACATCCTGCTACGACCTGCCAAGTCATGTGCCCTTACCCTTCCATGTGGACATCTGCATTCACAATGGGCATCAGTTAGGCAGTGTGGAAATGATTTGTCCAACACCATGGTTACATAGAGTTGCAGACCTTCATCCTTAAAGCCTCCATGGCATCTGTGAAAGTGTTTCTCTTTTACTCTATTTCACATATGGATGACATTGACTAATCTGAGGGATGCCCAAGTACCCCTGAGGCCGATTACAACAGTCATACCTGAGGCTAAGGCAGTGGTCTCCAAACATTTTAATGCTGCACCCCCCAGTTGAAAAATAAAAAATCATTGTGGCCCCCCTCAGAATTTTTAACAAATATAGTATAAAGATGGCAATGTTTAAATATGTCTAGCCATATTTAAACATTGCAGTTAAGTACTGTTACCGTTTTGAAAGTGTATTTAGCATGTTTTTGCTTAAAACAAAACACTGTTATCTCTGTAATGCTTCTTTTGGTAAGAGTCTGGCACCCCCCCTTGGATCACTTGAGGCACCCCCTATGGGGGCCTGCCCCACTGTTTGAAGACCACTGGGCTAAGGTATGCAGATGATGTGAAAAATGCTACTGATAATGCACCAATACTCGCACAGCTGTGATTTTTGAGATATTATGGGGGTCATTCCGACCCTGGCAGTCCATGAACGCCAGGGCCAGGGACCGCGGAAGCACCGCCAACAGGCTGGCGGTGCTTCCAGGGCCAGTCTGACCGCAGCGGTAAAGCCGCTGTCAGAAAAGGGGAACCGGCGGTTTCCCGCCAGTTTTCCCCTGGCCCAGGGAATCCTCAGCGCCGCCATGGGGATTCCGACCCCCTTCCCGCCAGCCTCCGAATGGAGCCGGTGGAGTTGCTGGGGTGCGACGGGTGCAGTGGCACCCGTCGCGATTTTCACTGTCTGCCAGGCAGACAGTGAAAATCTGTATAGGGCCCTGTTAGGGGGCCCCTGCACTGCCCATGCCAGTGGCACCCCTTCCCGCCATCCTGGTCCTTGGCTTGGCAGACAGTGAAAATTGCGTCGCACCCCAGCAACTCCGCCGGCTCCATTCGGAGCCGGCATCCTCGTTGCAGGGGCTTTCCCGCTGGGCCGGCGGGCACCCTTTTGGCGGTCGCCCGCCGGCCCAGCGGGAAAGCCAGAATGGCTGCCGCGGTCTCCTGACCGCAGAGCGGTCATTCGGCGGTAACCGCACGGCGGGCGGCGGTCCGCGGTCAGAATGACCGCCTATGTGTCCTCTGTATTGGAGGAGATGCAAAATACTTCTGCATCTTGCCCCACCGCCCTCCCGCATATCTGTGACTTCAGTGCTCCTTTAGGCTGACATCACACCACCAGAGCATGGAGGAGAAGGTAAGCGAGGCATTGATAGAGAGGGTAGTCTCCCATTTTCCATTGATGCCTTTCTGACACTGTTTCCTGGCTGCCGATCATGGCACAGCATTTATCCACAGCCAGGAAACGACCTTAGATACCAGGAAAGTTGTTTTGGATGGTCATCCCTGATATAAGTGGCTGCCCCTACGTATTTTTTTTTTTTAAAGAAATGGCTTAGCCCTGGGGGGGAACACACCTTGCAGAGGTTAAAAAATAAAAATAAAATTAAAAAAAGCGAATTACCCCACATATTATATAATTGATGACACCTTCTATGGCATCATTGATATTATCACCTCAACAATTGCAAAAAGAATTATTGATGAGAAAACTGTGCATGGAGAGGGTGCAAGATATAGTTACCTTATGGTGCGAGTTATAGTTATTTGAGTTAACCATGACTATAACTCCTGAATTTCCATGGTTTTGTGCGAGTGAATTCAGAACTTAACTATGACGTCCCTGTAACCTTTGGTTTTTTTCAGTGAATTTTATATTTATATATATATGTGTATGTATGTATATATATTTGTATATATATATGTATGTATACCCACACATATATATATATATACATATATATATATATATATACATACATACATATATACACACACCCACACACACATATATACATATATATGGTAGGTCCATAGACAGAGCGTTTTTTGTTGTGTTTTAGTTGTGACAATAACTTTTGCACCATTTGACAAATCTTCATGAAACTTTCTAAACGTATGCTTTAGTCAGTTCAACTGCTGTCTTGAAAGTTTTGGGGTGATCTGTCAAGTGGGAGCTGAGAAATAGGGGGTGTCCCAAAACACTTTTTCCATACTCTGAGTCATTGGGATTTTTCAAATTTTTTAACATGACTACAGCGGGAACTACCGAATGGCATTACACCAAATGTGGCACATAGCTAGCTCTAGGACCAGAAACTTTGCCTTTTGTGATTTGGTGTAAATCCCTTCAGTAGTTCTGGAAATATTAGAGTTTAAATACTATAGATATTTAGAGATGAGGAACCTCTGTGATCCTCAGCGGATCCAACTGTCCCAGTGCTGATATCTAAATGATAGCCAGGACTTCTACAAGGAAGTGTTGACAGCCATTCTGAGACTCAGCTTCAGCCAATTCCCACAAAAAAAGTAAAAAGAAAGAAAAGGGGCTACGGTTGGGCTACCCTGAGCCCTTAGCCATGGACTAAGGGACTCTCAGGGACCCTGTCCAGGATAAAAAGTATTTTTTTGTAAAACTTTGGGGAAATCTGTAGATCCAGATCCATAGATTGTCCTGACCTTTAAGAAAAAAGGCAGTCTCTCTCCATTTTTTAAAAATTTGCCCCTGAGTGGACCAGGTCCTGGGGTCATTAGGGGCTTTAAAATGAAGGGGGAGCACATGCGTCCACCCTCCTAGGGCTTCTACTAGCCCCAGGGACCACCACATACCTGGGGTGATCACAAAGAAAAATGCAGGGGGCTGTACACCTCCACATCCCGGGGACCCTTACCTTCCTTGGGCAAAACAATGATTTAATGTGGGGGAGGCACTATGGCCTTCACCATAGTCCAGGGGACTACTACCTCCCCGGGGCTATAAGGAAAGAATGAAGGGGGTCTGATGCAGACGGCTGAACCTCGGGTCACCATCTCCCAGGGGCAAATGCAACATTGGATGGGGGCTGCATGGTCCCCCTCGTGAAGCTATAAATGGCCCTGGGGACTGCCACCCTCAAGGGCCAGCTCCTGCTATGACTCGGGGTGCCCACCCATGGGACATAGCTGTTTGCTTTTGCTTGGCAGCAAACACAACCCCAGCTGAGTTTTATCTGTTTTTCTGCACGCAAATATGCATGGAGGGAAACAGATATAAACATTGCTTCAGTAAGCAGGGAGTTCCATTTCAAGCTGCTCTCTGCTTGTGGGGGGAATGTCGGTTCTTGCTGGATACGGGGGCCTGGGTAGGACCGCAGAGGCCCTCAGGCTCCCCCTGCTGACCTGTCACTCTCTCTCTCACTCTTCAAACCCATAATGGGATGGAAGTGAGAGAGAGAGAAAATATTATTGCAAAGGTCTCTCCATTCAATGACTTCAAGCAGTAAGTCTAGCAAGATATTTGGTACGAATGTGATAATTACATTTGGATGCAGCGCAAAACAAAGTCACTTCTGGCCTAAAGGTCAAGGTCTTCTGCTATCACTCAGTAAGCTGTAGGGTCAAATCCTAGCATTGCTTGGTAGCTTGTTTGTTTATTTACTAGTGTTTTGACTGTTAAACCTTTCTAGTGATGAAACATTCACGTTTCTTTCAAATCACATGTGTGGGTTGAGTGTCATAGGTTGTGGTATAGCTATTTTAGCCATTTTCTATACACGTTATTTTAGCCACCGAAGCCTGCAGCTGTGCACTTTCAGCTAGACACATTTTCTTATTTTCTTGCAGGAGCCGCTTTTGCGGTGTTATTTTTATTACTTCTATCTCATTGTCCTTTCGCCTAGGAAAACATTGCATTCTTAGTAGAAACTCTGTGCTCTTTCAAATGCTACAGTCAGATAGGATTGCCAATACTCTTTTATTTAAGATGCAGTTAGTTCAGTAAACGCTTATTAAACTATATTCTGCCTCTATTGTCTTTGCCTAAGTGAGACTTATGGTAACTGAGAGAAAGGGATGCGATCTGATTAACCACGATTCCCTGAGGAGTCTATCTTGCCATGTGTTTGGTTGTCACAATCATCTCGACCAGAGATGAGGTGCTGCTAGTTAGCCGGAAAACCCAGATTAGGCCAACAGGTGTCACCTGGTGTGGAATTGTACTCAGTATCCACAGTCTATGTGATCCTACTGCCCAAATCCAGTAGCCTCATTAGCATAATGAGAACCTACGCGAGAGGTATGTCTAGAAGCATCACAGTAAGGAGTCACCTATGACCTAAAGATTAAGGTAACAGACTCTTACACTGAAAGTTGAGGGTTCTACTTTAGGTGTGCCTGGGGTCATTTACCTTCTTTAATTTATTTTACACTTCAACATTTTAAGATTAATACTGAAAGCTGATGTCACTCATTTTAAATGAGAAACACACTTTTATTTTTAATTTGTCCTCAAATATCTCATTCTAAGTATATTGTTCATCAAAACCTGAAATGTGCTCTCTCTCTCAAGTTCGCTTTGTCAACCTCGTTCTCTTAATTTCTCGCCCACTCGCTCAATCTCTCACTTTCTGCATCACTCTCTCTATCTCTCTCTCTCAGAGAGATTGTTATTGCAAAGGCTTCTCCATACAATGACTTCAAAGGGTCACACCAGCAAGATTTTCAGTTTGAATGTTATAGTTATGTTTTAATACACAGAACAAAGGAGTCACTTCTGGCCACCTGGTAAAGCTCTTGGACTGTCCCTTAGTAGTTTGAAGGTTAAAATCCTGATATTTCGTGGTAGTGTGTCTAGCAGTTTTCTTTAATACTAAGCATTCCTAATGTTGGAACATTTATGTATTTTTCCCATGTCTCAACACTGCATACTAGGGTGTCACATGTGGCCTAGTGGTTTAGCAGTTTGACCTTCCCACTGAAGTTTAGGGGATTAGGTCTAGGTGTGTCATTTCCCTGTTTTAATTTCTTTTCAACTTCAAATAGTTATAGTACATACTGAAAGGTGATCTCACTCTTTTTGCCTGACCATTTTTTTCTTTTCAATTTGCCCTAAAATATAGCTGTGGGAAAACTAGGCTGATTGAAGAATCCCCCAAACTTTTTGATCCCATTTTTTACTTATGCTGGTGTTTGTTTGACTCTAAAATGATTATGCAAATTATGCTAATTACAGTTGTCTGTGTCAACCTACCTACAAGTCCCTAGTATATGGTAGGGCATGTAGGTTTAGGGACCCCAGCATAGGTAGTACACCCATAGGTGCACCGCTGTGGTATCCAGGGTCATTTTAAAGGCAGGCCTGCCTTGCTAGTTGCTTTTAAATTAAAGTTGACCCAAATTCGACTTTGGAATTAAAAGTATTTCCACAGTCTTAAACTACCTTATTTTTACATTATAGTTACCCCTAAGGTGTGCCCTAGGTACCCCCAGGGTTGGTTGCAGTGTGCCTATAAGCAGGGACTTTATAAAAGATGTTTTATAAACCCTGGTGAGGGAAAATAGTTAAATGTCTTTCCCTCATTGTAGTGAATGGGCTCCATAGGGTAACATGAGGAGATTTGTAATCAATAACGTCACAAAAGGAGCTAAATATTTCAAGTTTGGTATCAAACATATTGTTATAATAAATCCAGCAACTTGCAATTCTTGAATTTAAGACAATTAAAGAAGAAAATAGTTTTAGAACTCTACCTGAAAGTTGCCAGTTGCAGCTCTGTAGTGCCCATCTCTGATTGGCCAGCCTCTGGCAGCCTGGCCAGGCTACCTTAATGAGGTGTGAAGTGGCATGGGCTAAACACAAAGGAAGTGCCTGGGGGAGGAGAACTTCCTCATCAGATGGTGAAACAGGATGAGGGGAAAGCAGTCAAACTGTACTTCAAAGGAGGGAAGCACATTTGGTCCTGCAAGTGGATCTCCCCCATTTACAGTACAACCAGGCTGCCAGGTGCCCCCTGGTTAGATTAGAAGAGGGCTAGAAAGGTGTGTGTTAAGGGAAACGTAGCCCCACCAGTACGTGGACTCAGCCAGGCCTAACCTCTGAGATTGAATTTCTGCCATTTAGAATTTTTGAGGAATGTTGCTCCCTGGGATTGATTTTTGCCACACTTCCCAGGGAACAGTCATCCAAGAGGGTGGTGGCCTGCCTGTGATTGGACAGGTTGGCCACCCCCTTTTCACCTCACAAGCAAGGACACATATGGCAGAGCTGCACCCACACTTCAGATCCCTACCAGGAACGAAGACAAGAAGAAGAAGGACTGCCCAACTGTACACTGGTCTATGAAGGAGTGCACCAGCTGCACAATTGTGTTTCACCACAAAAAGGACTTTCCCTTTCTTCAACTGCTTCAGGAAGGGACTCCCTGTTTGCTGCAGGTGGAAAATAGCTGACCAGAGTCCCCTGCATCAAGCCCTGAAGAAACTGACCAGCTGACCATTGGCTTGTAGTCATTTTTGGATGTTAAACAGGTGCATTCTCAGTGTTGGAGTTGTGAACACCTAAACGACCTTCAAAGATATTCTGGAAGAAGATCCAGAAGTTTGGAGAGATTGCTCCATAAGTGGACCGACCCGACGTTGTGAGTCAAGCCGACTTACATCAACCGCGACCTGGCCTGAATTGCAGGTTTGTCCCACTGAAAAGCTCCGGAGCCCCAGACTTCCAGAAACCCACTAGGGGCTCTTGGTAAGACACCCGATGACATTGACTTGAAATCAGCTTGCTGTGGAGTGCCGTCCGACGTTGGAGAGAAAAAGGTCCAAAAAAGTGTCAAAGTCCGAATGTAAAAAGTTGTCTTAGGCTTCCTTCACAACATATCCAAAGAGGGCTCCAGGGAGGTCAGATTCATTTTCAAGTTTGGCCAGGATGAGGATTTCAGTCATGAAAAATCATCTAATTCTGAAAATAGAATTCTTCACCAAGGTCTCTTGTGATGCGTACCTGAAGAGGGCTCCAGGGAGGTCGGATCCGACTTGCGTCTTCGTCCCAGTGAAAAAAATCTTTACGAAAAAGACTAAGCCAGAAGGTAAAACTTCGACAAATGCCCCCATTCACTGTGGTCGAGCAGGGCTCCATCGCAGTCGACCTCAAATTTTGACTTTGCCCTGGTCGAGTGCGACCAGATGCTCAGACTGGCACTTTGAGTTTCTATGCACAACAAAACATTTGATCTTTGAAAATTCATATCTCCGGTTAGCTTTATTGGATTTTTGTCATCTTAATGTCATGTCAAAGGTCAAAATATAATCTATTTTTATACAGTAGTGTTGGATTTTTATAGTCTATTGTGTTTTACTAACGTATTGTTTTGTGATTTTTAAATGTTTTACACACCTGTCTCCTAAGTTAAGCTTAACTGCTCATTGGGAAAGCTACCAAGGGTTGAGCAGGGACTAAATTATTATTACCTAACTGGACCTAGTGGGGTTAGTGGCCTATTGCTAAATGTAGGTACATAGCTGTTCTTACCAATAGTCCACTTTCTAAAAATGTAATTCTAACTATATAATTTATTAAATTTTAAAACCCTCTGAGTGGTTATAGGGAAAAGGCTGCAAGACTTGGCTATAAACGTATTAATCAGTGTTTGGACTAGATTAAGCTTGCCTAAAATAGATTTTGGCTGGGCCGCATTCTAATAGAAACTTTCTGGTGTATGACGATGTGGCACCAGACTATTGTTTACGGGATATCGGCTGAATATCACCTAAATATAGTGGCTTTAATGTTATGTACAAAAATATCACACAATCAAAGTTCATTAAAAACAAACTACATGGATAGGCCGCTGTTTATATAAAGTGCGATTTAGGGTATAGTGTTTATGTCGGGCGATATGTCATTGCGGCAATTCTGACATTCATGTGAAAATGGAAATTGTAATCTTTCAGATTTTCATATTCATATTGAGCTACATTTCAAAAAGCGTATGTACTTTACTATTCAAAGTAGAGGCCATTAGGCAATTGTGGAAGGAATATGGCCATACAGACAAGAAGAACATACAGTATGTCGCATGAGCAAACTATTATCAACAACCTACACCGCACCCCCAAAAATTACACATTGGATGCACAAGGGAGTCCTAGGCCCTAGTGAAAACAAGGAAACTCCCCTAGGACGTCATTTAGGGGTCGCCAGAGGTCGCGGCTAGGACCGCTGGCTTGCCCTTTGCAACCCCTGGTATTGCCTTTGCAACCCCTGGCATCGCCTTTGTGACCCCTGGCATCAGAGGTGACAAAGACAATGCCAGGAAAACTGGCAGCTCGTACTTATGAATGTCAGTTGGGGCTCCACTCTTTGTTTTATGTCAGTTTTTAATTAAACTAATAGTGAATGATAATGGGGGTCATTCTGACCTCGGCAGTAAAAGGCGATTACCGCCGGTCAGAAGGCCGCCACAACACCGCTGCGGTCGCGGTAAACCGCCGCGGTCATTCTGACCCTCAAGAGGCAAACTGCCAAAAACCCGACATCCACAAAAGTCCGCCACACCAACGGCCAGCGTTAAACTGGCGAAGACCAAACCTCCACCGTCACGCCAACAGAAATACGCCCATGCCATTACGACCCACGAATCCACGTGGCGGTCTTTCAACCGCGGTATTCCATTGGCGGTACACACCGCTGTGCTCAAAATACACATACAGCTCCAAAACACAGCCACATTGGACAATTTGAAATACACACACCTGAGACACATAAACACAACACTCCCACACACCCAATTAACTATAAAACACACACCCACATCACCCAAAAACCCCTACGACCACAAATCAGAGAAGAAGCCCAGAGAGAGACAGCACAGAATAGACAACACCATCACACAGAGGCACACTACACCATCACCCACACAACAACCACGCACAAAACACCACACACCACTACACTCACCACACTCATCACCACAAACACCACCCCACACCTCATCCACCCCACCCCATGGCACCCCAAAGACACCACAGGTTCTCACACGCAGAACTCAGGGTCATGGTGGAGGAAATAGTTCGGGTAGAGCCCCAGCTCTTCGGGACACAGGTGCAGCACACCACCATTGCCAGGAAGATGGAGCTATGGCAAAGAATAGTGGACAGGGTCAACGCTGTGGGACAGCATCCACGAAATCAGGACGACATCAGGAAGCGGTGGAACGACCTACGGGGGAAGGTGCGTTCCATGGTATCCAGGCACAACATCGCGGTGCAGCGGACTGGCGGCAGACCCCCACCTCAACCCCCCGAATTTACAACATGGGAGGAACAGGTCTTGAACATCCTGCATCCTGAGGGCCTCGCAGGAGTATCTGGAGGAATGGACTCTGGTAAGTCTCATCTTCACTACTTCATCCCCCCCACCCCACCAGCATGCCAACTCATACCGCCACCCTCCCCCCCACCACCATCACACATCCTCATTGCTAATGTCTCACCATCACAACCCACCCATCCCAACACCAAACCCTGCATGCCACCACAAACCATCAACAGCCATCACCTAAGCATGCCCACTGCACATACCCATCTTCCCCACAAACCGCCGTCACAACAGCCCCCACAAAGGAATGCCAGCACTGGGGTACACGGGCACCCACCCATTGCACGCTATGGCACACACAGAAGCAATAACCATACTCTTATACCCCTGCAGGACCCGAACGCCACCACACCGCCCAGGAGGGTCCAGAAATGTCCATCCCACCCCCAGAAGAGGCCCCCAGTGATGACAGCAGCTCGGTCTCCCTGGACCCAGATGACCAGCCTGGCCCATCGGGGACCTCGGGACAGTCGGTTCCCCTCAGACAGCCACAGGCTACAGCAGACCTACCCCCCTCTGGGAACACCAGCACAGCACCCACCCAGCGGGCCCATGCCTCTGTCTCCAGGACATGTCAATCAGCGGTGTGTCCACCACTACAGGGCACCCAGGTTAACCCACCACCCCAACAACAACAGGGACCTGGGGGCAGTGGTAGTGGGCACACGGTCCAGGGGACAGAGGCCCAGGGAAACAGGGGATCTAGGAGGGCTGCTGTGCGACAGGGGGGGGACAGGCCCAGGGAACCCACTCTCCACAGGGCCCTCACCTCCATCATGGGAGCATACCACCGCTCCCAGGAGACGATGGCGACGGTCCTGCCCAGGTTCCAGGAGATCCAGGTACTGCAGGAGGAACAGTTTATGGGGTTCAGGGAAGAACTGAGAAACATTAGTTCCGCAATGGGCACCATCGTTGTGGCTCTCAACCAGATTGTCATCACATTGCGGGACCATGTGGCACCACAAAGGGCCCCTGTCACTAGCATGGACCAGGAACAGGCTACCACCTCCGCCGGCGCTAGTGGACAGGAGGCCCCGACACAGCAACAACCGGCCACCAGAACCCCACCTCCTGCAGAAGAAGAACCACCCGCAAGCGGGGCCTGAGATCTAGGAAGAAGACAGAGTAGGATGCCAAGACCCCCGCCAGGAAAGGATACCCCCTGATGTCATCCCACTGTCCCACATTGTCACCCTGTCCAACCTTAAACTGCCCCTGCTCCACCTTCCACAGGCATATGGACAATGCACCTGTGAGACTGAGAATCTGGACTCTGCCATGGACATTCCTCCACCATCACACATCACCGATTTTCAACCATGTCCCAAAATTGAGCACTTTATTAAACACACTTATTGCACACAAATAATCTGGAGTCTGCCTGTATTTTTGAAAATATGTATTAGACATAAACGTGCCAAAATGACCAGTTACATTGTGATGACAACATACCACTGTCACACAGCTGTAGTCCATGTGCAAACAAAGCAGAGGTCACGCAGTGGGGCCCACATCTCTGAAATTGGAAGGGAAAGTCACAACTCTGTTAGCATACACTGGGTGAAAAGGACAGACAGTAGAGAGGCAGGAGACTGTAAGTAAATGTAAAATGCCGGTGTTGATTCTTACCTGTGTGTTATTGAAAATACTGCTGTATCACTGTGTCCCTGTTGTCTGTGTCGTCCTCTTCGTCTTCCTCCTCTTCACTCTCCGCAGGCTCCACAGCTGCTACAACACCACCATCAGGACCATCCTCCTGCAGAAAAGGCACCTGGCGTCGCAATGCCAGGTTATGAAGCATACAGCAGGCCACGATGATCTGGCACACCTTCTTTGGTGAGTACATTAGGGATCCATCTGTCATATGGAGGCACCTAAACCTGGCCTTCAGGAGGCCGAAGGTCCGCTCGATCACCCTCCTAGTACGCCCATGTGCCTCATTGTACCGTTCCTCTGCCCTTGTCCTGGGATTCCTCACTGGGGTCAGTAACCATGACAGGTTGGGGTAACCTGAGTCACCAATTAGCCACACACGGTGTCTCTGTAGTTGTTCCATCACATAAGGGATGCTGCTATTTCTCATGATGTACGCGTCATGCACTGACCCAGGGAACTTGGCATTTACATGGGAGATGTACTGGTCAGCCAAACAGACCACCTGGACATTCATGGAATGATAACTTTTTCTGTTCCTGTACACCTGTTCACTTTCACTGGGGGGTACCAAAGCCACATGTGTCCCATCAATGGCACCAATGATGTTGGGAATATGTCCAAGGGCATAGAAATCACCCTTCACTGTAGGCAAATCCCCCACCTCAGGGAAAACGATGTATCTCCGCATGTGTTTGAGCAGGGCAGACAACACTCTGGACAACACCTGATGAAATGGCCACTGTTGTTTGAAATGACCCACTTGCTAAGAAATGGAGTACTGACAGCACCTGCACTAGAGGGGGGATCCCTGTTGGTTGGCGGATGGGTGACATCAGGTCAGCCTCCAGCTGGGCACACAGTTCATGTATAGTGGCTCGGTCAAGCCTGTATGTCAGAATGACATGTCGTTCCTCCATTGTCGGCAGGTACACCAGCGGTCTGTACACTGGAACATTCCCCCATCTCCTCGCAAGTCCCAGCGGACGGTGCCTAGGAAGGACAACAGCGAGCAGAGAGTCAATCAACCCACAGGTAAGTTCCCACAGCTTGCACAGTACACGATTCTCTATGCATTGAATGGCTTGTATGAGTGTCGATGCAAGGCCTAGGCATGTGTGACGCAGTAGAAATTAAGCCATGTGGGCCCTTGAAATGGTGGCTGCCTGACCTGTGAAGTGCGACAATGGGATGTGAGGTCAATGCGCTGGTGTGGCACACCGTGGCGGTAGTGGCCCAGCGGAGCCGCATTGGTTAACATTGAACCCTATGCGTTTCAGGAGCCAATGACGAAGTGCGCCGGCGGTCGCGGGACGCACCGCCGCGGTTCGCACCGCCGCGGACGTGACCGCCATTTTCTATCTGCTTAATCACTCGAGACCTGATCATCCACAGGAGAGGACCTATACTGCAAGTGCTGCTGTGACCTCGGTCTGGAAGATACAATGGCTGCTGCGACTGGGGAAAGGGCCCCGGCCTTCACTTCTGAAGAATTGGAGAAACTCGTGGATGGGGTCCTCCCCCAGTATGCGCTACTCTACGGTCCTCCAGACCAACAGCTAAGTACACTGGGAGCATGCTTTGGGGGCAAGTGTTGCCTGTGTTGAGTCGGGTGGATGAAAGATGGTGGGGAGGGGAGCGATTGAGGCATGCATCAAACGACGGATGAGAGCATGTGCCACATGGCAAGGGTGGGGATGGGGGGCCACTCACATCGAGCATGCAGAAAATTATAATAATGTTATTTCTCCCCCTGTACATGTCACATAGGTCAGCGCCCATCAGAAAATCGACATTTGGCGTGCCATCGCCAAGGACGTCCGGACCCTGGGGGTTCACAACAGACGGGGCACCCACTGCCGCAAGAGGTGGGAGGACATCCGCCGCGGGAGCAGGAAGACCACGGAGGCTCTGCTGGGGATGGCCTCCCAACGTAGGAGGGGTGCCACTCGTCAATTGACCCCCCTGATGTCCCGGATCCTGGCGGTGGCCTACCCTGATTTGGATGGGCGCTTGAGGACATCACAGCAGACACAAGGGGGTGAGTATCAGCACATTCTGCTATCTCTCTGCGCAGTGGAGGCGTCTGGGTGGGGGAGGAGGGTTGTGGGTGACATTAGGCCAGGGCGCTTTCTGTAGTGTAGTCCTCTCCTTTAGGCATGGCCCTGTGCTCCCGGCCCCCACCTCTGTAGGGTGACAAGTACAGCTATCGATGGTCCAGCATCACACATGTGCACCTTTGTCGTCTCTAGACCTGTTGTCCTAGTCAGAAGTACTGAGTAGTGTACCCAGAATGCGCGGCTTAGTGCATGAGGCTCCTGTGTCTGTCCTCTCCGCCAACGGTGTTGACATTGCATGCACTCAACCTGGTCTTCGTTTTTCTCCCCCCACCCTTCTTCTTCATCTTCTTGTGCATGTGTGCATTAGCATCATCAGGCGGAGGAGAATTGGCACCGGAGCACGAGGGAGCTGCAAGTCACAAGGCCCCGGTGGGACCAGGAACAGACACCGAGGGCACCAGTGATCCGGAGGGCGAGGGGAGCACCACAATGGGGACCGGTGGTGATACCAGCGACAGCGACACGTCCTCGGATGGGAGCTCCCTAGCGGTGGCGGCAACATCCGGGCCCCCCGCCTCTACAGGTACAGCCGCCACCCAGCGCACCAGCCCCGCCCTCCCAGCAGCCCCTCAGCCTACGCTCCGTGCCCGCTCGCCCAGGAAGGCGGGCGTCTCCTTCGCCCCAGGCTCCTGGCGGTGGCCTACCCAGATTTGGATGGGCGCGTGAGGACATCACAGCAGACACAAGGGGGTGAGTACCAGCACATTCTGCTATCTTAGCGCACAGTGGAGGTGTCTGGGTGGGGGAGGAGGGCTGTGGGTATCCCTAGGCCAGGGCGATTTCTGTAGGCTAGGCCCCTCCGTAAGGCATGGCCCTGTGCCCCCGCCCCCCACCTCTGTAGGGTGCCAAGTACAGCTATCCATGGCCCTGTGTCACCTATGTGTGCAGTTGTCGTCCATAGGCTTGTAGGCCAAGTCCCAATGATTGAGTAGTGTACCCCAAGTGCGCAGCGTAGTGCAGGGGGCTTCTGTGTCTGTCCTCTCCGCCAACTGTGTTGCCAATGGATGCACTCAACATGTCTTCATTCCCCCCCCCCTTTTTTGCTGCTCTTCCTGTTCATGTGTGCATTAGCATCATCAGGCGGAGGAGAAGTGGCATCGGAGCACGAGGGAGCTGCATCTCACATGGCCCTGGAGGGCCATGCAACCGACTCGGAGTTCACCAGTGAGACGGAGGGCGAGGGGAGCTCCACAACGGGGACACGTGGAGACATCAGCGACACAGACACATCCTCGGAAGGGAGCTCCCTTGTGGTGGCGGCAACATCCGTGCCCACCGCAACAACAGGTACAGCCGCCACCCAGCGCACCAGCTCCGCCCTCCCAGCAGCCCCTCTGCGATCGCCCCGTGCCCGCTCGCACACGAAGGCGGCATCTCCTTCGCCCCAGGCACCTCAGGCCCTGCCCCAGTTACCCCTGCTGCCCTCAGTGAGGAGGTCATTGACCTCCTCAGGACGCTCATTGTTGGGCAGTCTACCCTTTTGAATGCCATCCAGGGGGTAGAAAGGGAGGTGCACCGGAGCAATGCATACCTGGAGGGCATTCATTCGGGTCAGGCTGCCCATCAGCGATCGTTCAATGCTCTGGCCTCAGCACTGACAGCAGCCATTGTCCCTGTCTCCTGCCTCCCTCCTCCAACTTCCTCCACCCAGTCCCACTCCCCTGTTCCTCTGCCTATCCCAGACACACCTACAGACCAGCCTGCACACACCTCAACACCCAAGGGCAGCTCATCCAGACATAAGCACCACACATCACACAAGCATTCACACAAGCAACAGCCACATGCAGACTTACCAACAGCCACTGCCTCCTCTGTGTCCCCCTCCTCCCTCCCTGTGACGTCTCCACTCACACTTGCATGCACAACATCATCAGACACTACGTCCATCACCAGCACACCCACCAGAACACTCCGCACACGTGCAGTCACCACCCCCACTGCCATTTACACGTCCCCTGTGTCCTCTCCCAGTGTGTTTGTCACCCCCTCTTCCAAACCACACAAACGCAGGCAGCCACCCACCCAACAGCCACCCACCTCACGACAGCCTCCGTCACAAGCACCTGCACCCAAAGACACCACACTTGACTCTCCAATAACCACATCCTCTTCCTCCACTCCCATACCCACTGCACCTACCCTTCCCACTGCTCCTAAAAAGTTTTTCCTGTCCAAAATTAACCTCTTTCCATCACCTGACCCACCCCCTCCATCTCGTAAGAGTCCAATCAGCACCTCAGCCACCACAACCCCTGGACCTACAAGGTCCATAGTACAGGGATATTGGAGTCCACCACCTTCAACATCGGCCAACAGTAAAGGGACAGCCAGCCCACCCCCTGGGAAGAAAACCAAGAAAGGCAAGGCCCGGCGCGAGAGGCTAGAGACGGCAGCCTCCAAAGGCACTACCCAGGCACCGTCAGGAAGTGGGGTGCCACCTGGCACATCTACAAAGGGAGGCAAGGGCCACAGACAATCACGGAAAGATGGCAAGGGCAGCACGGCTGACAAGTCCGGCAGCAGGCGAGCTGCCCAGGAGGGCCCCACCAGCCCCATTCCGGGTGTGAAGGAGGACACCCAAGGGCCCGGGACTCCAGCACAGGAGGGCCCCGGAAGCGAGAAGTCGGATGGCGAGTGAACTCCATATATTGGCCGGATATGGTGCCCTGGAGACACATGTCAAGAACCGCTGAACAGGGCACCGCCGTCTCAAGAACCGCTGAACAGGGCCCTTCAAGACAAGCACCGCTGAACAGGCCACCGCCGTCTCAAGAACCGCTGAACAGGGCCCTTCAAGACAAGCACCGCTGAACAGGGCCCTTCAAGACAAGCACCGCTGAACAGGGCACTGCCGTCTCAAGCACCACTGAACAGGGCCCTTCAAGACAAGCACCGCTGAACAGGCCACCGCCGTCTCAAGCACCGCTGAACAGGGCACCGCCGTCTCAAGCACCGCTGAACAGGGCCCTTCAAGACAAGCACCGCTGAACAGGCCACCGCCGTCTCAAGCACCGCTGAACAGGGCACCGCCGTCTCAGGAACCGCTGAACAGGGCCCTTCAAGACAAGCACCGCTGAACAGGCCACCGCCGTCTCAAGCACCGCTAAACAGGGCACCGCCGTCTCAAGAACCACTGAACAGGGCCCTTCAAGACAAGCACCGCTGAACAGGGCCCTTCAAGACAAGCACCGCTGAACAGGGCCCTTCAAGAAAAGCACCGCTGAACAAGGCCCTTCAAGACAAGCACCGCTGAACAGGGCACCGCCGTCTCAAGAACCGCTGAACAGGGCCTTTCAAGACAAGCACCGCTCCGCTGGGCCCTTCATCTCAAGCACCGCTCCGCTGGGCCCTTCATCTCTGCACCGCTCCGCTGGGCCCTTCATCTCAAGCACCGCTCCGCTGGGCCCTTCATCTCAAGCACCGCTCCGCTGGGCCCTTCATCTCAAGCACCGCTCCGCTGGGCCCTTCATCTCAAGCACTGCTCCGCTGGGCCCTTCATCTCAAGCACTGCTCCGCTGGGCCCTTCATCTCAAGCACCGCTCCGCTGGGCCCTTCATCTCTGCACCGCTCCGCTGGGCACCGCCGTCTCAAGCACTGCTCCGCTGGGCACCGCCGTCTCAAGCACCGCTCCGCTGGGCACCGCCGTCTCAAGCACCGCTCCGCTGGGCCCTTCATCTCAAGCACCGCTGGCCCATTGGCAGAAGGGGCATGCCCGGATCTGTGTCGGGCAGGGCTGCACGATGTACTCTGGGCACCATGCCTCCTCCAGTACCAGCCACCCACTGTAGAGACTTGTGAGACTGTGGCTTTGCACTCCCCAGGATGGGACAGTGGGCATGGAGGCCCCTCGTGGATCTGGCGTTGTGGACTCATGTGGCTGAGGTGCCTCCCCTTCCCTTCCCCCTGAGGTCCCTGTAGTTTTTCTATCTGATGCCCCTGCAGTGTTCTCTCCAATGGCTTCGGGTCTCCTGTGTGGGCTTTGCCCATGTGTTGAGGCCCATCAGCCCACGTACAATGACTGAAACCCAATTTGGACAGGACAATTTACATATGTGTATATAGTTATAGATGTTTGAATTGTTTTTTTTACGTAGCCTTACAATATATTTGAATTTCATGATCATTTTATTTTGTCTTTGCATTCTTCCGGGGGGTTTGGGGGTGTCACTCTGAGTTGTTGCTCTGCATTGATGTGTAGGTAGTTGTGGGTGAGGGTGGGTGTGTTGCGTATGTGTGTGCCTGTAATCTTTTCTTCTCCCCCCTCCCCTGTGTAATAGGTGCAGTACTCACCGTTGTCTTCTGTGCCAGCGTTCGTGCTCCTGGTAGAGGAGCAGGTAGACAATAGCTGGTAGGATGTGTAGTTCTGGTTCCATGCTGTCCAGATTCCTCGTAGCGTGTGTAGAGGTGAGCGTTTTCTCGTTCGTAGTCTGTTTCCGCCGTGTTTTTATCGGCGGGGCTCCCGCCCCGGAAAAGGTGGCTGATTGGTGAGTTGTGATAGGGTGGGTGGTACATTGTCTCCCGCCTATCTGTTGGCGGTGACCGCCGCGCTGTTTGTTTGTCCCGCCGTGGCAGTCGGAGTGTTAAAGTGGCAGCCTGTGTTGGCGGTTTCCGCCAGGGACAGAATTCCATTTTTTTGACCGCCTGCCTGTTGGCGGGTTGGCCGCAGCTTTAACACCGACCGCCAGGGTTGGAATGACCCCCAATGTATTTTTCACTATTAGTATAATATAAATGGGGTACAATTAACTGGAATATGACCTTCCAGGGCAGCTGAGGTAAGTAAAAATATTTTTAAATGTATGTTGTGTACCTGCTTGAGGGTGAGAGAGTGCATTTATGTGAGAGAGAGTGTATTTAAGTGTGAATTTGTGTGTATGTATAAGTATGTGCGTCTGAGAGAAAGTGGAGGTCAAGGGGCGTGTGATGTCACTTTTGCAACCCCTGCCATTTTGGTGAATTGACGTCCATGAAGCTGTCCCTTTTGACTGCTGTTGTGGCAGTAATATAGCAATTATTACCATCAGTGGGCCCCTTAGAGCCCTGGGCCGCAGTGCCACTGGCTTGCCGCGATAATGGAGGCTGCGGCCTTGGATGCTAATATCACTGCCTTTCGTTCATAATCGAGCGCTGCACGAGAAGGCATTCTAAAACTATCAGGGAATTGCCTATAGAAGCGTTTTCCTTTTTAACCACTGAATACTCTTGTGTGCTTTTTCAAGTGCCCTAAACTCGTGAGCAAGAGCTCTCATGGATCACTGCAAACCATGTTAGACAGCTAGTATCAGAAGGAGGCTGGAGTGCTTCAGTCATTTTCTGAGAGCTTGTCATACGCTGGCTGCCTGAACAATGAAACAACTTACTTAGCTACTGAACCATAATATGTCAACAAGATGGAATTCTGCTTTCTTCAGGCTAGTGCACACTCTATAGAACAAAGGAATACATGATTACTACCTAGAGCTTTGGAAATAATGCTTGTATCTCAGCATTTACCCAAAATGGAAAATGCTTCATTTGCAGTCTCCTTGAAAGAGTCGCTCAAGGTATTTTGAAAACCAAGATATTTGAATTGAAAATCCCTCGAAAACCTCAGTTTGACTGAATGCAGCATAACGGAGAACAAGTATGCAATGCATTTTGGCAGTGCCAGGAAAGGTTTATAGACTGCGTGCCCCATAGAGTGTCTTCTTTCATGCTTAACGAAGGCAAAGCATTTTCTCTCGCCAGATGAGAATGATTCGTGTCTGAGAAAACAGTAACTTATTTAAACGGTTTTTATTAAGGGGATTTGACACTGAAAAGGGAATCGGAAGGTCATAGAGAAATAAAACACACAAAGAACATTATAGGAAAGACAGAGACACGTTTGATATACACCAGAAAGCAAAAGAGATGAACAAATAAAAAGAAAAACAACTAATACCACGTAATTCCTTAATTCAACACGATATTGTAAATTGAATTACTATTCATGGTTTCTGCAGCTAGTACAAACGCACACATGAAGAAAAACAGGCCAAAAAAGAGGTGTGCACCCTGAATACCGACACCAGAAAATCGATGGGATATACTATGGAGGACAAAATATAACAAGCATTTGCAATGCAATAGGTCTTGCATTTGCGAGAATTCGAGCTGTTGGCATTGTTAATGCATAACTGGACTTTTCTTGCCACATAAATTGGCCAACTGTGCCACATAATTTGGTCATCTGTGCCGCATAATTCTTGTGGGCCTGCTTCTAACTAAAGCACTTCCATTTACCTTCTTTCTCCATCTGCAGCAAAAAATGAAAATATTGCCATTTAACATCCTAATTTAAATCTGCCATGTTAATTAGAATAGAATACCACTTTAACCACCCCACCATCAGAGTTGCTGGCTGACTAACAGATATGCTGGGGGAAGGCTAGAGTAGAAATATTAACAAGAAAGAACCCTGGGGAGCGCATGAGGTCTAACTGAGTTTCAGGACAGTGGGCGGCTATTAAGAGGATCGACAAAAGATATTCCACATATTTAACGGAGCGCATAGCAGAGAGATCAGAGATGCTGCAGCGCCTGTTAGCGCAGTGGTCAAGGTGATGGGCAAACGTCACGTCTCAGACTGCTGCGCAACGGTAGTCACAACCTAGCTGTTGTCTTGTTTCTTTCGCATGAGCTATGGGAAGCCTCATATCTTGACCGGTAGCAGAATTTCTGTGGTTCTATTTGCCATCTTTGTATGTCTGTGCAGGTAGTGGATGATCTAACAGTGTTTTGTTGTTCAGTGCTTGGTAAGCAAGATATGCTGAAGACTGAGTGATTGAGAATGTTTGTCCCTGTACTTCATAAGTAAAGCAATGGCTGTTTTTTGTTGTTTGTAAGAAAGGATAGTATGCAGCATCCAGCGTGTCCCCATTCACTGTATGTGTGGCATGCGAAAGGGAACGATGTAAGCGCACAAAACAACATGTGGGTGTCTAAGTATTGTGTTTTAGCTGCATGAAAGGATGTTAAACAAGGATCGACAGTATTTGAATACCGACTGGTCAATATTAACATTAACAAAATATTAGGCATTAACACTGAAAGTCTGGATTGAAGTGCTAGTGAACGATGATCACTTCTCAAGAGTAGTGAGAAACCTACAGTAGTTGAAGCAGAAATAAAGAAATATATAATTAGAAAGAAGCAACAGAACATAACATTCGAGAATTACTTTGTGGTTGTAAATGGTATAAAACAAATGTACATGCTCTTAGTATGCAGCTGTCATTCTTACCATGAGATTATCTTCACTAGAGCATGAAGGGGGGGTGTTTTTCTTACTGGGGACATTAACATTTTCTTTATTACGATCAAAGGGCGTGATTTTCCTCACTGGGTACAAGGTAAGCTCTTAACTGAACAGATGTGTTTTCTCAACCCCAAAGACAGTTGCGTTACAGTTGCTTTTGTAAGCATGCGAATTGTGTTTTTGCTCACTGAGGTAATTTGCTATAAACAGTTCTCACTGAGGACCTGCACACTTCCCTGCCCGTGGCTCTTTGGAGGGAGGGCACTATGCACTGATTTCCAGGGTTTTACTTATTCAAAGGAATCGTAGTTTTAGAAAGAGTTTTGATGGTATGAAGGAAGAGTGATACTGACTGCAGGCTATGAAAGGCACATATCTTGTTCACGTGATATCCTCTAAATGAGAGTGAGTTGATGCAAGGGCTTTGCTGCTGACATGGCCACCTTCCGGTAATGTCCCCGGCATTCAATGAACGTGACCGATCTACAAAGAAAGGGCATTAACACAAACAAACGTGCACTCTAAATCACACTTTGATGTAGAATCATACCTTTTTAAAATTCACCACTAATACACAACATACTGCTCCGAGAAAACATAGTGACTCCGATCAAGGTCAGGCTTCGCTGAAAGCGAAGGCACCGACAGAGATCGGAAGCCAGGTACCGGAAGTAGACAAAGAATAACACCTTACCTGTCCACAAAAGTGGTAGCAAAAGTGTCTTCATCCCTTCTTAAAGAGTTTCTTTCCTGCATCTCACAACGAGGGAGGGGTGCTCATCAGACCCTAACCCTAACCCTCACAAACACACAGCTAGAAGCTCAGGCTCCGGAAAGCAACAACGGTCTCCCATTTCAGTTAGAGAGAGAGAGGCAGTTTCAAGGAACCCCTTAAAAAGGCAATGCCAGTTAAAGCTTTGTGGGGCCCAGAACTGCCCTTGAAATGTTATGTGTATGTTTTTCTGCCTGTTTCTTATTTTTTACAATGTATTTAGTTTCTTTACATAAACTCTAAGTTGCATATTTGCTTTATTTAAATCCAGGCTTCTGGGATCATGCCAAACAAACATCATGCCTGCAGTCACTAATCAGCAGTGCACTTCCTTTTAAGCAGCTCCGGAGCATGACAGCTGGTCTTTCCCAGCTATTGCCCGACAACAAAGAAATTAAACCTCTCATTTCAAGCCCACCATGGGAGCTAAGATAAACGAGGGTAAACTGGCAGCGTAAAAGCCCCCCTTTGCTGTTGGTTTGATGTTTTTAGAGGAAGCAGGGGGGGAGGAAGGACTTGCCCGAGGTGGCTGCTCTGGAGCACACACCCACAATGTAAGATGAGCAGCCAAAAAGTAACAAAAAAAGTCCCCTACAGAAGAGATAAACAGGACATAGCGTAATGACACAGTACTTTGTGCTGCTCCCAAAGTGAAAAAAGGCAGGACAAAGAGGCAGAACTGACCACTAGCAAGCAAGGATTTTTGAAGGACACTGCAACTAACAAATGAAAACGCTGGAACTCACAGTATAGTATACTTAAAAGTATACAGCAGGCCGAACGCGCGACCTAAAAACATATAGGGCCAGATTTACAAGGCTATAGCACCTCCTTGCCCTACACTAGCATAATGTTTTTTACTCTGAAGTGACTTAAGGGGGAATTTTTGCAGCACCATATTTACAAAGTGGCGCAATGCTTACATTGCGCCACTTTGGAATCCCTTGCACCACATTGTGCCTGCATCAAATATAATGTATGCATCAATTTTAACGCCGGTTCAAAGTAGGTGTTAAAGTGATGCACCCTTTTTAAACAATGGGCCTCCTAGCACTTTGCTGCACTAGCGTCTAAAATTTGTATGCTAGTGCAACAAAGTGGCAAAATAGCATCACAAATTTTTACGGTATTGGCCTAACATGTGCGTCACATTGTAAATACGGTGCACCCATGGTGTCGTTAGATGGGGCAAGAAAACTGCCACTTCAGCACTGATACACCAGTTTCTTGTAAATATTCCCCATTGACAGGTACATCTAGATTATTTATAGCTTACTCCAGTAGTTCCCAACCTTTTGAATTAATAGAACCTCAACTTCATCATTAATGGAACTCCCACTAAATTACTATTGGAATTCAAGGACTCGCCCACTGAGTCACCAATGGAAGCCAGGGACCGCAGCCTAGACATTGGGGATGATTTGTAATGCAAAACAACACACACAAAAACTAAAACAAGTGTTTACAGAAACATACACAAATAACACATTTCCTTTAATTTACAAACAAATGTAACTAATAAAATAATAGTTTTAAGAGGAAGGTTGGAGCTTTTCTCAATTCAAAGAAAGCCACACGTAGTCCATACTGTGTTCTGATTGTTGCATCTGCACAGATCCCACAAATGAATCTGAGGATAATAATTTCATTTTTAGCCTCCAATTTCAAATTCCTTGACATTTACATTACGTTTTAAAATTTAAATTGTACATTTAACCACTTTATATACACTTTATTAATCTGTTAATGTTATTTAATTTTCTAATCAGACCCCTCCGACCACAGATTGGGAACTACTGCCTTACTCCACATTTATTTATCTACACAGTACATATATGTCCTATGTAAGTAGGTGGGAAGTTAATAACAGTAAATCTATACTTAACTATTTGCACTCAGCTTTCGGTATTTTGGCCCTTGATATTTTGTTTTCTCGCTTAATCCACCTACCATGTAGGGAAAAGTAAATGGATGGAGAGAGTACAGCCAGAGAATCATATGCTCTAAAGGCCAATAACCACCTCATGTCATTGAAGATAGAGATCACATAGACACTGTCTATTCTACTACTGTACACATTTGAAATGGAAGACCATAAGGTAAGTTGATGCCAGCTATACCTTATTTAGTAAATGAGTGATACATTTTACATGCTCTAAACTTTTTGTTAGTCCTGCTGTAGTCTGCTGTACATAGACTTACCTGCATGCATCGCAAAGAAACAGTGTGCAAATAAGTAATGAGGGCGAGGAAAAATAACTTTTTTCATTTTCTTTTGTTTCATTAATTTTACTTCAATGCTGTGGATAAATGTAAAAAGCATATTTTAGATCTTTTATGCCAAGTCAGCTCCAGCATTTCAAACTGATACAGAGCAAAATGTTGCTGTGAGCTTTGATGAAAGAAATTGCTTTCCACTTGCCTCATAAATAACCTTTTAAATTACACTTCAGAGATGGTCTAGTTTGCACCCCTCTGACAATCTCAACTTGATCACTACCAGAGAGTAGTATGCATGACACTTGCTTTTCACAAGATCCGAAATACGGACTCTTAATATTCTCGAACCTTTGGACAAAGGGGAAATATCTGAAACAAGTGTCTTCTGAAATGTCTCATCTTGGGCATATGGAGGCATTGCTAATGGATACAGAGATTTATGGCCCAATTGCAGAATGCTCCTCACCTGTAAATCCCCCTCAAGCTGTGAAAATATGGGTGCTCCCAGACATTCGAAGGCATGATTAGCCTTGGAAGTTTGGGAACATCCACAAACTAGGTTTAGGGTCTAAAGCTTCACATTACTTGTCTAGAAAGAGTATCATTTTTACTCTATCACATTGCTGGGGGAAATGTCTTTCTAGTATGGGAAAGCGAATGACTCACCCCAACATTTGGTGGGGTGTAGTGGAAAGAATCTTTCCACAATTAATCACTTCCCTGCAAAGTAAAAAAAAAAAGTGTTTCCACAGGGAATCCTGTTTCCTTTGTGCAGCACTGTTTGCTGTCGAGAACTCCATATACCATTATTAGGATCTCAATTGAAACATTGAATTACCTTTCCTGGAACTGGCATGGAAACCTCTGCCTAGTGAATCTTTCTGTTTATATTGCTGGGAATTCTAGTCAAGTGTAGATTTACTACTTTCTTTGTGAATCGGCACCCTTATGTTGAAATTAGGAAAAGTACATGAAGGTAGTTAAACATATCCTCTACTAAAATCTCCTGTAAAGGGATGCTAATCTAGTAGGCCATTTTTCTGCCCGATCCTTAATTTCAGCTCCATTGAGAAGGTGAAGAATTTGTAAAAAGCTTTTGTCACGTGACATACGGGCACTGAATACAGTTTCGGTATTGGTGATTACAGTCAAGAAAGACATCAATGATGGCTGATGTCCTCTGTGCTCTTTGTATTAGGAAGTCAGTCTTTGGACAATGGTTACCCACGGCAAAAACTCAAACTAAGGACAAGTCCACTCCCTTGAGCTAAGGTTGTTGTACATATATAAATCACCCACATGAGGTTGTGATACAGCATATAAATGTGGAAACCAGAGAAGTCAATTTTAAAGGGAAAGTTTGTGGTCTATAAGCTGTTCTGGTCTTACACATATACAACTACTTGGATATATGATAATCATCACCAAACTCACCCATTCCAGTAGTAAAAGTTCATGTACACTTACTCAATAGGTAAAATCTCAGGTGGAACTCCTAATATTCTTGTATCTCTCTGCAAGGGTAATCCCCAGATAGGTAGGAGTTTTAGTAATTCATTGTTCTAGGAGTCAATACTATTTAATCGCTAGAATTTGAGTCTCATCACAATGTCATCTGTATCCTAAAACTGACCATATTGTCCTGCCAAAACATTTGTTTGTGTATCATTGGTAAGGGATCAGACCTGATAATCAATACATCGCCCATGAATTTTGAAAGTTTAGAAATCAGATAGATACAATTGGCTGCCTGGATTAAAGAGGCTTACAGCAAAAATAACAAATACATCTCTATGAGCAGGTGAAATTAGTTCAGGGAATCTGAACACCATTGTCTTGCTTCTCACATTACACAATAGCTCCTCTGTACTTTCTGCAGGAAAGGCCACTGTACCCAGTGGTTTACCTAACATCTCTGACATGACAAAATGATGCAGAGCAATGTCTACTAGCACGGTTATATCCCTCCTCAAATTAGATCATTGCTGCTTAATGTAAACAGCAAAAACGTCAAATAGGATATTATACAAATTACCTGTGATACCATATAACCATGTGGGCTTGCCGCTGGGTATCTTACAGATGGGTTAGTCGATTTCCTGTAGCATTACTGAAGCCATCAGCACCCTAACTGATATTTCTGATAAAATATGGAAGAGGGTATAGTATAGTTATTTTGCTGTGTCTTTGTTATATGTTTATGTTATGACCTATTATTGGCTAGAATTGACAGCCAAAATATTCAATGATCTCCGGTTGTAAGTATCCTTGTATTGGTGTTTATAAGCTTCTAGGAGAGAATGCAGAAGCGTCATATTTAGGGATCATTAGGAGTGGGAGCTGTCTTCTGGGCTCATGCACATGCATGTTCATTACTACAAATTTACCAATAAAAGATATTGGTTTAAAACTCCTTGCCTACGCACATGCTTCACAACATATTTGGCAATGAGGAGCACTTTGGACTGCAGCTAGGCATTTGTCATCTGGGCCCAGGAGATCAACTGCCATCAACTAGATGCGTACTTGGTGAATGAATGAGTGAATCACTGTTCTGCATGTACTAGTGTCACAGACATTTGGAGGAAGTTGCTAGCCTGTGGTAGCTGTATTTCACCATTTAATTTCATTTTGAACTTTAGCCACCAAATGTTTAAGCCCTGTGTGCATGGCATATGCTCTGCTGGTCTACAAGTGTTTGCAGGGTTCGAGTGCGGCAGAACTTCAAGGAGCCTTTACAGGATCCCAGTTGCCAACTGGGAACTGCTGTTATCAAGCGCACCACCATTCGGATAGTCTCCTACCTGTTTGGGTGGATTTCCGTTTTATTTCAAGCTGCCGCCTTCTGAGGCACCGAAGTTCCTTCTACAGAGGAAAAGTCAAGTTGTATCTACGG
Source organism: Pleurodeles waltl (assembly GCF_031143425.1). Lineage (NCBI taxonomy): Eukaryota > Metazoa > Chordata > Amphibia > Caudata > Salamandridae > Pleurodeles > Pleurodeles waltl. Next base: position 1,090,926,068 of record NC_090444.1, on the reverse strand, counting down.
ATGTCAGGTAACATCGATTGCATTTTCTAGGGACTACGTTCAACAGCTCCACGTACTGCCCATAAAATGTACAGCACAATTTGTGCTAACAGTGATTAGCACATTTTGCAACTGGGTGTGAACATTTTCTAATGAGCAACATTACTCATTAATTTGGAGAATATCTGAAACTGTACTGACAGAGATTAGCAAGCTATCTATATCAGGATATTGACACTTTCTATTGTGTGTATAACAATAATAGCTTTTTTGCTGTCACCTTATTATATTTACCGACATACAGTAGTGTCAGTGTCCTCTCGATCCCGCTGAGAACACTGTGATCCGAAGGTTCTCGGGATCGCGAGGAGACGCGAGGTTCGGAATCGGTTGGGGGAAAGCTTTATGGAGTGTGCGGCCTGTTTTTGGTTGATGGCATCTGGACTGGAATAAATCTTAATTTACTCTCTTCATATTGACCCTGCATCATTATAACACTGGCGACGAGAGCCTGGAGGAGACAGGCGTTACCATCAACCTCTCACGAACCCACGAATCTTACTGTTTAGTCACGCCAGTTGACTGCTGAGCGTCGTTTTCAACAGGCCAAACATTCCTGATCTTCGTGACTGAGGTTGTCTTAATTGGGACAGTGAAACTGCTGATATTTCTGGAGGCGCTGCGATACTCGACACAGTGTTCAGGTGGGCTGCCTTTCATGTGTGCAATGCGACTTGCAGGAGTTTGACTTGTCCGTGTACACTGATACATATTTGGTGTTATTTGGCAGCCATTTTAGGTGTATTATTTTTCGTCAAACCACTTGATTAGTTTATTGCATTCTTCAGCTGTAAAGCTATTAAGCTCCTTGCACCAATTCATGAACTAGTTGGAACTGTCGATTTTTACAAGTATTAGTATTGTCACAATGACAAATACTACAATGTCACAGCCTCCTGCATTTTTATCGGACAAAGGTGACCCAATCTTGCGGTGGAAACGCTGGAAAAATCTATTTGATTCCTATTTAATAGCGATTGGAGGTGAAAAGTTTTCCCCTTTAAGGAAACAAAGTGTACGTCTGCACAATTTAGGAGTGGAAGGTAGGAATATATATGACAGTTTGGAAATATTGCAGTTTGGTGGAGCTGAAGGTGAACCAAGAGATGTGTACGAGATGTCAACCAAAATGTTAGCACTACATTTTGAATCCAAGCTAAATATAGTCCTTGAAAGACATAAGTTCTTTGCCAGAACTCAAGGGAAAACAGAAAGTGTAGGAAATGTTGTTGCTTCCCTGCGAACCTTAGCGCGTACATGTGATTTTGGTGACCTAACTGACTCTCTTATCAGAGATCAGCTAGTGCGTTGTACCAACAACAGACGTGTACAAGAAAAGTTGTTAACAAAAAACCCTGATCTGAGAGAGGCGATTGCAATAGTGGAAGGAATGGAAAGCACCAGCAACTGGATTAAAGAAATGCATGATTCTGGAACACACTCTGTCTCTGAATCTGATACTATAAAAGTGACTAGTGATCGTGATGAAGTGTTAAGAGTCAGTTTCGACAACAAAAAAGGAAAAGAAAATAAAGAAATGCAATGTTACCGTTGTGGCAACTCAGGACATACTGCTAACAGTTCAAATTGTTATGCTAAGAATTCTGTTTGTAGAAAGTGTGGAAAAAGGGGCCACTATGCAAGGGTTTGCAAAGCTGAAAAACAGTTGAATGTAGATTCTATTACTGACGATATGGGCAAAATGGTGTTCTGCGTGAAGTCTGGAGATGATTGTGTTGTAAACAGTGTAGGAGCTGTGGATGAGGGACCTATAGTTATGCCTGAATGTGCTGTTAGAATAGATGACAAAGTTGTTAAGGTGCTGGCAGACTCAGGATCTCCATACACCATGGTAGGTGACAGGAATTGGCACACAATATTTGGCAATGAATATGGTCCTTTAGAAGAACCTGATATTAGTCCGGTGAGTTATGGTGGCACCAAGATTGACATAATAGGTTACAAGGTTATGACAATTCAAATTCTAGATAAAAGGACTGTAGGAAAGGTTTATGTAGCCAAAAGGGGGGACAATTTGTTGGGTTGGCGACATCAGCGGGATATGGGTATTAAGTTAGATCCTAACGCTGCATGTCAAGTCTTGGTGGTGAATGATCAAGATACCAATTTTGATATTTTTGAGGAATTTCCTTCTGTGTTTAATGATAGGCTGGGGTGTCTTAATGGCTTTGAACACAAGATAATTCTCAAGAGTAATGCAACTCCTTCGGTGCAGAAAGTAAGAAAAGTCCCAAGATTAATGTTAGAACCTCTCAAGAAAGAACTTATAAGATTGTTGGATTTGGGCGTAATTGAAGAAATTGAATCTTCTGAGTGGTTAGCCCCAGTAGTTTTGGCACCGAAGGAAGGTGGGAAACAGATTTGCATGTGTGTGGACCTCAGGGAGCTCAACAAACACATTTGGGTGGATCGTCAACCTTTGCCGAACATTTCGGAAGAATTATCAGGGTTGAATGGCTCAAAGTTTTTCAGTGTTCTTGACCTATCATCGGCTTACCACCAAATTGTCCTCCATCCTGATTCTAGACATTTGACGTCTTTGGTGACGCCGTTGGGGGCGTACCGATTCTTGAGGATGCCATTTGGGCTAGCCTCCGCTGCCGCTTGTTTTCAACGAATTATGAAAAAAGTTCTAGAAAGTGTAACTGGCATTCTATTTTTCCAGGATGATATCTTGGTACATGGAAGAACGCTAGGTGAACATGACAAGATTTTAAGAAGAGTTTTAGGGAAACTGTCTTCATCTGGTTTAACTGTAAAGATGCAAAAGTGTAAGTTAAGGGTCACTTCTGTTTCTTATTTGGGTCACACCATTTCAGGTGAAGGCATAAAGCCCAAACTGGAGCTAGTCAATTCCATTATCCTAGCCCCTGAACCAAAGAATAAAGATAGTGTACGATCGTTCCTGGGTTTGGCGGAGTATTACTCCAAATTTATTATGAATTTTTCTAGTATAGTTGAACCTTTGAGGTCTCTTCTTAATAAAGGTACTGAATTCAATTGGTCTGAAGAGTGTAAGGTGTCTTTTGAATTGGTGAAAAACAGTATTGGCAAGATGCCGACTTTAGGGCATTTTAACAGTTTTGCTAAAACCATTTTGTATACTGATGCAAGCATTAATGGATTGGGGGCTGTATTAACTCAGAAGGTGGAGGGAGAAGAAAAGGCTATTGCTTTTGCATCCCGTTCCCTTAAGGATGCAGAACAGAATTATTCGGTCATTGAGAGGGAAGCACTTGCTTGTTCTTGGGCAATCAAGCATTTTAAGTTTTATTTATGGGGTTTGCCTTTTGTAGTGAGAACTGACCATAAGCCCCTTATTCAAATTTTTTCCTCAAAGAAGAATGAAGACTTGTCACCCAGAATAAAAAGGTGGGTTGAAGGCCTATTAGACTACAATTTCCAAATGGAATATATACCTGGTACAAGGAACTGTGTAGCGGATTTCTTGTCTCGAGCCTCCATTGACAGTGGAGATGAAAGGTTGGATGATGTCGGAGTAATAAATTGGGTGAGAGAAATAGCTATATCTGGAGAGGTATGGAAGAGTGCGAGAGAAGAAGATCTTTCCAGGAAGATACTTGTTGAATTTATTGTAAAGGGGTGGCCAGAATTTAAAGATATTCCTGATGACTTGAAGGGGTTTTGGAATGTACGAGATGAACTTTGTTGTAATGATGAAGAGTTGTTTAGAGGGAGTAAAACTATTCCTCCTATGGGTGTAAGGGATAAGATTGTCAATTTAGCCCATGAAGGCCACATGGGTAGAAATTTGACTAAATGTAGGCTTAGAGAAATGTATTGGTGGCCAGGTTTAGACCGAGATGTTGAGGCTGTAGTTAAAGACTGTGTATCCTGCAAGTCTGTAGTCAAAACTCCACTTTCCCCTGTTAATGTACCGGAAAGACCTTGGATGAAGTTGGGGCTTGATTTCATGGGCCCACTTCACTTATTACCTGCAAATGAACGTTATGTGATGCATCTGGTAGACTATACCTCGAAGTGGGTTGTAACAAAGTGTGTAGGCACTCTAGACACTAATACTGTGATTGAATTTCTTAAAGAGGAGTTCTCGCGTGAAGGAGTGCCCAGTCAATTAGTGACGGATAATGGAGTGCAATTGACTTCTCAGGAAATGCAAGATTTCCTGAAGTCGTTGGCTATATTACATCTGAGAACAGCTCTGTACTTACCTCAAGCTAATGGTCTTGCTGAAAGGATGAACAGAATGGTGAAATATTGTGTTCAAGAGGCTGTTCGGACTAGAATGCCTCTTCATGATTTGCTTAGAGAAATGTGGTGGGCACATCGCAACACCCCTAACATGGTCACTTCAATTTCTCCTTTTGTGTATTTAAGAGGAAGAGTGGGTTGTACTAAAATGAATCCTGCATGGATGGATGGAATGTTGCGACAGTCAGATCAGCTAGGTGAGAAGTTGAATAAGGGTCCTGAATTGAGAAGGTCTTATCAGCAAAAGTATAAAAATAGATATGATTTCAAACATAATGCATCTGAAGTAAAATGGAATGTAGGTGACAGGGTATTAGTGAAGAAACCTGGTTTTGAGAAGAAAGGGATGTCAGGATTCATGGGTCCATTCTGCATCAAGGAAGTTAGACGGAATGTTGTGATTTTAAACAATGGTGATGCATGGAGCATGTCCAGGATTGTAAAGTGGAGTAAACCATCTGGATCTCACAGTCAGGACTTGTGGAAATCTCATGTGCACAGTGGATCCAAGGACTTTCTAACTTCTGGTGAATCCAACAGACTTATGCATCAAGACAACATGCCCGAAATCTCTACTGAGTTAAAAAAGAACCTCAGAGTTCATCGCAAGCCACGTTGGCTAAAGGATTTTGGGCCTCATTATGACCCTGGCGGCCAACGGGGGCGGGAGCACCGCCGACAGGCCGGCGGTGCTCCCTTGGGCATTCTGACCGCGGCGCTTTGGCCGCGGTCAGAAAGGGAAAACCGGCGGTCTCCCGCCGGTTTTCCACTGCCCCTAAGAATCCTCCAAGGCGGCGCAGCTCGCTGCGCCGCCGAGGGGATTCTGACAATCCTTACCGCCATCCAGTTCCTGGCGGCTCGCCCGCCAGGAACAGGATGGCGGTAAGGATTGTCGTGGGGCCCCTGGGGGCCCCTGCAGTGCCCATGCCAATGGCATGGGCACTGCAGGGGCCGCCGTAAGAGGGCCCCGCTAGTATTTCACTGTCTGCGTAGCAGACAGTGAAATACGCGACGGGTGCAGTAGCACCCGTCGCACCTTCCCACTCCGCCGGCTCGATTACGAGCTGGCATCCTCGTGGGAAGGGAGTTTTTCCCTGGGCTGGCAGGCGGTCTTTTGGAGACCGCCCGCCAGCCCAGGGAAAAACTCATAATACCCTCCGCGGTCTTCTGACCGCGGAGCGGTATTATGGAGGGCGGCATCCTGGCGGGCGGCCTCCGCCGCCCGCCAGGGTCGTAATGAGGCCCTTTGTGTCTTGAGACATATATTTGTTTTATATACTGTGTTTTCATATTTCTCTGTACTTCCTTTCATTATTATCTTATCATTGTTCTGTATTCCTATTTAGTAGTTGTTAAGTAACTGTACTATTTAGTAGTTGTGTAAGTAAGGGGGATGTGTTATATTTACCGACATACAGTAGTGTCAGTGTCCTCGCGATCCCGCTGAGAACACTGTGATCCGAATGTTCTCGGGATCGCGAGGAGACGCGAGGTTCGGAATCGGTTGGGGGAAAGCTTTATGGAGTGTGCGGCCTGTTTTTGGTTGAAGGCATCTGGACTGGAATAAATCTTAATTTACTCTCTTCATATTGATCCTGCATCATTATAACACACCTCTTTTAGAACCAAGAGATTGCATTGCTTGGGTGAAACTCGTCATACATTATTATTAGCATACATTAGCGTTATATTGTTTGTTGAATAAAAGTCAGTTGGTTATGATCCAAACAATCACAACTCCTGCCCCTTTTCTCTGATAACCTGGAAAACCTCCACCCAAACGTCAGGTCTGGATTAGATTGTTTAATGCATAGCTAGATGTTACTGACGGTCATAAATTACTTAGGGGTTGAGGAGCAAAATGAGTTTGAACACTCACATGAATTTATTCCTTCAGAAGATTAAATGCTTGAAGAATACTAGAGTACTATTAAACAATTAGAAATTCACTTTGATGGCAAGGTCAACCTAGCTGTACATATGCACAAATGTTTTACTTGAGTGCGAGCCACTTCCGAATCCATTGATATGTACCTTACTGCCCTAAAAGTTTTGGCTTCATATTGAAAGTTTGAGAACTTTACATCTCAACCCATACAGGAGCCATTAGTACCAAGGTATGATTCTAAAAAAATTCAAGAGAGACTGTTGGCCTGTAAAAACCTACACTAGACAAGGCCATTGATATAGCCAAAAGCATTGAATCTTCAAGCAAGGACTCAAAACAATTGGAAAACAGTCTGCACCAGATCGCTAATATGAACAGTGGTAATAATAGCGGGAGGCCTGGGAATAAGCAGCATAGCCCACCATCTAAGCTCAAAGCATTGAAGCACTAAGCAGCAATGTTTTAGATGCAGCTTATTTTTGCATGTTTTTAATTTAAAAAATTGCCCTAATACATCAAAAAGTGTTGGAAGTGCAACACACCCAGACACTTTGGCAAGGTATGCAGAGGCAGCCGATGTGACAGTGTAACTAAAGGTATAACAAAATGCATGTCCGTCCATGCCGTTCAAAGTCAAAGTGCTACTGAACTATAGAAGATCTAAAAAGTAAAATAGATGAATTGGTGCTATCAATAGATGTTATAGAGACAATCAATGGTCCAACTACTTAAGGTTATAGTGAAACATTGGTTGAATATTATGTTAATGGATGTCCCATACCCCTCCTTGTTGATTCTGGTGATAGGATCACTATAATTGACATCATCAAGTTCAATGAGAAGTGGGCGGGTCAGGCTTTACTGCCTCCTGATGTGATAACTACAGTCTTTATGGGAAGCATGATTGGTCTATTGGGGGTATTTCTGTGCACCAATTGAATTTTTAACAAATAAAATCAAAGGGAAAATTTGTTTAGCAAAAAAGGGCATCAATGTGCTAGGATGGAGGCATCAAGCTGACTTCGGTTTTGTGATCAGTCCTGGAAAGAAACACACGGTGATGCTAAAAGATGATCACAACATTGCGGTGATGGTTACCAATTGTTGGTTGGTTACCAATGTGGTTACCAATGAGAAGGTTCACTGGGTTTCAGAGTTCACCAAAGTGTTTACGGACGAATTTGGGAAAATTAAAAATTTAAGGAACATGATTAAGGTAAAGAAGGGCTGCATACCCATCAAACATGAATTGCATAATATACCTTTCAGTGTAAGAGGTGGTCAGCCAAGATTTTGACTAAAACTAGATTTTGAGTGTTAGCTAAAAAGAGATCAGTAGAACTTCCATTGTGTGTTGACTTGAGAAGTTTATACAACGCCATCTCGGTGGAAAGATTCCCTATTCCTAGCATAGAAGATCTTATGATAGCTGTGGGTCAGGCCAAATGGTACACAAAATTGGATCTTAAAGCTACATACCATCAGGTTGTTTAAGAAGTTGATTCACATCACTTCACTGCCTTTGTAATGCCTGGTGGCTCATTAAATTTTTTTAGAATGCCATTTGGTCTGACCTCTGGCAATTTTGTTTTTCATAAGTGATGACAAAAGTACTTCTTGGAATGTCAAATATTGTAGTTTTCGAAGGTGACTTCTTGGTATTTGCTAATACTTTGAAAGAGCACAACTTCATGTTACAACTTTCTGAATGGATCGTGCAACAATGATGCTACTCTAAGAAAAGATGTGTGTCTTTGCTGTCAGTACCTCAGTCATGCTCTGGCAGCTGGAGGGGTCACACCTAAACCTGATTGGTGTATGGAATTGTTAAAGCTCCTCCCCGATACCAACACCGATCCTGTCTAGGGATGTACACATTTTATTCTAAATTAATAGGAATTTATTCAATTATGACTGCATGTTTCAGTGGTCTTCTAAAGAAGAATTCAGATTTTGTTTTCTCATCTGGATGTCAACAACATTTTGATCTCATCAAGCACAGCATTGTATCTGATCCAGCTCTATGGCCTTATGTAGAAGGATGTAGAACATTTGTCAGTGTGGATGCTATTGGACCTGTACTTTCCCAATGGGAAAAAAGGGGCCAGTGTGGTGTTCACTTCATGAAGGTTGACTGAGATTGAGACCAGGTACTCGGTCATCTGCAAAGAAATGCTGACGTACCTAAGATGTCTAAAACTTGTACCACTGTTAAGGGGAAGGGTGCTTTGTTTAAGAACAGGAGATAGACCTTTAGTGGAAATCCTCAAAGGTCTCAAAATAAGGGAATCCACAGCAAGATTGGCCAGGCTATCTCTAAAATTGTTGAAATTTTATTTTGAATGTGACTTACATAGCTGGAGGTAAAAATTGCAAAGCAAACTGTTTATCACGACTACCTATGGGCAACCAGCCAGATTATTTGGTAGAAGAGGAGGTTGAAAAGTGCATGATTGTGAAAGTAGAGGATCACGTGGTTTGAGGAACCTTGATGAGTGGCATAATGCAGTGGTTGGTGATGGTGACAAACAAGACGCCATGGATTTCATTCTGAAGGGCTGGCCTAAAAAAAAAGTGTGAGAGTGAGTTTGCAAATACTCTGGAAAATTGCACATGAGTGGTCCTTGCAAAGCAGCATTCAGAGGGGATGTGTGAAAACTGTGCTGATTGTAGAAGCCCCCTAACTTTTTGAACCCATTTTCACTTTTTTCTGCTGTTTTCCTAACTTTGATGATTCCCGGGGCACTGCTAAGCAGGCCCAGGGCCCGTGTTCTGAGTAAAATGATTATAGAAATTAGGCTAATTATAATTGGCTGTATCAACTTACCTATAAGTCCCTAGTATATGATTGGGCATGTAGGTTTAAGGACCCCAGCATAGGTGGTGCGCTCATAGGTGCACTGCTAAGGTGCCCAGTGTAATTTTAAATGTAGACCTGCCTTGCTGGCTGCTTTTAAATGAAAGTTACATGCAAATTTAACTTTGGAATTAAAAGTACTTCCAAAGTATTAAACTACCTTATTTTTACCAATGAGTCACCCCTAAGGTATGCCCTAGGTGCCCCCAGGGTTGAATGGGCTCCATAGGCTAAAATAGGGAGACTTTATTTTAATTATTTTAATTAATAAAGTCTCAAAAGGAGCTAGATATATTAAGTTTGGTATCAAACTTCTTGTTATAATAAGCTCAACAACTTGTCATTGTTGAATTTAATATAAGTAGTTCGGGGAAAAAGCTTTAGAACTCTACCTGAAAGCTGCCAACTTCAGCTCTGTAGTATCCTTCTCTGATTGGCCAGCATCTTGCAGCCTGGCCAGGCTGCATTGATGAGGTGTGAAGTTGCCCGGGCTGAAGACAAAGGAAGTGTCTGGGGAATGAGATCTGCCTCAGCAGATGGTGAAACAGGATGGGGGGAGCAGCCAAATTATTCTTCAAAGGAGAGAAGGGCATTTGTAGCAGCTCAAGACCTACTCAATTTCCTGCAAACCCAGACAGCCAGGTGTCTCCCTGATTAGATTAGGAGAGGGCTAGAGAGGGGTGTGTTAAGGGAACTTAGCCACACCAATGGGTGGACTCAGCCAGAACTAACCTCCAAAATTTAGATTCTGACATTTTCGATTTTTAAAGAATGTAGCTCCCTGGGAATGAGTTTTGCCACACTTCCCAGGAAGTGGTCATCCAAGAGGGTGGTGGCCTGCCTGTGATTGAACAGTTGCCTCCACCCCTCCTTTCCAACCCAGGAGCAAGGGTAAATATGACAGAGCTGCACCCACACTTCAGATCCCTACAAGGAACAACGTCAGAAGAAGAAGGACGGCTCTGCTGGACCCCTGACCTGTACCTGGACACTGCACTCTGAAGGACTGCACCAGCTGCACATTTGGGCCCTACCACAAAGAGGACTTTGCCTGGCTTAAACTGGTTCAAGAAGGGACTTCCTGCTTTCTACAGGTGGAAGTTAGCTAACCAGAGTCCCCTGCATCAAATCCTGAAATAACTGACAGCTGACCACTGTCCAGTGGTCATTTTGGAGTTTGAGCCGGGTGCATTTTGGGAGTTGGAATCCTAGCCCTCATGGAGCAACTCAGAGCTTCTGGAACCTTGGTTTGAGCTGTGGACTCCTAAAAGACCTTCAAAGTCCTTCTGGAAGAAGATCCAGAAGTTTGGAGAAGGTTGGAGAACGTTTGGAAAAAAGCTTCATAAAGGGACCGAACCGACTTCGTGAGTCAAGTCGGCTTACCTCAACCGGTACCTGGCCTGACTTGCAGGTTCCTCCAGCTGAAAAGCTCCATAGTGCCAGACTTCCAGGATTTCACTGGCGGCTCCTGGAAAGGCAATCTGATGTTGTTTTGGCTTGCTGTGGAGGGTTGTCCGATGTGAAGAGAAAAAGCTCCAAAAAAAGTCTGCCACTCACTAGGTAGTTATAGTTATAGTTAGGACCATGCTTCCAGAGAAAAAGCGTTTTTTTGACTTGCCTTTATCTTGGACACTGTTTGATGAATATTCACGAAATCTTCCAAAAAAAGTGTTGTGGTGATCCCTGTTGCACATGGAAAATTTTGAGGTGATCCATCAAGCGGGGGCAGAGAAACAGGGGGATGAATAAAGCTGCATTTCCCATAGGACCTTTAGATATGTCTACAGCCCAAACCCCTGGAAGGAATTACACTAAATTTGGGAAGAAGCTAGCTTTCGGTATGCAGATCACCTTTTCTCTTATTTAGTGTAAATCTGTTCAGTTGTTTTTGAGATATTAAAGGAGAAAAATATTGTATATCTTTGATCACAATGAATAATTCGCAAAATTTTTGAATTTTTTGCAAATACACATGCAAAAAGAAGTATTTAAACTAGCTGACCGTAACCTGACTAGAAAGTTGCGGCCACCATTTTAGCACAAGGGATTTGGTCCCCGGGTGTGAAAATCCAAATTGAAAGTGGCCTAAGGGGTCAGGGTGGTACCAGGGGTGTGATACAGGTATGTTTTAGGGACAAATTATGGCTTCAAAATAATGTTCGATCATCTTGTGCGATATTCACAAAGATTTGTGAATTTTTGTGAATCATTCGCAAATATGGAAAAACCTGAAAGAAAAACACAGACTCATTCATACACTAATTTATTCACTCATACATTCACTCAGAAACTCATGCATCCACTCACACACCCACTCAGATGCTCATTCACTCCCTCACACATACTCAGATACACACACACACTTTAAGACCAAACACTCAGGCACCCACTCACAGAGACAGGCCCTGTGGCCAACCTGCGCTTCCCACGCATCAAGGGACGTGTGTTGTGTGTGGTTGCGTGGTTATAAGGGTTTGGCTGCAAGGCCTGGCTGCAAGCCAGGCCTTGCGCCCAACGCTGCTGCGCACGGCCGAAGGCGGGGGTTCGAATAACGCATTGTATTAAAATTGCTTTACATTAAACAACCATAGAAATTTACTGGAAAAAACAAAGGTTACAGGGATGTTATAGTTCTGAACTTAATTGTACAAAACCATAAAAGTAGCTGTAACTTGCACACTAAGGTAACTATAACGCATTCCTTTGTAATGCACAGCTAATTACTCCACATATTATATCATTGATGAGATCGTATATGGCATCTTTGATAATTTCACTGATATATTTGTGTTTAAATTATTGATACAAAAACTGTAGCTCACAAGGGCGCGAGTTATAGTTAGTTAAAAGAAAACTCAAAAAAGAACTCTAAATCTAACTGCTGAATTTCTATGGTTTTGTACGATTAAATTAAAAACTATAACGCCCCTGTAACCTTTGGTTTTTCAGTGAAAAAATAAATAAATAAATAAATATATATATATATATATACATATAGATATATACTTTACAGTTGGTCTAGAACACCGAGCCTTCCAATGTGGCGGTCCGAGTGTGGATCCAGAAATCCAAATAATGCATTAGCGTATCCTCACACATGGCAAACACTCTTTACTCAAAAGATACTTCATCCCAACGTGTTTCAGCCGTAGCCTTGATCACGGATGGGATGGCCATAAAATTTGCATATTAAATATTAAAAATCACAGAGACATAAAAAACGGACTAACATCGTAATTCCAACATATTGCATTGAAAAGGGGCCGCCATGATGGAATGTCAAACCATGCCAATTTAATTATTATTTGCCAATTCATTTATCAACTGTAGGATGCATACATGCCGTGCTAACTCTATTAGAGGTTCTCATTATAAAATTAATTCCAATACTTATCGGCACAAATAAATTTGTGCCCAAATATTGCACAATTATATGATTTATATACATGACACTGTCTCTAATTGCTTGCAAAAGTATATATGACAAACCTACAAAATTAATTGCCCGGTACAATCTCATACAATGAAACGTCAAGGTACTTGTGCACTCTTTTCTCAATCTAAGTTCTTTCATGATCTTCAATGATTTGTAGACATATTCTCGATTTACATATTATCAACTTAACCATACTGCTCATGTGGGCTAATATATGTGCATCGCTCCATTTTCCCATATTGAATTACTTCACACTATTCTTCTTATACCGTCCAACAACCTGTTTAACATAAAGCTTGCTCTCTCTGCCCCAATGACTGTGTTGGACCTCATATAAACACCACCAAAAAACACCCTATTGTGTACTTAAAGTAATATATCTGCACTTCAGTCCTCTAAAAGCCCGACTAGCTCATTTCTTTTCCTTTATTTTCTAACCTAGATGGACCCAGGAAATCTCTACCACATTGAATCAGGACAATGGCCAATGACCCCACAGCAGAGGAAGAGGAAGGGGTGGTGCAAACAAAGGAAAGAAAAGTTATGACATAGAAACCTCAAAAAATGGAGAAGAACCAACAGGACGCATGGAAACAAGGGCAAGTCCGGATGTGGAAAAATAATGGATTGAGAGATGATCAACAAGACAATTATTATCCTATTGGACAGGTCACTAACTGAGACTGACAAGAAACTGTTATGTTTTGGTTTATCTTTTTGTCCACAAAAGAATTTTGATTACATGGGGACGCATAGAGATCTATTTAAGTTCATTAGGAAACTCAAGTTGATCAAGTGGCATTCTTCTAAAAACAGCCCTGCGGCTTTGAATGTGAGCAGCAATGAACAAAACAATTTATCAAATGAGATCCATATTAAAGATGTAGAAACTCTAGCATTCTTGCATGAATTGCAGTGTTTTGAAATAGATTTGAACAATCCCCATACTCTACTCAATACTTTGGGATTGACATATGATGACTCTTTCCCTAGTAGATGTAAACCCCCTTTCTACCTTTTTACTGTGTATGCCTCATGACAATATAGATACTTTCCATGAGCTGGTCATCAAAGATCTAAAAAAAACTCAGAATGACTAGCAGGACAAAGGTAGAACACAATATCACAGTAGAACAACAATTATCATTAGCCAGCGATACAAATATCAATATACGCCCTTCCGACAAGGGAAGCAATGTTGTGATCCTTAGCAATGAACAATACATCATGGAAGCTAATCGAAAATTGCAAGGCAAAACAGCATATGCAATATCCTGTAGGGAAGTATACACTCAGAGCATAATTACTCTAAGGGATAAACTTATGAAATGGTGAGATAAAAGTATTCTAGAGTGAGAGGACTACAGTTATCTTAAAAAGGAATATCCTAAGTTACCAGTACTATATTTTTTGCCCAAAATTAATAAAAACAGCAGTAAACCCCCAGGCAGACCGATTGTATCTTTTAGGGAGAGTGCGTTTGAAAATGTATCCAGATATGTTGATCAAATTTTACAAGACTACGTTGTTACCCTTCCTTTCCTTGTGAAAGACACAATGGATTTTCTGGGGAATATCACAGGAATAAATTGCGAGGACGATTTCCCCCTGGCAACTATTGATGTTAAATCTTTGTATACTGTTATTGATCATGAACAAGGGATAAAAGCATACTAAAACTTTTTACGAGCCAGACCAGTTTGACTACTTGAGCATACTAACATGATCCTAGATATGATGAGGCTGTGCCTCGAGAACAATATCTTTCTATTCAATTGCCAGTTATATTGACAAATTCTTGGGACAGCAATGAGCACCTGTTTTGCTTCCAGCTTTGTGAATTCATGCCTTGGCTGATGGGAGGAACGGATGTTCGGAAATGATCAGATGGAGACATACTGTGACCAAGTTGTTTTATGGCTACTTTACATCGATGACGTGTGTAATTTGTAGAGGCTCTACAGAAGAAATGAAAGAATTTGTTAGAATTCTAAACAATAACGTCAACAACCTCACCTTTTCTCTTGTACTAGCAGTACCAACATTGATTTCTTGGATGTTACAGTTGAAATCTAACAAAGTAAATTAGAAACCCTCCTGTGTAGGAAACTCATGGCGGTAATAGTTTACTGCATGCCATGAGCGGCCATCCCACAAATTTGAAATGGAGTATACCTTACAGTGAACTCCTCAGAGCTAAGAGAAATTGTAGCACTGAAAAGGACTACAGGGCTGAAAAACAAGTGATGATACAAAGATTTAGGAATAGAGGATAGCCGAATTGGGTATTGCTTGAAGCCTGTAGAAAAGTGGATAGCATATCTAGAGAGAAGATTCTGTTTTCCAATACAAGGATATATAATGAAACTTCAACAACAAGATTAATCCTTACATATACCAACAATGCTGAGACAGGGAGGAAGAGTATATCAAACATTGGGATATATTGAGAAATGACAATGTGGTAGGAACCAAAGTACTAGAAAGACCCAGTATCACGTATCATAAAGCTAGATCATTACGTGATACATTGGTACGTAGTGACATTACCACTAAACAACCTGATGTGAAATTTGGGCTCCGGGGCTTTTTTCCCTGTGGTAGCTGTAAGGGATGCAAATCAAGTCACGTGAGAAAAGAATACAGAATGATTGGTACATATACAGGACACATTAAGCAATTTCTGATATGTAGTATACAATATGTAATTTATGTACCTGAATGTCCGTGTCCTTTGAGGTATGTAGGGAATATAATATGTGCAGTGAACAAACGTGTCCTAGAACACATGTGAGCAATAAAACAAGACGATCAGAAGTACCCAGTAGCGAGGCACTTTGAGAAATATCACTTTAAGGATCGTACTTAACTATGCTATTATGGCGTGGAGCAGAAAAAAATTAACCGTAGGGGTGGAAATCGAGTTGCCCAACTGCCTAAAAGAGAATCAGAATACATTATAGACCTTCAAATCCTGATGTTGGGTGGACTCAAATTAGATGGAGGACTAAGTGCTCATCTGTATCATTAACATAGTAAGGTTAAAATAGGTACTAGTTTTTATTTTGTTGAGAAAGGATGTAGAGGCAATTCTTTGCCTTTCTATTTTTTATGGGTAATACAGGTGTAGCATTTCTATATTTTTTCCTTCTAATCACTGTGTCTGTTTGGGTTTTTACATATAGTAAGGGGCACTAGAGAAGTGGGTAGACTTAAAAAATAAGAACTACATCGGATATGATTGCCCAATATTATGACAACTATGTTTTTCCGGGGCTAATTCAAAGTGTGCAGTGACATTTAAATTGTTTTACATGAACACTGTATCACAAAAAAGTCTGTGGGAGCCTATATTAATTGGATGTATTTGAAGCCAAGGTCCATATGGAAGTTGTATTTAACAACATCACACTTGCTAAAGGTTAATAATTGCATTGTAATCACATGTATATAATGAATTTCACACTGTTTATGCCGTTAAAAGGAAGTGCCGCTGCTTATGGTCTTTCTATTGTAGTTTTCAATTTCATTCTTATTTTATTCTTATTTCTATTCTTTATTTTTCCTTTTAGACAAATTATAATAGGTATGGGCCTGTATAATATACAGCGATATTACAGCCTGAGTAGGGTTTGTATTGGCTAGACATACTAATGTGGTGCCCAGAGAAAGTTTTAAATTGTTTTGTTGTGATGGAATCCACGTTGCACATGGTAGCTAAATTCTATAATATTCCCTTGATAAGAGTGAACTATTGTACTGTAGAGAAATTGCATTGATATAATGAATTGCACCTTGTATATGTTATAATAATGAAGTGCTGCTGTTCAGGGTTTATTCATTTTAAATTTCACACTTATCTGTATTCCATACTTCCTTTTGAGATAAATCATGATATGCATGGGCCTCTTAAATATAACATATAGTGATACTCTTGCCCGAGCAGGGTTTAGTAGCATTAGGAGATTTAACACACTGATTGCCCTGATTTACAGTATTTGGTAAGGCATACTAAGATGGTGCCCATAGAAAGTTCTATGATGTTTACTTTTTATATCTTAGTCCATTTTCACTGTTTATGCACAAACTTGTGGTGGATTTGTATGTGCTTTCCACAGCAGGGTGATTATGTGAACAAGTCCGTCTGTTCGGCCGAAACACGTCATGAAGGACAATAAAATATTTTCCTGATAATCCGATTCACGCCTGAGTGAGTGCGGCGGTGATTTTTGGACCTTATATATATATATAGATATATCTATATATATATATAGATATATATATATAGATATATATATATAATACGAAAAGAAAGACGCTGCACTCCTGGAGACAATATCCACTGAACATGTATTCCTCTTGAACCCTGTTGAGGCTACATCTGGCACCACAACACGTTTCGACTTCCGTCTTCTTCCAGGTGGTTTCTGCCGTCATGAACGATGAGCAGCATGCTGGTAGTTATAGTTTGCAAAAAATCTTAACATTAACGGCACTTCTCCTCTCCACCGCACGCTTATATCCTACTAATTGAAGTCATATGTAAAGCTCATAGTTATTAATTTCGGGGATTATTTCACGCTCGTAGTGTCCATATGCGTGGAAAATATGTATTTAACCCTCTGATTCAGAGGCAACTAAATACCAAGCGTTGAGCATGAAAAGAATAAATAGTAAATTCCTGAATGAAACACTTGCCTCCACTATGATCTAAAAACTACACGTGCATAGAAGTAACTTTCCACTTGCCCAAGATGCAATCCTTCTTCTATCCGCCGCACAATAATTTCCTGTTAAATGAGGTTATGTGAGTGAATAATTAGATTTCAGGAACACCTCACACTCGTGATGTACAAGTTTGTAAAAGACATCCTCTGATTCAGAGGTGATGAAATACTGATCCTTCAGCATGATTACATTAACAAGTTCCCAAGTAAGTAAACTATTCCTTCAATTCCATGTCAAAATCACACGTGCATTTTAATCCCAAATTTGAACAATCTCTGTGTAAATCGTTAAAACAGACCTGCACGTTCCTTGCTGCTCGCCGTGCCTTAAAAAAAGAACTTTCAAGATTGTGGAGTCTCCAGGCCCCCATTTCCAGGGCCACATCAGCAAAGTAGATTTTGATCAAGCACTTACCATATATTGCAATGGAAAGGTGCCATATATGAAGAGAGTACAAGGCGCTTTGGAAGTCCGACGATTAGTCTCCATAATCTTCCAATGTACGAACACACGCAGGGGATCAGTATCCCCTTGCTAACTCCACAGATCCAAAAATGCCGGCCTCAATACTCCAAGCAAGCAGTCCTCAACAGCGATGTGCCTGACTGTCGGTGATGCATTAGGGTAAAGGACCAAACCCTTAATATAATACGAAAAGAAAGACGATGCACTCCTGGAGACAATATCCACTGAACATTTATTCCTCTTGAACCCTTTTGGGGCTACATCTGGCACCACGACGCGTTTCGACTTCCGTCTTCTTCCAGGTGGTTTCTGCCATCATGAACGACGAGCAGCATGCTGTTATTTATAGGTTGCAAAAAATCTTCCACCTGCTGGTCATTAAGGGCACTTCTCTCCACTGCACGCTTATATCCTACTAATTCAAGTCATATGTAAAGTTCATAGTTATTAATTTTGGGGATTATTTCACGCTCGTAGTGTCCAAATGCATGGAAAATATGTATTTCACCCTCTGGTACAAGTCGTGCTACAAGTTCTCCGTGAAATTTTCCAATGTGGTCTAACTGTCTAATCTCAGAAATTGTGGATACATTTTGTTTGTAAAATTGAACTAATTACTCAATGTAGGTTACATTTCAGCCAGGCCTAACATATTTCTAAAACTGCCCATTTGCTTTAATAAAATCTAAAAAAAAATAGGTGATATCTGGGCCTTCTTTTTTAAAGCAAAATCAATGTTTGAATGGAAACAGCAATGGGTTCATGGATGGGCCATTTCCCTGACTTGCATGACAGGGAAAGGGGAATGTTTCACTAAATCAACAATTAAGGTGGAACAGCTAACTGTTCAGCACAGAACTAAACAGACATTTTGACGTGCCCCAAAACCCACAAACTCTATCAATAGAAGGATATTTTTGCATATTTCACTAGGTTCTTAACATACTTCTAAATCTGATCCTTTATTGGGACAAGATACATGGTATCTAAATGGTACCAGCCTTTTTTTGCAGACAGAAAATATCATGTCGCTGGTGCAATGCTTTAGAAATATTTGCCAAATCTCAAATTTCTTACTCATACAGCCACCTGACCTCACACATCTGTGTTTCATACGAATAATACTTAATTTAATCTTGATTAAGTATATTGGGTCTGTATTTTTCCAATTACTATTTAACAGGTACGCCTATGCTTATACTGAATTACATTTTTGTATTAGACAAGTAGTCTTAAGAGTTTAGAAATGGTACTCATGAACGTGTTTGTCCTATAATTTTTGATTCACAAACAATTACCTTGCTACACCTGGAAAGCCCTACTAGGAGCACTGTTCCAGACATACCCTTGTCATGTGACTTTACCTGCAGGATTATATTACCATAGTACATCTTTCTTCACAAAAGAGTGCTCTGCGCAGGGTGAATGTAACCCCTTGAGCAAATGCACTTTTTAAAATGTATTTTTTTCTGTGGGGAAAATATTTGTCCTGAGGAGAAAATTAAATAAAAGGGAAGGGGAATGTTGTGATCCGTTCCCCTTCCCACATTGGGCAGGGTTTTACACCAGCCGTGTGCTGAAGTAAATATCATCCCCTTTCAAGTGTATAAACAGGATGAATTGTAGTTTTGAAAAGGCAACAAATTAGTGAATTTGTGGATGTTCCCACACTTCAAAGGCCAACCATGACTGGGAACGCCCACGTTCTCACCTCTTGAGTGCGGTATGTCGGGTGATCTCTACACTCATGACAGAGATCCCAGCACCAGTAAATGGGTTTAGGCCTGTGAGTAATTCCTTTGTTATTGGCTCCCTGCATGATTTGTGCTGTTGGCTAGAACTTCAGGACTGGCTGAGGGTGCCACACAGGACATATTGCCATTTGGCAACAGCAATGTGTGCAACACACTACTAACTATTCTGTCAAACAACAACAACTACTCTCGCAAAGCTTTACGTTCACTTGTCATCCTTTCTTACATCATACCTCTGTAGAGACAACACTCCTGTCCGATTTCTACCTGCAATTTCACTAAGCAGCACCCATTCACCAAGAAACCAAGGACCAGATGTATGAAATGTCCATTTGCAAAAAGTAGTCTTAAAATGACTAATACTCAATTAAAAGAAATGTTGTGAACTGACATTTACACTATTTGGAAGGAACGTCCTAAACACACCCCTTCCAAATAGTGATTTCTATGCCTTTATAAACCCATTTTATGATTTGGTAACATGTTACTGAATCACAAAATGAGTTTAGTACACTTAATCCATGTTATTGTTGAAAACCCTGTGATTTTGTGAATCACAAGATTTGGGACCACATAATGGCTTAGAATATCAGGCCCTTTATGCGTTAAGTGGTCCTAAGCAGCAGCTGCTAGAAACAAAATGAGAAAAGGATAGGCCCTGGAGCCCAGCCCATACTGCCCAGAATGTAGGCATGACTGGTGCCTAAGTAGAGACCCTCACCTTGATGTCGGCCAATCCAGAAATGGGCCACAGAGTATGAAGAGGCTAAATCTGAAGCCTTTCTTATCCCTTCTCTTAAATCCACTATGCAATTAGGAACAGCATATAGAGGCTTTTGGTTGGCTGTGGAAGCAAACTTAGATTCCCACAAAGAAAGAGTTAGTAGCAGGCTTAATCAAGGACTTACAGCTGACACTTTTTTTTAAATTTCATACATCATCACAGTCTGCAGCAGAAATATGAATAATCATGCATTCAGAAAAATGCTGTTGGGACACCGGAACATGTAACCAAACTGGCCAAATCCTGATAACCCAGAATATATATTCACTTAAGGCCAGATGTACGACCGTATGTTTTGGGAACTCGAAATTTGTGATTAATTAGCATGTCGCAAATTTCGAGTCACAAAGCCAAATGTACAGCAGTGTCAATAACACTGTTTATGATTCCCAATGGGGTCACAAATAATTTATCTTTTCAATATTCATGAGGTAGTTCACAATTTGTGACCACATTGGGAATGGGTGCACTCACAGGGATTGTGGCCTGCTGGGCACAGTAGACCACCATGTCTGTGACTGTTTTTTAAATAAAGATTAATTTTTTTAATTCCTAAAGGAAAACGTTATGCATTTCAAACAAAAAAATGAATAGTTATCGTTTCATTTTTTTCAGAGTAGGCAGTGGCTTTTATTACTGATTTGTGTAGTAATAAAAAATTAAGTTTGGTGATGACAGGTGAACAATTATTTATATTGAAGAGGACTATAGAACTTGGTTGTTGATAGTTATTAGTGCATATACTTCCCAATTGATAAATGGTGAAAGTGGACTCATTCTGTGAAATTAGGAAAGCAATCTTATTCTTGTTTCTTACCCATAGATCAGAGATTGCGAGCCAACTTGATGGCACATGGCTCTTCTTAACTACTTATATGAATTTGAAGAGCGAGTGGAGTTAATGATAAGCTCTGCGGACAATATTGGGAAATGAATTACAACAAAATAATCACAGTTAATCACCATTTTCTTTCTTTTGTTTTCACATATATCACACTTGGAGGTGAATAAAATGGGCTGTGCATGTGGTGGGTAAATCACGTGTGATATAAATAGAAAATCCGAGGTAAATAATGGATAGGACTATAATACCCTACTGATCTGCTTTGTTTTACACATATAGGAGTGATTCGTTCTTGGACTGTAGTGAAGCAAAAGACACTGTTTGGGTTAGGGTACGAATTTGTGATGATTGACAAGCCTGAGTTTGTTTGGTTTCTATTTGAGGCAGGTGAGTGGTGGGGTTTTAGATGGTGAGATGAGAATGCAGACTTTTTTAAAGAAGTATAGAAATAATTGACTGTTTACAGTGAATAGCTCCATGTGATGTTCTTTATAAAGGAATTGGGGTGTTTCTCTTTGGGATTACACTTCGGCAGCAAGGGGAGTTTGTGGTTAGATGGTATGCACTCCTATGGGAGGTTTTTAGAACCATAGGGAATGTAGGGAACCTGGAAATTAATGTATTTTTGTTTGTTTGTCCTTTATTTTTGCTCAGATATGAAAGTTATATATTGGGAGGATATTCAATTGTCCTGAAGAAGGTGGTGGAAGGACTTTGAAAGACCACAGAAACGCGTCAATGCAACTTGGATTGCTAGACCCATTGGAACGGGCCTAAAATAGAACAGACACTGAGTGCACAAATCAATTAGCCAGTCTATACCAAACTTGGGACACCACAATATAATAGACTAGGGTGAATGTCTTGTGTTTTGTCTCCTAGATGTTGTGTTTTGCTTCCCAGATGTACTGTTTTTATTAACCTTTTGCAGCAGTTCTCTGTCAGTTTTTTAATAGTGGTTTTTATCTTTGTATTTATATGGGATTATTTATTAAATCATTTTCTAGTATATTCCTTTATTGAGACTGATCATTGGAGTGAATGAGTGAAGTAGTGTATTGAGTGGTATATAGTCTTTTGTTCTCCCTGGGGATGTTTTTTCTTATGACTGTGTTACGGTGCCCTGTCTCCTTGCGGCCCTCTCTCCCTTTCTGGAAAACACAATACAACCTGTTGGTTGGAGAGATTGGTTGTCCATTGGACTTTACCATGGATGTTTTCTAAACTTCTGGTTTTAGTAAAGACCAATTTAATAAAATTATTGGAACAAATGGAAAAGTCAGTGGGAAAGTGTTGATGGTTCCCTCCGATAATGAGAAAAGGAATAAGATATTGAATTTAAAGAAAAAAATGATTAGAACAGAATTACATGCTGGTTTCTTATTCAATATTTGAAGTCTGGTGTTATTACGATTGGGCCACAGGTCAATAATGAACCTGGCTTTTTTGTGGAGAATAGGAACATTCTAGAAACTTGGACTCTCATAGCCAATCAATGCAGTCATGATTGGATGTTATTGACTATTGAGATGGCTCAAGGGATGGTGGTTATTGAAAGACAGGAAATTGAGGAGTTGGAAAAAGCTTTGAAGGATAGCATGGCCCTAGACAACGCAAAAAAAGTCTGGAAGAATTAAATCATGAGGTAGACAGACATAGAGACTATGGCGGTCATTCTGACCCTGGCGGTCAAAGACCGCCAGGGCGGAGGACCGCGGGAGCACCGCCGACAGGCCGGCGGTGCTCCAATGGGGATTCCGACCGCGGCGGTAAAGCCGCGGTCGGACCGGCAACACTGGCGGTCTCCCGCCAGTGTACCGCCGCCCCATTGAATCCTCCAAGGCGGCGCAGCTTGCTGCGCCGCCGAGGGGATTCCGACCCCCCCTACCGCCATCCAGATCCCGGCGGTCCGACCGCCGGGAACCGGATGGCGGTAGGGGGGGTCGCGGGGCCCCTGGGGGCCCCTGCAGTGCCCATGCCACTGGCATGGGCATTGCAGGGGCCCCCGTAAGAGGGCCCCTACAAGTATTTCACTGTCTGCTTGACAGACAGTGAAATACGCGATGGGTGCCACTGCACCCGTCGCACAGCTTCCACTCCGCCGGCTCGATTCCGAGCCGGCTTCATCGTGGAAGCATCTTTCCCGCTGGGCTGGCGGGCGGCCTGAAGGCGGCCGCCCGCCAGCCCAGCGGGAAAGTCAGAATTACCGCGGCGGTCTTTTGACCGCGCAGCGGTATTCTGGCGGCCCCCGACAGGCCGGCGGCGACCGCCGCCGGTCAAAGTCGGAATGAGGGCCTATGTTATGAATAAGAAATCCGTGAAGCTTAAGAGGGATATTAATAGATTTAACTGTGAATTAACATAACCCTACTTTCAGAAGGATTACTACCTAGGAAAAAGAGACCAGGGATGAGATATGACCGCGAAAGGGAGATGGATGGCCCATAAAATAGGGGAGAAGAAATATGTTACTTTCTCTGAGTCCTCTGGTTCAGGTAGTGATGATGAGGAGTATACACATGAAAATTCAGAAACTGGGGAACAGAGCAAAATTAGTTTTTTAGAATCACGCCCACGATCTGGTTGAAGTGTTGGGGGGACCAGAGGGAGGGGTTCACCGCAGAGGAACCAACCCCAACAAGAATAAATGAGAACAAGGAACTAAAGATATTGCCAGTAGATAAAGCCCCTGTAGTAAATTTATCACAAAAAATCTTGATTAGCAGGGAGATAGAAGTGTTAGAATAGGGCCTTAGCTTTGCTCCTACACCAAGCGTTGACAGGTTGGAACTGCAGAAGGATTAAAGGGCCTTTTTTCGAAAAAATTGGTTACAAACGTTCTTTGCGGAACGTGAGTTTTCTAGAGATGGGCGGAATATCTCTGGGTTAAGACCAAAAGCCACTTTTACCCCCTCCCTCACACAAGTAGGAAACGAGGTGGAGTTATTTGAGACTCTGGTGGAGATGGATATTTAGAGAATCCTGCATCATCCTTTTAAACCCAGAGATAATTTAACGAATGAACAGCGTAATGCCCTCGGATTCCTCAAAGAAGATACCAGTGTCACCATAAAACCTGCTGATAAAGGGGGTGGTGTTGTAATCTTTGACACCCGAGTTTATGAGAAGCGAGCTGAGGAACTTTTATTAGTGAAAGAACACTACCGAGAAGTCCCAATGACAAGGATGTGAACGTTGAAGAGGGCGATAGAAAAGTTTTTTGGTGAGGGACTAACAGAGGGATGGATCTGTGAGGAAGAGGGACGATTCCTTATAAATGAGAACCCCATTACTCCCGCATTTTATGGGCTACCTAAAATTCATAACATTCTGACAAACCCACCAATGAGACCAATAATGTAATGTACTGGGTCTTTATTGGAACCCCTTAGTAAATGTGTAGATAGTTTTTTAAAACCTTTGGTTTTGGAGCAGAGGTCATATATCAGGGATTCAGCCCACATGATATCTAAGGTTGAGGGTCTGGTACAATAATTATAGGCAATTTCTTGTCATTTTAGACATAGAAGCACTCTATACAAATATTCCACAGGACAATACAATTGAAGTGATAAATAGTTGCCTTGAGATGACGGACTTGAGAGGGGCCAAAATCCAGATATATGAAGCCAAGGCTTTGAACAAGGCTCTTTAAGGAGCTGAACTATGGAGCTAAGCCAAAGCACAAGAAATAACAATCTCTGAAAATAATTTCCTAAGAAATCTCATGTCCCTCCCATTAAGCACTCCACTGTTCCCCCTTTTTAAGGACCTAGGCATGGAACAAATTGGCCACAAGGCCCACCTATGGACTTATACTAGTGACATCTTTGGACTACCCCAGAGCTTGCTTCCTTTACTGTAGCCCTGCAGGTCATTTTAGAAGCTGACCATTCTCATAGTATCCCCTGGCTCAGACACATCAAGGGGTTACTTTATTCGCTCGGGCTTACAGAACTCTAGGACTCTCCAACTACTCCCTCCTTTCCATCAAAAATCAACCTAAAAATTTTTTATTTGGCAAATGGTAGATTATGAAGATCTGGGGGTTGCACTTCACTCCACACTATCATGTGAATTTGCCAACCTAAAAGAGACATGCAAATACGAGGCCTTCTGGGACATAATCACGGTGTCTAGAGAAAGGAAATTGTACTTCCAGTTCTTCATAGGCACCTTGCTGCTAAGATCACTTACCAGTCGCTGGTCATATGAAGAAACAACCATCTGCCCAGCTTGCAAAGCACCTATTGAAAACTTCCCTCATGTTTTATTTGTCTGCCTTGCATACGCGTTCTCTCGTAGGAAATGGATGGCCCCGGCTTGTAGACTGCTCGGAGTCTGCAGGTCCGACATCACCCTATGAATTCTCAGATCAGACACCCGCTTGACGTTGGTGATTGCTGTTGCCAAATTCCTTGGGGCTAGTTGGATTGTTAGAGGAAAACTTTTATCTGTATAATGGTTTTAGTTAGAATGTGTCAATTCACTCTGGGAGTGCACTTATTTTTTTTTTTATCAAGTTATATGTACTGTACATATTTTATACAACCTTGTGTATTTATTTTTTGTCTCTACGTAAGTTTATAGCCCCTGTGTTTTAAATAAAGTTCTCTTGACTGACTGAGAGGGGACAATAAGGAATGTGTCATAAACTGTGTGACTTTGGTCTTTAAAACTTTTTTATTTAAAAATGATCTTTGTTTACAACTTTATTTCTATCAAGGATCATGGTGATGTTCTGGAGGTAGAGTTATTCACAAAGACTACTGATAAAAATACTCTTCTTCATTATTCAAGTTTTCTTCCTAAAGCCCAGATAGAAAGTATCCCTTTTGGGCAATTTTTGAGACTCAGAAGGAATTGTACCTTCCTTGATGATTTCTATAAACACTCTGCGGTATTGAAACAAAAACTAAAAGATAGAGGGTACCCACACAAATTGATTAGCCATTCTTTTAAGAGAGCCCATTTTTATAATATGGATAGTATGTTTAAAAAAAATAGCGTAGGAAAAAGGAACTGGACAGGATTTTATTTGTCAGTCAATTTAATGGCATAAGCAACAAGATCAAGAACGTCATAAATAGGAATTGGCATGTCCTAAACAGTGAAGGAGAAACTCCCTTGAGCAAACCCCTTTATGCGTTCAGATGTAATAAAACCTTAAGGAACAGGCTGGTCCATACTTATAGAGAGGAACATCCAGTTAGACAGCTTAGCTTGACTGGCAGTGAAATAAAAGGGAATTATAGGTGTGGTAATTGTAGTTGCTGTGATCTATGTATAGCAGATAAATCCATTGAGTATCAGGGTTTCAAAGTTACACCAGAAAGCATGAACAAGTGCTGCAGTAAGAACATTGTATATTTAATCTTATGTCCCTGTGGTTTGGATTATGTGGGTGAAACAGACAGAGAATTTAGGACCCTTATGTGTGAGCATAGATCAGCCATTAGAACAGTCAAAATAAATGCACCATTGGTGGAACATTTCCAAAACAGAGGACATTTGGAAAAAGATCTACGGTGGTTTATTTTGGAAAAGATCTTCCCAAAAAAGAGAGGGAGTAACTGTGAAACATTGAGAGTGAAACATTGAGACAAAGGAGCGAACTATGGTATATTATAAGACTGGAGACCGTTAAGAAAGGTTTGAACAGCAAGGAGGGTTGGGACAGGGGGTTTCTTTTCAAATTATTGGGGAGCCTCTCAAGATTTGATTTGCAATAAGATGAGACCCTTTACTGAATCGAAGATAAGCCTATGTTTTATAGGGTACAAATAGGTGGATCGCGGCAGCATGTTCAGCGGTATAGAGTTTTGATCAACAGTTCTTTATGTGTGAGATACCTTACTCCATGAATTAGGTGCATTTAGAGTGGGGGCTCTTCAAGGTTTCATCCGCAATGAGGTGAGACCCTCATCATTATTTCAGAAGTAAACCCAAGGCTGAGTAGCCTGTCATTTGTGGTTGTTCTCCCCATCTGCTCCTACCAGAAAGTGCAAACATGGTGCAAAATGTAAGAGTGCTCTATTAAACAACAGTGTCTAGCAAACACAGCTTATGAAACCTAGGTCAAAATACATTTTAAAATTAGTATGTCCAATATCCTTCAGCATTAAGACTCTCTAGCCAAAGTTACAAACTATGTGCAAAAATGATATGACTGCAGGAATCCTATCCGTGACTTATCTGCCAGAATTCATGCTCATCTTGACCACACTCCTAAATATTCTCAACTTGCACTCCAAATACCATAATGCAACAAACAGCATAACCTAGGGGAACACTTCCCCACTGCTGAACTGACTCTCAGAGTATAAATAAAATACATTGCAGGAGTTTTGCTCTGTACTATTGGATATCAACTACAAAAATGTCAACCTAGAATAATATTGAAGTCAAAATATGGACACCCATACTATCAACAACCATATCTTTAAAATTAAACAACAAAATATTGGTTCTACAATACAATCCTGCAAACAAGTCTATTTATTTAATTAATCATGTTTTAAAGTTTTAAAAGGATAGACTAAATACTTAAATTTTATATCTCATCACAATTTGTTATTAATGTACTATAAATTAGAATGAATAAAAAATATAATTTGTCTACAATAAAAATAATTGATTTACAAAAACATTAATTAATGAAAAATTACAATATCTTTATAGATATATAGTTGGCAAACATTTAAAGAAATGTTAACTCCTACGATGCCTGGGGCGAGCTGGCCTTGTCCTGGCACACAGTTCCCGTGAGCCGGAGATGAGACCAGCTCGTCCTGCATCGGGCCCACAGTGGGGAGCGTTAGCACCACGCCCATGGGCATCCCTCCCAGACCGCCCAGTCGGGGATGGAAGGGGAATCGCTTCCCCTTCCACCCCCAAATCCCCACCTCTGCAATCTGATGATGCCAGCATGCTCACAACACGCCAACATTATCAAATGCTGCTGGGGACGCGCTGGAATTAATTTGCTTCCAGCGCGCTAAGAGAGAGGACCCAAAAGAGGTGAGTCCTTCTCCTGGGGTGGAAAACAGACACAGGGGGAAAGGAAAGAGTTTTTCCTTTTCTCCTCTGCCTGTTTTGAGTTGATTCCTGCTCCACTATCATGGGTGAGTCCCCCGATCGTAGAGCAGGAATCTACCCACTAGACACCAGGGATTGTTTTTTGATTATTTTGGGGGGTGACCTCTTGGGCAAGGGTCGCTCCCCTGGGGGTATAAGTATATCTGTGTTTCGGCCCCCCCTGGGGACAGATCAGCAGTTTTTTTGGCTGATCTGCCCCCGGGGGGTCGCCCCCTCAAAGGGGGCACAGAACTGTTGGCAACTACTGCCCCCCCTTGGGGGCAGAACAGCCTATTTCTTTAGGCCTAATCCCCTTAGGCACCAGGGATCTTGCATATGTGTGTGTGTGTTTTGTGTGGGGGGGGCGGCCCCTTTGGCAAAAGGGGGGACAGAACTGTTGCCCATTTGGGTATATCAGCCTATTTTGTAGGCCCATATGCCCTCAAAGGGGGCACAGAACTGTTGGCCAGTAGCAGCCTATTTTTTAGGCCCATCTGCCCCCAAGGGGGTCAGAATCCACTTAGGCACTCAGGATCTTGTGTGTGTGTTTTTTTGTTAAGGGTCGCACCCCAAAGGGGCACATTATAGGCGGCCATTTCTGCCCCCCTTGGGGCAGATCAGCCTTTTTTTGTCGGCCCATCTGCCCCAAGGGGGGCAGAAGCCGCCAAGACGCTTGGGAATTCTTTTTGTTCCCCTTTGTTTTTTTTGTGCTGGATGGCACCCGCTTTAGCAAGGGTCACTCCCCCAAAGGTGGTACAGAACTGTTGGCCATATCTGCCTCTCTTGGGGGCAGATCGGCCTATTTATTGGGGGCAGAATCCACTTAGGCACCAGTGATCTTGTGTGTTTGTGTTTTGTGTGGGGGCACATTATTGATGGCCATTTCTGCCCCCCCCCCTCTGGGGCACATCGGTCTATTTTTTGTAGGCCCATCTGCCTCCAAGGGGGGCAGAATCCACTTAGGCACCAGGGAAAATTTGTAAATGCTTGGTGGTGGGATGTTTGTCAACTGGTGAAGTATTTCTATTTGTGATTATAACAGCTTATTTCTGTTTTTGTTTGCTGAGAATTCTGGGTAAGAAAACACGGGGGGATCTATGCAAGTCACACCTCCCTGGACTCCTTAGAGTGTCTAGTTTTCATAAATGTTTGGGTTTGGTAGGTTTCCCCATATGGCTGCCAAGCCCAGGACCAAAAACGCAAGTACCCCCTCCACAAAAACAGGTAGTTTTGTATTTGATAATTTTGATGTGACCACCGCCTGGCGGGAACCGCCATTTAATCGCTCCGCGGTCAAAAGACCGCTGGCGGCATTCCGACCTTCCCGCTGGGCCAGCGGGCGCTAACAATGTTAGCGCCCAGCGGGAAGGGGGCCTGCAACATTGAAGCTGGCTCCGAATGGAGCCGGCGGTGTTGCAGGTGTGCGACGGGTGCAGTTGCACCCGTCGCGCTTTTCACTGTCTGCTAGGCAGACAGTGAAAAGCAGGCTGGGGCCCTGTTAGGGGGCCCCTGCACTGCCCATGCCAGTGGCATGGGCAGTGCAGGGGCCCCCAGGGGCCCCAGGACACCCGTTCCCACCAGCCTCTTCCTGGCGGTGTAAACCGCCAGAAACAGGCTGGCGGGAAGGGGGTCAGAATCCCCCGGATCCCCTTGGAAACCGCCGGACCCGGTTTTCTGACCGCGGCTTTACCGCTGCGGTCAGAATGGGCAGGGAAGCACCGCCAGCCTGTTGGCGGTGCTTCCGTCATTCGCGGCCCGCCAGGGTCGGAATGACCCCCATAGTGTTTTGGGGCATTTCCTTTTGCAGGCACTAGGCCTACCCAAACAAGCGAGGTACCGTTTTTATCGGGGGACTTGGGGGAATGCTGGGAGGAAGGAAATGTGTGGCTCCTCTCAGATTCCAGAACATTCTGTCACTGAAATGTGAGGAAAAGGTGCTTTTTTTGTCAAATTTTGAGGTTTGCACAGGATTCTGGGTAACAGAACCTGGTGAGAGCTCCACAAGTCACCCCATATTGGATTCCCCTAGAAGTCTAGTTTTAAAAAATGCACAGGTTTGGTAGGTTTCCCTAGGTGCCGGCTGAGGTAGAGATTAAAATGCCTGCTAGGCCCTTTCCAAGAAACACATCAGTTTTCAATGTAAAAATGTGATGTGTCCCTGTTGCATTTCCTGTCACAGGCATTAGATCTACCCACGCAAGTGAGGTACCATTTCTATTGTGAGACTTGGGGGAACACAGAATAGCAGAACAGGTGTTATTGCCCTTTGTCTTTCTCTGCGTTTTTTCCTTCCAAATGTAAGACAGTTTTTTAAAAAGACGTATTTGAGAAATGCCCTGTAATTCACATGCTAGTATGGGGACCCCGGAATTCAGTGATGTGGAAATAACCACTGCTTCTCAACACCTTATTTTGTGCCCAATTTGTAAATAAAAAGGTTTCCTTAATACCTATTTACTAGTCTTTATATCTCACCAAATTAATTGCTTTGTACCCGGTATACAATGAAACCCATTGCAAAGTGCAGCTCATTTACTGCCTCTGGGTACCTAGGGTTCTTGATGAACCTACAAGCCCTATGTATCCCCGCAACCAGAAGAGTCCATCAGACATAATGGCATATTGCTTTAAAAAATCTGACATCGCAAAAAAAAAGTTACAGAGTAAAACATGTAGAAAAATAGCTGTTTTTTACCTCAATTTCAATTTCTTTTTTATTTCAGCTGTTGTTTTCTGTAGGAAAACCTTGTAGGATTTACACAAATGACGCCTTGGTAAATTCAGAATCTTGTCTACTTTTCAGAAACGTTTAGCTTTCCGGGATCCAACATTGGTTTCTCACCCATTTCTGTCACTAACTGGAAGGAGGCTAAAAGCACCCAAAATAATAAAAATGGGGTATGTCCCAGTAAAATGGCAAAATTGTGTTGAAAAATGTGTTTTTCTGATTCCAGGTTGCCTGTTCCTGAAAGCTGGGAACATGGTGATTTTAACACCACAAACCCTTTGTTGATGCCATTTTCAGGGGGAAAAAACACAAGCCTTCTTCTCCAGCTCTTTTTTCCCTTTTTTTTTCTTTAAATGAACTTTTTACTGTATTTTGACTAATTTCTTGGTGTCCTTCAGAGGAACTAACAAACTCTGGGTACCTCTAAAATCCCTAGGATGTTGAACAAAAGGACGCAAATTTAGCGTTGGTAGCTTATGTGGACAAAAACGTATGAGGGCCTAAGCGTGAACTGCCCTAATAGCCAAAAAAGACCTGGTACCTGACGGGGAAAAGGCCTAGTAGCGAAAGGATTAATACATGTAAATGGTTAATAATTTAACATATATATTAGGTGATTCACTATTCCCATTCTAAACTAAACATTGTAAAAACACTGGCATGTATTTGTGGGACTCAAATTTACTATTCCCATTACAAAGTAAGTAATATTGTGGAAAGCATTGGACTATGGGAGGGGGCAGATTTTCAGCTGGGGCACGTATAGGACTCTTGGGGCTGTGGGAAGAGTGCCTACTCCCTCTCAAACTAATCAAAGCTATGGACATTGTTGGACTGTTGGGCAGATTTTCTATTCCAACTCCAAACTATGCAAAATTGAGTAAGGTGTTGGATACTGCAGGGGTCATATTTACTATTCCTCCTCCAAACTGACCAAGATTAGGGAAAATATTGGACTCTAAAAAAAGTCAGATTTACTACTACCATTCCTACTGAAGAAACACTGGGGAAAGTACTGGACACTCATGGGGTTTCATGTTCAAATACCTCTGAAAACTTTGCTATAATGGGGAAAGTGTTGGACACAAGGGGTGGAGCTAAGATTTATTATTCAACTCCAAATAAAAATAACTTAGTAAAGACTTATCTTCTGCAGGGGTCAGATTTATTATTCCCATTCCAAATTAGGCAACACTGGGGAAATAGTCAGACTCTTCGTGGATCAATTTCAAACTAATCAATTTTAAAGGAAACAAAAAAATACCTAAGAAATATAAAATAAAAAACAATAAAACTATCTGAAAAGTATTAACTAT